>NC_142875.1:13927500-14227500 GCF_051225735.1 Oryctolagus cuniculus | reverse complement strand
AGCTTCAGTGTCTACGCCTGCAAGGGCAGCTTTTGGCGCTCAGCCGTTGAGAGCACAGTGAGTGTGTGCCGAAGACAGGAGAGAAAGATGGAGGGTAGGAGCCTGGGCTGGAGCCACAGTCCCAGCCAGCCCAGCCCACCTGACACGCGCTGCCGCTGAGCACCTGAGGTGCAGCCTGTCCAGGCTAGAAAGTTTAAAACTAGAAAGTGTGTATCTGCAGCTCCAGTTCTGTTTCTGTGGCTTAGTGTTGAGGCCCAGAGAAGTGGGGAGCAGGAGGATCCAGGGGAGGGAGGAGCGGCACAGGGCAAATGCCTGGCCAGGCGGAGAAGTGGGAGAAGCAGACGCTGCAGGGTACCTGAAGGCAGGAGCAGTCGGTGCAGGCCCTGCAGACGGCCTGGGGGAGGGGGCAGATGGCAGATCGCACAGGGTGGGCGAACTGAAAGCGGAGGATGAAAATTTGTGTTGCTTCTCGCATATTACAAAGCCGTTCTCCTGCACTGTAGCGAGATGAGAGAATCAAGCAAGGGAAATGGAGAAAACCCGTACACCGCCCCTAATTCGGGTCTTCAGGAGGGATCTCCATCTTTGGGACATCAGCAGCCCTCAGATGTCTTTCTCCATTTGTAGACATTTATGTGTTCTTTTAGTCTAATAGGATCATTCTTTAAATATTCGCATCGGGACAGTATGCTAGCTTTGGTTTCAATTCATAGATTAAATGTTTTCCCACAGTAGGCATCAGAACAGCATGATGACTGGATGAGTACAGAAGAATTAAGCTACGTGTGAATATGATTTCTGTAAGCAGCCTGCAGAGTGCCACCGCCAGGGAGCAGTGTGGCTGGGCCACTTTCCCCAGAGGAGCAGGGCGCATCTGTGGCTCCCCAGGTGCCAGGATTTCTGAGACCCTCCCTCCCTCTGAGGGCCATGGCTGTGGGCTCCGGTAAGCTGAGCATCAGCAGGTAGGTGCCCTTGCAGGTGAGGCACACCTGGTATCACTCCACCCAGCTGTGTGTGTGTCCAGGTGCAGCCGTCTGGAAGGGGCCCTGGTCATGTTGGTTGAGGGATTGGAAACTAAGAATTTTTTTTTAATGTGCTGTTCTTACCAAAATTTGTAAAATGACTATTTGGCTACTTTGTAGAGTCTGTGGCATGGAGGCTCTACTCTGACGTTTGAAGGTGGAGTAGATAATAGTTATAGGTCAAAAACCTGCTAAATTTTACAGGCGGGGAGGCAGAGTTCCCTGCAGGGAACCCGCTGTATAACCAGGAATGGGTGAAGTGGACTGTTTGTTTCAAAGAGTAACTTAAGCTCCCAAGAAATATGGCATTTTCCCGTATACTCAAATTATTAATGGAGGCTTCATATTATGTGGTGTAAATTTCCCATTGGCAAGGCCCTTGGTGTATCCTTCTGTTACTTTGTGTCACGTGGAAGAATTTCCACAGGGACAAGACAGAGAGAAAAGCAAAATTTATTTAGGACAGAAACCTCCAGCCATAGTGGTCTGGGGGGAGGGGCGGTCCAAGAGAGGCAAAACCAAAGGGGCTGGTGGTAGTGGGGTTTTTAAGCACAATTTTTTTGGGGGGGGGGAAACTGTCAATCAGCTAACAGTCAGTTACAAGGTGGGGACAAAACCCATCCAAAGAACTGATTGGTAATATTCGCCCTGTCTGGCTTGCTCACGACAAAACAAAGGAGCCATTGGAAGGGCGGGGTAGATAACTTATCTACCCTCATGGTGAACCTAGAAATTCGGGAGGGTGGGCTGGGCACTTTTGTCTTGCTGAAAGCAACGTTTGGGGAGAA
Organism: Oryctolagus cuniculus; assembly: GCF_051225735.1. Taxonomy (NCBI): domain Eukaryota; kingdom Metazoa; phylum Chordata; class Mammalia; order Lagomorpha; family Leporidae; genus Oryctolagus; species Oryctolagus cuniculus. The sequence continues at coordinate 14,225,690 of NC_142875.1, read as the reverse complement.
ACCTGCAGTGGGATTTGGCACCTTCTCAGGGGGTCTCTCTCTTCTCATTTTCTGCTGGGACCAACCTGGCTGCCTATTGACCCCACTTCCAGTGCCCATGGCCTGCAGAGGGAGTTGAACTCTGCATGGTCATTCCCCAAATGGTGAAAGCAAAGAGCATCACCCTGGCATTCCCAGAAGTTGTTAGGATTCTGGAGCAGGAAACGGGCTCCATTTGTGGGAGGTTTGTGGAAGGCTGTAGTTAGAGCAGAAACACTAATACTCGTTAGGCAGCAACAGCTGGACCACCCTTTGTGGAACCTGCGCCGTGGGCCTGGTGCCCAACAGTGTATACCTGTCTACCTGTGGTGTTTTCATCTTCATTGTACAGATGAGGAAACCAGAGCCCCCAAAGGTCAGCACATATCAAGCTCCCATGGCCAGGGAGTGGCCAATGGGATTTAGTTCCAATTTTCTGGCTCCAAAAGAAACATGGCTGCCAAGGCACCTGCAGATCTGGGACCCCACCCCCACCCCCACCCCAGCCCCTGTGTGCTTCCTGCAAGAGCAGTGGATTTGGGCCTTTTCAGTGTTACTTGTCTTTGAGTTCCACAACCAGCTCTTTTAAACTTTTCCAGCCAGCTGGGAGGGTGGGAAATCCACCTTTGGCAAATGATGTGTGTAGGTAACATGGTGGGTTTTTCAGTACAGTTCCAGTATTCTGATATGGAACTGTTTTTTGCTAATTTAAAAATCTTTTCTTGTTAGAGAAATCATAAAGAGTCTTTGAAATTCTCCTAGAGAAAACTTGTACAGATTGTCATCTACAAGTTCATAGAAAATGAATATTAATGGTGGAAAAAAAACTATACATGGATTTCAATTTTCTTTTTCATCAAAATAAACTTGTACCCACTTGTCATAACTTGTCTGAGCATATTCTAATCTATGGCATTAAGAAGAATAAGTTTGAAAAGAGCCCCTATCAGAGGGCCAGCTCTATGGCATAGTAGGTAAAGCTGCTGTCTACAATGCTGGTTTCCCATATGGGTGCCGGTTCAAGTCCTGGATGCTCCACTTCTGATCCAGCTCTCTGCTATGGCCTGGGAAAGTAATAGAAGATGGCCCAAGTCCTTGTGCCCCTGCACCCATGTGGGAGACCTAGAAGAAGCTCCTGGCTTCTGATAGGCGCGGCACAGGCTATTGCAGCCAACTGGGGAGTGAACCATTGGATGGAAGACCTCTCTCTCTCTGCCTCTCCTTCTCTGTGTAACTCTACCTTTCAAATAAATAAAGTCTTTTTTTTTTTTTTTTTTTTTTTTTTTGTAAAAAGAGCCCCTGTCAGAGCAACCTGAATTGTGCTAAAATTGAAGCAAGAATGTACTTCAAGTTTAGGGTGGAGCCTGGATGGAGTGATGGTGAAATCCTTGATGCTTCACACAGAGTTTGTGGGAACAATGCCTCCAAGTTTACAAATGGATAACTCATTTTAGGGAGGTAGAGCTGAAAGTGGAAAACCACATCAACTTGTGAGCAAAAAACAATCAGTGCTACCCAGCCCTCACTGAAGACGATGGGTACTTAAGGGCAGAAACAGTCGCCAACACTGTCAATCTCAGTGGGTTCCCCTTACCCAATTCTGACTGAAATCAAAGTAGAGTGAGCTGCTCTGCTCCATGGTCACCAAAACTGCTGCATTCAGACCAAGTGCAGATGAGACCCAGGCTTTCAAAGGACGTTTTCAATAAGTGTGGTCAAGACCAGAAGCATTTCTGGGAAGAATTATCACAGGAGGCGAAAGGCAGCTGCATCAGTAACATCCTGAAGACAAAGCACAAACAGAACAGTGGCTACCAAGAGGTGCATGTGGTCTAGCTAAGGCGGAAGCATAGGTGGTGGCAACAGTTTCGTGAGATGCTCAGGCATTTTGCTTGTTGACTTTCTTGGAAGGCCAAAAGATGGTAACATTTGTTCATGGGGGGAGTTGTAAGAAGAAAGTCAGCCCCAGCTGCCAGGACCTGGGAAAGCTTCCCCAGAGAGGCCCACTTGCCCCAACAGTGCCCCTGCTCATTCCTCTCATCCAACAAGGGTGATCTGGGGAGAATTTCACTTGGAAATGGTTAGACATCTACCTTAGAGTTCTAATTTGGCTCCTTATTTTCTTCCTTTTTTTCCCCTAATTTTTAAAAAATCTTGAAAGCACACCCATTTGTCTTCAGTTGTTAGTGTAAAGAAGATTGGATTGCATGTTTGAAGTCCCAGGATTCTCACTCAGTTCTGTAGGGATGGACTAACTGACTGGTATCATCATTTTCCAAAAGGTCTTGGACTTGATGGAGCTTATGTTGAGAAACAAAATTTTTTTTGTATTTTTTCTTTTCTTTTCTGCTTTTTTTTCTTTTGTTATTTTTGAGAAATAAATTTTATATTTATTATATTGCAAAGTTCACGGCAGTGTGTATTATGAAAAAATTCTGCATAGATTTCAAGATTTTTGCACCCAAACAATTTATCTTTTAATGATACTTTCCCACAAACCATTTGGAGCCCCCTTGCTCTTGCCTTTTCAAAAATAAGCTCTGGCGAGCAGAACCTGTTTCCTGTAATGATCAGGGTTTGCTGCTTGCAAACCGCGTTTCCAAGAGGGCCATTGCCCAGTTGCCAGGGTTCATCTTTGTTCTCCAAACGGCAGGGATTTGAGATGCAGAAGAGAGAGATTTCTTCTAGCAGTTTAGCTTTAATTTTGAAGCTGTGGGAAGAAGTTGCTTTTTTTGTTCATTTGATAAGAGGTTAACATAACTCAGCAGAATAATTAGTACACCCAGCTGGGCCAAGGCTTTTTTTTTTTTCCCCCCCAAAGGAGGAGGCTTTGGAAGATGGAGACATTATTTATAAGGAAAAAAAAATCGGAAAACAAAACAAACATCTCTTGCATAAGAGCAACAGTAAATTCTGACCTGGAACAGAGCCGGGGCCATCCTTGTGTTGCTGGCATGTGCCCAGTGCTGGGCCTCTTTCTGCCTCCTCTCTCAGTGCAGTGGATCCCTTCACCTTACTTGACTTCTTTTGTTGTAGTTCCTGGCTTGATTTGGATAAAGAGGGGGCAAGGGGAGGCATGGACAGCTTGGGAAAGCAAGCTATTGTGGGTTGAATTGCGCCCCTCCCTGTAAGGATGTGTTAGAGCCCTAGGCTCTGAGAACCTGTGACTGTGGCCTTGTTAGGGTCCTTGCAGATGGCATGAAGATGTAAGTTACGGTGGATCCCTTGGAAGGAGGGCGGGTCCTTAATGCAGCATGCCTGATGTCCTTCTAAGAGGAGACGCAAGGAGAGAGCCCTGTGTATAAGGACAAGGCCACATGATGACATGGACATGGGGAAGACAGCCTGATGACAGTGGAGGCAGCCACAAACCAAGGGATGCCAACGATGGCAGCCACTCCCAGGAGGGGAGCCTGGGACGGACTCTCCTTAGGAGTTTCCCGCAGAAGCAAAGCCCACAGGCATCTTGATTTTGGACTTCTGGCATCTTGAACTGCTAGAGAATGAATTTCTGTTGTTCATGGCACCTGTAGCTCCCACGTCAGGTTGTGACGATGCTCACTTCTCTCCCCAGAGTGTCCACCGCTCCCCTGCCCTCCCAGCTGAAGGACTTCGTCTTTGTCCTTCTCACCTGTAGCAGGTGTATGAAGCTGTCTGGCAAGCAAGGGGCACAGCGTTCTTCAGAAGAGGGAAGACGGGAGAAATCCACAGTGCTCTCAGCCTCCCTCTCTGCTTGTACTTTGTGCCCCCACACCCTCAGTTCTTGTAACCTACTTTATTATTTATTTATCTGAAAGAGCAGTAGAGAAAGATAGACAGTGGGAGAGAGGTCTTCCATCTACTGGTTCGCTCCCCCAAAGGCCACAATGGCCAAGGCTGGGCCAGGCTGAAGCCAGGAGCTCCCTATCAGTCTCCCACATGGGTGCAGGGGCCCAAGCACTCAGGCCATCTTCCACTGCCTTCCCAGGTGCATTAGCAGGGAGCTAGATCAGAAGCTGAGCAGCCGGGACTCAAACCAGTACTCACATGGGATGCCGATGTTGCAGGTGGCAGCTTAGCCCACTGCACCAGCATGCCAGTCCCCTGTAACATTTCACCTTAGCAGGGAGCATCCTTCAGGAAAACTCCCCTAAAGTCGCCAGTCTAAGTAAAGACTGGGTTTAGGACTGATTGCATCCTGGTGGCTCCTTCCTGCCCTGCCTGGTGTGCACCTGCCTGGTGCAGGGCCCTCGTGTGCAGTGGACCAGCCTGGTGTCAGATGGCATCATGTGGCCAGTACATGGGGGCAGATGGATCCACGGGGGGTGCAGACACATCCACGTGGGGCAGGTGGATCCACTGGGGGCAGATGGACCTAGAGCTGAGTCCTGGCCCTTGCTTCCAGCGTGTGATACAACGCCAGTTGTATAAGTCCCATTCTTCTTACTGAGATAGTAAAAGGAGGAAATGTTTTCAGAGAGCCTCCTGTGTACCTGATACTGTGCTGGGCGTCAAAATTTATAAATTGAATATGATCTTCAAGAGTGCTGCTCTGCCCCAGTGCTTATGAAATAACTGAATCACTAATTTTTTCCTGAGTAAGTCTACATTTTGGGGTGCTGTTAGGGTTGGATGGATCTGTGTATATTCAGTGCAATTCACAGCATGCATTGGGTGCTCAATAAATGCTGGTTTCTTTCCTTCTGGTCTGCATAACAAGACTTAAGAATCAAATCATACAATGTCAGAGACAGCGCTGGACCAATGGTGCAAAGAGTTGTTAGTGATTGTACGAAGTGAAGACAGCTGTGCAAAGAGAAAGGGCAGCGTGTGCTGGGAGCTGGGGAGTTGGATGTGATGGCGGCACTGGTCTCCGTGAAGGCGCAGCCCCTTCCCGCTGCTGTCCTTGCTTTGACGGGGTCAGACCTGGAGAACATTTCCTCTCCAGCAGCCCTGTTACGGGGGCTTCTCAGGCACCTCTGGGCAAGCAAGCAGAGATACCCTGCGGGGTTGGGGGAAGGGGTGAGCAGGCATCGTGTGTGTGTGGGGGGGGTGGTTGGGAGAAACATTGCCTTCCTAGGAACCCAGCTCGCAGGCAGCAGATGGTTCAGAGAGGAGCCTGGAACAGCACCAAGGCCCAGTGGGGGAAGCGAGAAGCCAAGCTCCCCAGAGCACAGAGGCTGTGCGCCGATGAGCAGATGGCCGAGGAGGGGGCGGGCTGGCCCTTGTTGGGTGGTTGCACAGTAACGACTTGATTGGAGAGGAAGGAGGAAATGTTTGAAGCAAAGATATTCTATTAATTAGTACAACCGATCCACGGCCAAGTGCTGCCTGGTGAGCCAGTGACCTTCACAGCTCAGTTCCCTGAGCCCACCGGTCTCCATCCTCAGAGGCATTTGGGGGCTGTTGGTCACCCCAGGTGGCCTCCATCAGTGCTGTGCACTCTGGAGAAACCGGGCTGTGTTTGGGGAAGGCCAAAAAGGCTTAGTAAATGCCAAACTCTCAACTCTTCCTTCAGCTCTTTTTAGAATGCTACTTTTTTTTTTTTTTTTTTTTTTTTTTTAATTTGAAAGACAAAGTTAGAGAGGAAGACAGAGAACCTCCATCTGCTGGTTCACTCCCTGAATGACCTCAATGGTCAGGCTGAAGCCATGAACCTGGAACTCTGTCCAGGTCTCCCACATAGGGGCAGGGGCCCATCTTCTGCCGCCTTCCCAGGCACATTGGCAGGGAGCTGGATTGGAAGCAGAGAAGCCGGGTCTCGAACCAGCGCTCATGTGGGAGGCCAGTGTCTCAGGCAGTGGTCTCACCTGCTGCGCCACAACACCAGCCCCTCCTTCAGCTCTCGGTATCGCGCGGGAGAAAAGACTTCAAGGTTATTGTGAATGTTTGAGGCGCTCCAGTTAGGAGGAGGCGGTGGGAGTTTGCTGAGTACTGGGAGTTGGAGGAACCAGAATGAGACTGGTTTCAAGTCTGAGTCACAATCACAATCCTCAAATATAATAGCTCCTTGACTTTTCCACTTCCCAATCTCTTATTGTCATTAATAATCCCCAGTTGTTTCCGATCCTCAGGCCGAGCCCTCCCACAGATCGAATAGCCGGCGCTTTCCAACTATAAGACTAAAATGCAGTCTTATGTAACGCGCCTCGGGAAGGCGGAAGAATTTGTAAAATTGGATGATTTCATTTGGAGCACACCAGCCCTCACGGGTGTCATTGCATTCCTGTTGGTGTCAGCGTTTGGATGCTGTTTTCCTTTGGTGTGGGTGTCAGCCCCAGGCTGTTTGGCGTAATTGTGTGGATTAGAAAAAGGCCCCAGTGGGGTGCGTGAATTAGGAGAGGTGGTTTTGGGAAAACCCGCCAGAGGAGAGGACGTTCCTGAAGCTGCAGGTGCCTTGAAGCCAGAGAGAAAGGACAAATTCAAGGTTACAGAGAGGGTAGTTCCTGGGGGAGGGGACAGAAATGTGGTCCTGAGCAGCTGTGAGACACGTGGGTCTTCACCCCACAGGCCAGAGGACAAGGGTTGTGCAGTCCAGGTGGCCTGTGGCCGATCAGAGGGAGTGTCCCTGGACATTTCCAAGAAATAGTAGCATCCATCCTTCCAGGCATCAGATAAGAGCCTCTGGCAGGCGGCTGTCAGCTCCACTTAGGTCATCGTGTGAGATTGGGGCTGATCCCCTAGGCTTGCCTGGAGGGCACTTGGTGTTGCAGATGGCTGCAAAGGTGGACTCCCTGGGAAGAAGCCGTAGCTCCTCATCCCCTGCCTGGGACGGACGGCCGGCCTGTGAGCGAGTCCGGGCTGCCTGCCAGCCCTGCTTGCTGGCTCTGCCTACGGGTGCAGTCTTGGCTGTGCTCGTCCCCGGACTTGCAGGCGGGATGATCCGTATCCGAGCACCCTCAGAATGGAGCCGTGAGACCCGCGCCTCGGCCGCGCCCTGTGGGGAGCCCTGGTGTTCTGTGTCCAGACCTCCCGACCCCCAGGCGTTTCTGTTTCAGTCTGGTTTGAGTGACAGGTCCTCTGTTGAGTGACAGGCCTGAGCCCCTTCCTGGGCCCAGCTGTCCCACACCCCCACGCCCCTGTGCGTGGCCACCCCGGCAAGCAGCGCCACCTACCTGTTGCCGTCTCCTGCTCTCAGGCCAGTAGGAGGGTCTGTTTAATCCTCATTAGGGCTCCACTAGGTAGACACAGATGCTCTCTGACTCGCGATGGGACTGCAGGCCCGGAAACTCTTTGTAAATGGAAAACCCCTCCTCTACAAACACCATTGCTTGCCCTGACCTACTAAGCATGCTCTGGGTACTAGCGTTAGCCTGAAGTTGGGGAAGATCACCTAACACAAAGCCTGCTTTATGATCCAGTGCGGAACACGTCGTGTAAGTTATTGAGTCCTGTACTGGCAGCGAACGACACAGCGGTCACCCCATTGTCAAGTTGAAAAATCATTAAGTCCCGCCTTCCCAAGTCAGGGACCGTCTGCTTTGATCATCCCCAGCCTAACAGCTGAGTAAATGAAGTCCCAGAGAGGTTAAAGAAGGTGTCCAAGGCCACACAACCCACACATGGCGGACCTGAGCTGTGTCTGGTCCCCTGCAGCTCCTGGTGTGTCCCCCTGCCCTTACCCTGCAGGGTCTGGGTCCCTACCCTGCCCTACGTGATGCCCATCACATTGGAGAGCTCAGCCACCCACCACAGCCTGACATTGGTGCAGTCCTGTGCTGTCACTGTTGGTGTCCCCAAAGCCAGATTAGCACCCCCCCCCCAGTCCTGGCTTCCTTCCCACCAGAGTGACTGCACACTTCAGTGCTAACCTCTTCCAGTAACACAGCGAGAATTCCATTCAAAGCCAGCCAGTGCTGGGAGACCACGTTGCAAGCACGTTTATTACTGTTTTCAGTGGGTGCGCTCTTGAGGACAGCTCCTTGATTTGGGTCTTGTCCTCTTGAGATGCATCCAATGGCCACAGAGGGGACATGGCCAGAGGAAAAATTGAGCCTGACTTTTGAGCACGTGTGGTAGGTGGACCTGCTGTGAAGAAGTCACTCCCGCTCAGAAGCCGCCAGTGGGAAGGCAGCTGGACAGGTTCCTTACGTTGTGTATTTGTTACGTGTTCCCGGGAGGTTAATAACCCGAGGAAGGAAAACCTAGAATGCTATTCTAAACCCTGCTCCAGCTTTACAGTTTCTGTAGCAGAAATTCTGTGGCTGAGGGCAGGGCTTCCTGTCAAAAAGCAAAAGCTTAACTTGCAGCACGTGGGTGTCGCAGGTGTTGGGGTGCGGTGGGGGGGGCGCTCTGTCTGCCTCTACTTCCCACCTTCCGTTCCTGTCACTGGCTCTGCAACTGTAGGATATTATTGTGTTTAAGTTTATTTTTAATTGCTAAATGAAATTGTAAGTGTGTACTGTGTACAGTGTGGTGTTTTGAAGAATGTGTGGTAGGCTCTTGTTTTGGACCAAAGCTAAGTCTAAAGGAAATTGCTGCTGCCAGAAAGGCAACAAGAGATCTTTGAAAAGGAAACGCCACTATGAATGATCTTTTCTGCCGCTCTGAGCGGGAGACAGGGACTCCGTCTTGTGTCTGAAAGATAGAAAGTGGTCCCTTGCCTGCATTCTTAGACTACCTTCAGCGATGTGGGTGGTTTCTTTCCATCCACCTGTGAGGATGGGATTTGCATTTGCGGTGGAGCTCTGTGTCGGGGGAGGCCGTCCAACTCGGCGTCCGCTGCTCTAACACAGCACTGTACACCGGGTGCCTTCAGCAACAGAACTGGACTTCCTCACAGTCCTGGAGGCCAGGACTCAGTTCTGGTGAGGGTGTCTTCCTGTCTTGCGGATGGCAGCCTTCTTTCTGAGTCCTCACGTGGCAGAGACAGAGAGAGAGAGAGATCTTCCATCTGCTGTTTCACTCCCCAAAGGACTGCCACAGCCGTGGCTGGGCCAGTCCAAACCCAGGAGCCAGGAGCTTCTTCCGGTCTCCCACGTGGGTGCAGGGGCCCAAGAACTTGGGCCATCTTCGGCTGCTTTCTCAGATGCATTAACAGGAAGCTGGATTAGAAGTGGAGCAGCCGAGACTCGAACCTCAATTACTTTATTAACCCAAACGCTGCCATGCTGGGAGTTAGGAGTGCAACATGTGTGAGTTTGAACAGAGACAGAATTCAGCCCATGGCGGTGGCAAAGCTTCCATCTCACTTAATCCGGGAGACGATGAGACCGACTGGTGGCCTGGTGTGGAAGGCAGGCCCCCTGGGGCTCCCCAGCCTCTCCCAGGGAAGGTGGCTGTAGCTTTCCCCAGGTCCTAAGCACGTCAGCACGTTGCCTGTGTGTGCTTGCTCTCAGGCCATGAGTGGCAAGACCAGACGGGTAACCTGGGCTGCAACTTCTCCCCCTCCACGCAGTCCACCCTTCCCTCACTTCTGTCGCTGTTGGCTCCATTCCTAGAGCTCCCTGCTGGTTGTAGGATCGCCTGCATCAGCCTCTGCACCTTTGTTTTTGTACGTGGAAAGAGTGTGTGTGTGTGTGTGTGTGTATGCATGTGTATACTTCTGAGCGACGTAGAAAGCCGCGTTAAGATGTACATATCCTTGGCCGGCACTGTGGCTCACTAGGCTAATCCTCCACCTAGCGGCGCCGGCACACCGGGTTCTAGTCCCGGTCGGGGCGCCAGATTCTGTCCCGGTTGCCCCTCTTCCAGGCCAGCTCTCTGCTGTGGCCCGGGAGTGCAGTGGAGGATGGCCCAAGTGCTTGGGCCCTGCACCCCATGGGAGACCAGGAGAAGCACCAGGCTCCTGCCTTCGGATCAGCGCAGTGCGCTGGCCGCAGCGCGCCAGCCGCAGCGGCCATTGGAGGGTGAACCAATGGCAAAGGAAGACCTTTCTCTGTGTCTCTCTCTCTCACTATCCACTCTGCCTGTCAAAAATAAATAAATAAATAAATCTTAAAAAAAAAAAAGATGTACATATCCTATTCTTAATTTCCAAACAGTACGATCCTGCGAAGAAAAAATATCATCCATTTTATGGAAAGTCAAGAAACAGTTCAGTCTCCATTTACTTCTGTTTTTCCCTCCTAAACATCTATGTGATATCAACGCACAGAAGAGCATTTTGAAGACAAAACAACCAAAAAGTATCAAAAGGTCAAGCATTATTTGACAGAATCAAATGATATTTTTTCTCAAATTGTCATAACTTGACATTCTTAGTATATTTATTATAAATCCAAGCCCAGCCTTTAGCCTTGAAATCTGGATACCTACAGCTACTGAACACACACAATAAAGAACTTTCTTATTTTTTAAAAAAAAGATTTATTTGAGAGGCCGAGTTACAGAGAGGCAGAGAAAGAGAAGTCTTCCATCTGCTGGTTCACTCCCCAGAAGGCCACAGCAGCCGGTGCTATGCCAATCCAAAGCCAGGGGCAGGGACTTCTTCCAGGTCTCCAGCACGGGTGCTGGGGCTCAAGGACTTGGGCCATCTTCCACTGCTTTCCCAGGCCATAGCAGAGAGCTGGATGGGAAGTGGGGCAGCCGGGACTCGAACTGGTGTCCATATGGGATGCTGGCACTGCAGGTGGCAGCTTTACCTGCTGCACCACAGCGCCATCCCCTTTATTTTATAAATAGGAGGGGGAGAAGGGACCCAGCTGCTGCCAGGACTGTGCCCCGCCCTCACCCTCCCCGCAGTCGGAGGTGCATCTCTTGCTGCGAGGTGTCTGAGTATATTTTGTGGGCAACTTGCCAGGCACTGACGCCTGTGCTATCCTAATGCATGTGAGGCTGACGCTTTACGGCCAACTTGTGACAATTAGAAGGAGCTGGAAAAGAGGATAGGAGCACTCTTCTCCCTCCCCTCCTGTCCTCCCGGCAGCTGGAGGTACAGCACTTCACGGATGTGCCAAGGTGGTTTCTTAAGCCAGATTAAGAATAAACAGGTTTAACTTGCTTTCTCCATGCCTGTGGATATCTTAGCTTGATCATGGCCAGGATCTGTTGGAATTTGAACTGTAAACAAAACTGTCTCAGAGCAGTGGGTTATTCAGAACGTCTCCAACGATGATCTCTGAAGAGATCCAGACACTGTTCTTCTTGTCTCCTTTTCTAAAAGCCGTGGAAAGGGTGGGCGCTCAGGAGGTGGGTGTGGGCTGTCGGAACAAGTCCAGCACAGGCATTTGGGTAGCACTGGAGCTGGTGTTGACTCCCCAAGAGGCAGGTGCCATGTGGGGGAGGTGCAGGGGTCCCCTGTAGGTGCCTCTGGGCGGCTACAACTCAGTGACCTCTCAGCAGCTTTGCAGCAGTGATGTGTGAGTGTGCCCGTCACTGTGGGTCCTCGTTGGCCACTGGATTCAGACACACCCTCCAGGATGGTCTTGGCTGTCACCATTGACCTGATGGCCTGGAGGATGCTTCTCTCTTTGGGACACTTTATACCTGTTGGCTTGCTCTCCCTTTGGCTTGACATGGAAGACCCTTGGGTTTCTGTGATGTCATCAGAGTGCACCCCCTTCTCAGCCCCTAGCCGGTATGTTAACTTGTTGAAGCAGGTACTAAAGCAGACCTGACTGGCTGATCACAACGTGCAGCTAAGCCTGCACTTTGGTAAATGTTTGGGTCTGCAAAAAAGTCTAAGAACTGAAAGCAGTTTCAGGAAACGAACAGAAGTGCCCACCAGCTGATGCAAGCAGAGTTTGGTGGTGTGATTGCTCTTTAGGGGACAGGTGCATGGTGAAAGCCACAGTCCTCGTGGAAAAAAATTGCAAGACAAGACATGATACTGTGGCAGCAAAGAGTTATGTGAGTGTTGAGGTGGAGAAGGGAGACTGCAGAGTGAACCATGTGTGATACACAGTGGCCTCTGGTAAGAGCGCTGATGGAGAAAGCTCCCTTGCCTCACATAAACTTCTTGTTTTAACTGCTCAGTTGTTGAAAGAAAACCATCGCTTTGTTTAAGCATCGCCATTTGGGCATTTGATGGTTTAGAAGAACGGTTAACATACTCGGTCATCTGAGAAAATGACGGGTCACCACCTGCCCAGCCCAGGCCTGGCAGTTGGGCACACCTGGGCTGTTTAAATCTGCCATTCAATAGCTGAGGCAGGTTGTTGACCCTCCCTGCTCCTTGGTTTCTTGTTCCGGTCCTTCCTAGTAGGGGTTCCTGTGAGGGTTGAATTAGAAAAAGTTTGTGAAGTGCTTAAGAGTCAGCAACATCTGGAAGTCGCTGTGTGAGGTGTTGCTGATGTGGGTTTGGACTGCTGGCCGTCCTGCTTTGCAAGAGCCATAGGGCTGCGCCATCTTCCTACTTAATGTCAATGCTCTCTGTCCATATGGGATTCTCGTGGAGTGCCTTGTGACCAAGGCCAGGAGGCAGCTTCAGTGTGCCTTACCAGGAGCAGGAGGGTGCTTCGGGAGCATGGTAGGGGTTGGGAGGACATGGAGTACGTAGGCTGTTGCCTGGGAATTATCCAAAGAATCACAACTCAGTGGAGCATTTCCTGAGGCTGTGGATTTCATAGATTTGAAACTTCATGTATTCCCGTAGCCATCTTGCCCAAAAGCTGGCCAAAACCCACCCAGCTGAAAACGCATACATACACATGTCATGCCTACCACACACGCACTTGTGTCTGAATCACGCTTAGAAATGTTTCTTGGACTTTTGGCAGGATAACTGTTTGTCATGAGGTGATGCAAGACAAATACTTGCCGAGTTTATGGTTGTGAATGAATCCAGGATTTAAAAAACAGTAATACAGTTATGGCGTCAGTGGCGCCATAAAATGGCAGTATGTAATAGTGGCTAGGAACCCCGCATTGGACACCGGCATGCTTCCCATCTACACTCTGTAATGACAGGGAGCACTCGTTGCTTCAAAGCTGTAAGATGGTCAGTGTGTCCTTTCAACAGTTTTCAGAGGAGCTCGTTTTTGCTTGGGTGTTAGGAACAATTGCCACACGCTTAGATTTCTTAATAAGGCTCTTGATTTGTTGCTATAATTTCCAATAGGCTATTTAAGCAGGTGTTTCCAGCTATAGGATCCGAATGGCAGCTAAATTTCTGGAAAGTGTGGTTCAAATGCTCTCCATAATCAGAACTCACAAAACTGAATCTTTTTTTTTTTAACTTTTATTTAATGAATATAAATTTCCAAAGTACGACTTATGGATTACAATGGCTTCCCCCCACATACCGTCCCTCCCACCCACAACCCTCCCATTTCCCACTCCCTCTCCCCTTCCATTCACATCAAGATTACAAAACTGAATCTTGGCCGGCGCTGTGGCTCACTAGGCTAATCCTCCGCCTTGCAGCGCCGGCACACCGGGTTCTAGTCCCAGTCCGGGCGCCGGATTCTGTCCCGGTTGTCCCTCTTCCAGGCCAGCTCTCTGCTGTGGCCAGGGAGTGCAGTGGAGGATGGCCCAAGTGCTTGGGCCCTGCACCCCATGGGAGACCAGGAGAAGCACCTGGCTCCTGCCTTCGGATCAGCGGGATGCGCTGGCCGCAGTGCGCCAGCCGCAGCGGCCATTGGAGGGTGAACCAACGGCAAAGGAAGACCTTTCTCTCTGTCTCTCTCTCTCTCACTGTCCACTCTGCCTGTCAAAAAAAAAAAAAAAAAAAAAAAAAAAACTGAATCTTTGCTGCTGAGTTTTCCCACTGGCTCTGGAGATGTGGGTCGTTAGGATAAGGGTCCTCCTTTTTCTCATTTGAGATTTCTGTTGTTACTGGAATATCAATCATAAATATATTGAGCTTATAGCTAATAAATAGTTCTAGGTTCTCAGTTCTAGTTCTAGTTCTCAGGCTGGTAATGCTATGTTATTTATTTTTTTAAAAAAATGAAAAAAATTTTTAAAAAAATTTTTAAAAAAATTTTTTAAAAATGAAAAAATTCATGGAAGCCACATGTTGGGATTCCTCTGATTGGTTGGCACATCTCCACATCGCTGGTTATCAACTTCTTACCCTTAAAGGAGTCTAAAAAAATCGCCAAACAAAAAACTATGCCTAGTTTATTTTGCTGGTATATGGATAACAGATGTGCCCTTCAGGCCCTCACAGGCTTCTTGCAGTTGGCTTTATTTGAACGTTAGAGGAAAAACTCTCTTCCTTTCCTGAATTCAAAGCCCTATAATTTTATCTTCCTACAATGTTTTTTTTATAAACAACCTATAAAAGGAAGTTAACCTCAGAGCAATTGAATACTCAAGAAGCAGAATAGAATCTAGTCACCTTTGTGTGACTAATGGGCATCCTGATTTCATCACAGGCGAGCTATGCCCGGGGAGCTTCACATAGGTCCGGGGTTTATCCTTGATTCATAGAGCAAGTGCACTAGGGCAAGTTTCCCTTGCCTTCTGATTTAAGGGGAAGACGATCCTTCCTCTTGGCTGTACATTGAATTTTTGTGTAATGCTGCTTTTCAGAGTGCTTTTCTGCTTGGGGGGCGGGGAACAGGTCTTGATTTTCTTGGTGATATAATCTCTTCTTGGAAAGAACAGGAAGGTCAAGTTGATGTCATTGTTTATCACCCGGCCTTGTTTCCGCAGGGGGCGGGGCTTGGCCTGTCTACACCAGGGTGTGCGTGTGGAGTGCAGAGGAGCACAGTGCAGTTCTTACTGCACCCACTGCTTGTTATATAAGGTTGACTTTGTAGAGGGTAACCTTGGTATTCATTGTTCCCATCTATAATTTATAACTGTGTGCAACCTGTTACCCAGATGAGATTCAGGAGTCCCAGGACCTTGGCGGAATAATGTTATGACATTTTCTGGAAAGAGTTTACTTTTCAAAATGATGCCCGTAGGGCACCCCTTGCATTTTAATGTCCTCAGAAGAAAAAAAAATATTGTGTACCGTTTTGGGGGGAAAAGGTAGAAGATGAAGCACTCGCAGATCTGTCCTGTGACCAGAATGTGCTGTGCACACCTGGCATGTGATTGGCAGGCCTCTGCCATTCTCTTCCAGAGCCCTGCCCTCCCCCTCCATGTCATCTGAACAAGAAAGACCCCTGGGAGCAGCATCAGGCCCCAGGGACCTTGGGCCCCATTCCGAAGGTCTTTGGGGTACTGTGTTTCTAACTTGTAGAGATAAGCCGCCAAGTGTATGGGGTTTGTATTTAATGATGAAACAGAAGAAAGTATTTCATTCCTACATCTCAGTAACCCGTTCTCCCTTGAGTTTTGAAAGTAGAACTTCTGGCCAGCGCCAAGGCTCACTAGGCTAATCCTCTGCCTGCGGCACCGGCACCCTGGGTTCTAGTCCCAGTCAGGGCACCGGATTCTGTCCTGGTTGCTTCTCTTCCAGTCCAGCTCTCTGCTGTGGCCCGGGAGTGCAGTGGAGGATGGCCCAAGTGCTTGGGCCCTGCACCCCATGGGAGACCAGGAGAAGCACCTGGCTCCTGACTTCGGATCAGCTCAGTGCACCGGCCACAGCACACCAGCTGTAGTGGCCACTTGGAGGGTGAACCAATGGAAAAAGGAAGCCCTTTCTCTCTCTCTCTCTCTCTCTCTCTCTCTCTCACTCTCTCACTGTCTAACTGCCTGTCCAAAAAAAAAAAAAGTAGAACTTCTAGGAATGCACATTTGATTTTGCTGACTGCCTCACTCCTTCCTGATTTGCCTCATCAAAGGTTTTGTGTGGTGTTTGCTCTTTGTCTTTTCTGTTTCTGGTGCTGGGTCTGCTCTACAGCAGCCCAGGAAATGCAGGTCCCGCCTGACTCATCAGCTGGCAGATAACCCTTGAGGCAGCCTGACCGTTGCAGTAATGAACAGTGAGCGCTGCCATTCCAGGTTGAACCCATGGTGCCTTCCGGGTTGAGGATAACAAACTGAAACCCCTGAGAAAGGCTGTTCTCCTGGGCTCACTCATCCGCCTCCCACCCACGAGCTCGGAATCGCATTCCTTAACTCGGGATTGCACAGGTGCGTTGGGAGGCATTGGGGAGTCGGAAAGGCACACACTGCTGGAACACATTCTCAGACGATTTCTCAATCATACAAGTATTTATCGGACATCTGTAGCTTTGCCGGGACGGTGTTCACAGGGCTCTTATACTGCTAGCCTTTGTGGCCATGGCTCTGGCAAAACACAGCGTGTTGGTGACAGCTGCATCTCGTGGTTTTTTATTTATTTATTTTTTTAGTGTAGAAATCTGGAATCACAAGGGCTGGAGAGTTGCACTGTGTTCCCAGGACCCTTGAAACAGCCTTGGGGGCTTGGCGGCAGAAACAACCTAGCTGTCACATCGTGGATCTTCATGGATCTCCCGGACGGGCTTGGGAGCTTCTTCCTGGGGGAGCTGTGACCGATACAATAAATGCTTTTGAAATTTTTCCATCGGGCAGTATTCTCTCAACAGACTGCTTTGACGAATGAAAAATCAAGCATAAAGACACAGACGGCCCACGCGGTAATGCATAAACGTGAGCAGAAAGACATGCAGGTGCAGGCACGTCGCCTCTCCTAGGTGTTCTGTCCCTGCGTTGCATTTGTCTTCCTCGTAAACCCGCCTGGCCTGCGCTGTCACTGGGGACAGCTTCTTTTTCACAGGCTCACATTTGGAGATTTCGTCCCTACCGTTTTCCCCTTTCATTTTCGTTGCTTTAGATGCTGGTGAAGAAAACATCTAACAGAAAACTCCCCGCCTTCACCGTTTCTCGGCATCCAGTCCTGCAGTGTTAATACGTTCATGTTGACATGGACCAGAGCTGCGGAGCCCTGGCCATGCCTTGCCATACCCATCACCCAGCAGCTCCCGTTACCCTTTCCTCGGGCTCTGCTAGCCACGCCCCCACTTTCTATCTGTCTGAACTTGTTCTCTGCTTTCTTTCACAAACACTCGCTCCTGAAGCTTCTCTCCTGGTTCCGTGCGATTTGAACCTGCCATCCCTTGGAGGAGAAGAGAACCGTGTGGAATTGTCCCGCTAGTTTTAGTAAAAATAGATTTCCCCGGATGTACCCACCGGGACCTGCAGCTCTGGTGAACTTTTCTTTTGGCATCACCATTTCAAGTATGGTCAAGCCATCTTGTATGGTTAACCAAGAAATGAGGTGACGAACAACAGACCAAAGCTTGAAGACACAGACAGTTTTGCACTTCAGGCTGTGTCAGCCAGAATTCCATCTCAACTGGCCCATTTCCTCGCACCCCTGTGAGTTCTGTGTCTTGCGTGTTGGATTTTGGACACACAGCAGGATATCTGTAGGGAAAATATGCTTCCAAGCCTCCTGGTGCTTTGGTCTGATTTGAGCACTAAGGTTATCGTTGTTTGTAGATTTGGACAAAATGCGTCTCACGAATACGCGCTGTTGGTAGAATATTGTGCCTCAGAATAGCCCCGGTTCTCTCTGGAAAGGGACACAGTTGTCATTTGTGTGTATTCTTTGTCGTTTGTCACCACTGTAGATTCACATTTCAAATGCAATCAGATCATAGAAGATTTAGAAGTCTGTTTGGCAATGTAGCTCTTACCAGTTAGCTTTGTTTTTTCAGAAACATCTCTGCTTGCGAATAGCCCTTGCACCTCCCAGAGCTGAATTAGGTCACAGTAGCCACCCATGCTACTAATTTTAGTTTATACTTAGACAGGATTTATGTGAAATGTGTCACCTGGCCCCATGCTTTTTATCATATATCTTACGTTTGCCTTCGGATTTCTTACGGCCAACCTTGAACAGTGGAGTATCAGTAGCATGCTGACAACGGGGCTGTTCTACTTTTAAGATAAGGCTTTGTGACAAGGGACTTAAGCTGAGCCAAGAGCTGAAAACCAGTATGAATTAACAATGGAGCGCACTCAATCCCAAGCCTCCTTGTCTTTGCCAAGTTTTGCAGCAATCACACAAGGGCAAGAGAGGCAACGGGTGAACCGGTTCGAGAGGGAATTGAAGTCCAGGGACTCCCAAAGCAGTGACTCAGAGAAAGTCCACTACACTCTGTGTAGTGTATTCTCGAAAGCCAACTGAGGCGGAAGGCAGCGAGGCGCCCCTGCCACTTGCTATCGGTGCTGCATCGTTTCGTTGTGCAAGCTGGGCTTCCTGTAGATGTTCCTCTCGCTGGGTGGCTTTATTCTGCATTTTTACGTAGTTTGCCGTGTTTCCTGCTCAGTAGAATGTCATCCTCAACTTTCTATTTCCCTTGGTGGACCTTTTGTTAGTGATACGCCCTGAGGACTTTTTAAAGGTGCCAGTTCTTTGGGTCACAATTCATTGAAAAATATTATCTAATTGGCTTTAGAATATCAATTCCAGATGGCAGCTTTTCTGTAACAAAAATTTATTTGAAAGAGAGAGACGGAGATCTTCCATCTCCTGGCTGGGCCAGGCAGAAGCCAGGAGTCAGGAACCGCATCTGTGTCTCCCACGCAGGTGGCAGGGGCCCAAGTAGTTGAGTCGCCATGTGCTGCATCCCAAGTACATTTGCAGGAATCTCGATCAGAAATGGAGCAGCCAGGACTGAAACCAGTACCCTGTTGTTGGATGCAAGTGTTCCAAGCAACAGTAGAACCTGTTGTGCTGTGACGCTTATCCCATACTCACACCTGACAGTTTCTTTGTTGCAGAGAATGCTTTCTTGGTCTCTCACAGTTATGGTTTGAAAATTACTCACTTACCCGCAGACCTTTGTGGGCACCTACTGTGTCCCCTACTGTTCTAGTGAACAAAGCCAGGTCCACGACCCGGGGGAGTGCACCTGCTGGCGGTAAGGCAGCAATGGCTAAGGAGCATCGGAAGGAGATGCCTTGGTTTGGGTGTAAGAAAGTGATTAGTGAAAGTGGAAAATAAATTAGAATGGAATAAATGGGAAGGAGGGATGGGGCGAATTGCAGTTTTAAGTTAGGGTGGTCAGAGTCATTTCTGTTGAAGCCAACATTTGAGCAAAGTTGGGAAAGAGGTGAGGGGATCATCGTAAGGTGTTCTGGAGAGTGTTCCAGCCATGCAAAGGCCCTGGGGTGGGTGCATGCCTGCCGTGCTCAGAAGAGCGCTGATGTGGCCGAAGTGAAGTGCTTTCGAGGGCGGCAGCTGGGTGTGAGTTCAGGTAGGTTACAGGGTGGGGAAGACCACCTGTGTCCCCCTCTCCCTACGGATTGTGGCTTTTACTCGGAGCAGGAACGGTGACCGTGTCTGATTCCGGTAGAAGACTGTTAGGGAGCTGACTTGAGAAGCTACATGGAAATTGTTTACAGATGGCAATGGCGGATGGCAGAGGTCAGATGTGGGCAGAAAAATGCAGGGAGTTGTCACGAACAGGATTCAACAGGGCACTCAGAAAAGGCGATTTTGAGACAATGGCTTTAAAGGCAAGTTGCGCGGGACCCCGGTTCCTTGCCTGTGTGAGACTTTGTGGGAATAATTGTGTGTGGGAGACTCTCCGGGGATGGAGTCGGCGGACGTGAATGTTTGGAAGTCCCTGAGAAAACCCGTATTTCCAGGGTCCCGTGGGGTCACTGCTGCACTGGAATTAACTCGAATTAAATCCTAGCCACCGGCCAGCTGTCCCGTCTTGGAGTTTGTCAGGACTCGGAGCATCTGTAGTGTAAACCAAGCAGAATCATCTGGGCTTTTGGAACTGTGGTTTAGTAACCCCTAAGGAGCTTGTTGTCTGATACTGACATTTAAAAAAAAAAAAAAGGTACTGATTAAGGACTTGTTAGTCCTTCTAGTCAGCTGGGTTTTGTTTGAGATGTATTTCTGCATTTCTTTTTCCTACGTCTACGATCTAGGCGCTCATTTCCGGTCTCAATCTGGAGACTCGCTGGTGGGAAGGAGCAGTCAGTCATCCATGGCACACATGGAATTCCTGGCTTTTTTCTCTTCCTTCCTCTTAACATCCACTTCTGAATCCCCAGCCACTCTTCAAAAGATAGTGGAACTTAAGGGCAGTGGTTAAAGTGTAGCAAATTTTATAAATACTCAAGACAGGGTTCTGATAGTTAGCGCAAGTTAGAAATTAACACGGAAACTGCTTGGACTGAAAAACTTGAAACTTTCTTCCCCTCCCCGCTCCCCTACCCTAAGCTGCAACACCAACTCGATGTTTGCTCCTGCTTTCGTCTCAGCAGAGGCCATGGTGCCCTGTTTAGGGCTCTTGTCAAACTGATGTCTTAGCCGTGTTAGTGGCTCACGCCAGATCGTGTTCAGAATGTGCTGTAGCAAGCTAGCATGGGTTTGGCTTGGTGAAAACATTCTGGAAACCCATGCCTAGTTTTTCCACAGTCTGCATTTTCCGTGAACCTTTTGAAGACTCGTATCTATCAGTGTCTTTCCCCAGAGCCCAGAGTTGACACCCTTTAGGCACCTGAGCTTCCCAGTTTTTCAAGGGAGGGAAAGGACCGTACTGGGTTAGAACTCTGAGCTGTTTGCAGCGGCAGAGCTGTGGTTCTCACCACCATCCCCTTCTGTGGTTAACGGCGGATTAAGCCTGAAAAGCACATGAAAACGGAGGGAGAATGTCGCAGACCATTCTCTGTCCATTCCCAAGACTCAGCCATTTACTAAGGGAACAAGTGTATTTCAACTCGCAATTCTGCATTCTGGGGAGCCCAAGAATGTGGCACCTGTGTCTCCGTGGCTTCTGGTGGAGGCTGCGCTGGGTCTTTGCGTGGCAGAGAATGGAGAGGCAAGTGCAGAAGAGACCAAGGGATAGCCAGGCCGGAGACCACCATGCTGGCTAGTGGGAACAGCCAGCGGTGGCCTCTAACAGGCCCCGCCTCCCAGCACCCACACAGTGAGCTTGGGAGGAGACAAACATTGCAGGGAGCTCTTGCTGGGCAGATTTTTCCGGGAGCCCCAGCGCTGAGAATCCTTGGAGGATTCTTCCCTCTGTGACCTGATTCGTGTATGTGTGCTTCAGAAAGCTGTGCATCAGGGCTGGTGTCGCACAGCAGCAGGCTGGGCTGCCGCTCGGGATGCCAGTATCCGATATGAGTGCTGGCCCAGGTCCCAGATCCTCCACTTCCGGTCAGCTTCCTGCTGACGTGTCCAGGAAGGTAATGGATGACTGCCCAAGTGCCTGGGCCCCTGTCACCCATGTGGGAGACCAAGATGGAATTCCAGGCTCCTGGCTTCCGCCCGGCCCTGTCCTGCCCTGTCCTTCCAGTAACATGGGTACCTCCTCCTGGAATGCATTGTGACCGGAATCATTGGATTAATCCTCACACGTTAGCACCTCACTAGCTTCTTTTATTCTGTTGGTGTGATGTTGAAACCTTACTACACATTAAAAGTTTAAAAGTTCATATTCATAGTGGTGAAGTTAGATGGACAAAACCATCAAACTTATTTTTATAGAGAAGTTATTGAATAATCTTTCTTAAAAATTATATATGCACTTTAGATATATTGATATAGTTTGAGAAACTTTATTAAAGTTTTCACTTTTGCAAAGTAAACCAGTGGATAAAAGATCTCTTTCTGTCTGCCCCCCCCATCAAGTAAATAAATCTTTTACAATTTTTTGCATCAAAAATAACTTTGAAAAACCCTTTCCAAGGTTGGAAAAAATGTTTGTCCTCTCTACCAACTGACTGAAAAAATATTTAAAATGTTTTCTGTAGAAGTTGTCTGTGGGCCAGCGCCGTGGCTCACTAGGCTAATCCTCCGCCTTGGGGCGCCGGATTCTGTCCCGGTTGCCCCTCTTCCAGGCCAGCTCTCTGCTATGGCCCGGGAATGCAGTGGAGGATGGCCCAGGTGCTTGGGCCCTGCACCCCATGGAAGACCAGGAGAAGCACCTGGCTCCTGGCTTCGGATCAGCGTGATGCACTGGCTGCAGGGTGCCGGCCGCAGCAGCCATTGGAGGGTGAACCAACAGCAAAGGAAGACCTTTTTCTCTGTCTCTCTCTCTTTCACTGTCCACTCTGCCTGTCAAAAAAAAAAAAAAAAGTTGTCTGTAAACCCTGAGTATACTATCTTTAAAAGATTATTTATTTGAAAGGCAGTGACACAGAGCGCCAAGGGAAAAGCAGAGAGAGAGAGAGAGAGAGAGAAATGGAGATCCTCCATCCTTCATCCGCTGGTTCACTCCCCAAATGGCTGCAATGGCCAGGGCTGGGCCCGGCCAAAGCCAGGAGCGTCTTCTGGGTCTTCCACATGGGTGCAGGGGCCCAAGCACTTGAGCCACCTTCCACTGCTTTCCCAGGGGCGTTAAGTGGTAGCTGGAGCAAAAGTGGAACAGCCGGGCCTTGAACCGGTGGTCATATAGGATGCCTGGCATCGCAGGCAGCAGCTTAACCAGCTGTGCTACAACACTGGCTTCCCACCCACCCACCCGCCAGCCCCCCATTTTCTTTTTTTTTTTTTTTTTTTTATTTGACAGAGAGAGAACAGAAAGAGAGAGAATGAGAGAGCGCCCTTTTCCACTGGTTCATTCTCCAGATGCCTGAAAAAGCCAGTGGGGCTGAAACCAGAGGCTGGGGGACTCAGTCCCGGTCCCCCACGTGGGTGACAGGAACCCAATTCCTGGAGGCATCGCTGCTGCGTTCCGGGGTCTGTGTGAGCGAGAAGCCAGAGTCAGGAACGGGAGCCAGGAACCAAACCAGTGTGGAAGCTGCTGTCTCGACCATTAGGCTAGATGCCCACTTTTGCAAGATTCTTTTTTTTTTTAATTTCAATGCATTTTAGACATTTTTTGAGTCTCTAATTCTAAAGTGATCCAGAGACAATAAATTGTGCAAAATCAGCAAAGCCAGCACTATGAATAGGTGAATTCTCCTGTGAGGTTTTTCTTATTTTGCTCATTTCATAATGGATTTCCCAGAAAGCAGTAGAAATCCCCCCCACACACACACGCATGCATGCACACATGTACACGCACACATACTTGCACACACACTGTGCGGTGTGGGAATGAAAGGAGAAGCGAGTTGTGTGCTGAGGACGCTGCGATTGAATGTCGGGAGTCACCGTGCGAGAGCTGAAAGGGCCCATTCTGCTGCTGGCTGCAAGCCGGGGCCTCGGAAACCCAATCTGAAGTGTGTTTAGTGAGAGTTCTGGGCGCTGGGCTCGCTGCCGCGAGAACAAGGACACAGTGTGTCCTCCCGGGTGGCGTGGCCGGCCTGAGAGCCACGGCGGGGAGGAAGAATCCCAGCACTGTGGCCAGACCGAAGCATCTAGCTCCCAGAATGCCCGCCTTGTTCCCGCTCCCCTGGTGTGGGTTTGAAATCCCAGTTCCCGTCAGTGGTGATCCCAGCGTTTCCTGATGGGACTCCACCCTCCCCCTCCCCCTCCCCCACCCCCTCCCCCCAATAGATCTCTGTGTTCTCAGTTACTCTGTCCTTACAACAACCCCAGGAGGTGGTTCAATAACTATGCCCACTTTGCAGAAGCAGAAACTGAGACCCAAGGTGTGGCGTGCCTCAGTGTGTGTGGCCTTAGGCACCCTGCAGTCCTCCAGCCTGGGATCTCGCAGTGGGAGTAGTGCAGGTGGGCTGCCCCCCCACCCCTTGCAGGTGCACCTGAGCGCTCAGGTGCCTGCATTTACTCGGACATCGTCGCTGATGTCCCACAAAGTCACAGAGGCAGGGACGTCCTGTCCTGGCTTCTAGCGTCCTTGCGAGAAATCCTGTGTGTGTGTGTGTTTTTCACCCTTTGCTTTTCTCTTAACTTTGAGGAAATCTTTTCATTCTTCCAAAATTTCACTCCAGTGTGCCTTGAGATGAGCCTCATTTGTTCTGTGAGCTACTTGTCTGGCCCTGGTCAGGCTGGAGGGTTCTAGAAGATGCTGTCCTGTTCCTGGGGGATTTTCTGTCCTCCTGGTCTGGACAGGGGAAGACCTGCGCGTAGGCTTCCAGGGCTCGGCCAGGGGCTCCAAGCATCTTCTGTCTTCCTCTTCTCATCTATCTTTCCCCTTGGGAGTTATCAGCTTCACCTCTTACAGTCACGTGTTTATTGTTGCTATGCTACTTTTTACGTTTAAGAGTTCTCTCTTGTTATCCAAATACTGCTTTTTCTAGCAGGTGAGGTTTTTTGTTTGTTTTTTGTTTTTTATTTTTGTTTTTGTTTTTTGACAGACAGAGTGGACAGTGAGAGAGAGAGACAGAGAGAAAGGTCTTCCTTTGCTGTTGGTTCACCCTCCAATGGCCGCCACGGCTGTCGCGCTGCGGCTGGCGCACCACGCCTATCCGAAGGCAGGAGCCAGGAGCCAGGTGCTTCTCCTGGTCTCCCATGGGGTGCAGGGCCCAAGCACCTGGGCCATCCTCCACTGCACTCCCTGGCCACAGCAGAGAGCTGGCCTGGAAGAGGGGCAACCGGGACTAGAACCTGGTGTGCCGGCGCCGCTAGGCGGAGGATTAGCCTAGTGAGCTGCGGCGCCGGCCCCAGGTGAGTTTTTTAAGCTATAAACGCTTAGCTCTGCAGATACAAAAGGCAGTGTTTCTACGTTTTTACTGCACCTGCTTCCTTGGCAGTACGTGTACCTCCCTCCTGACTCTCCTGTCGGCCTGTCGTCCCTCTTTAGCTCTGAGCTTTCTTCCCTTTGGGCGACATTGCTCACCTCTGGGCCATTTTCTCTGTTTTCTAGGAAGTTAGTCTCCGTCTTTCTTTCGCTGCGCCAGAGTGGGTTCTCTGATCCAGTGGGGATGAGCTGCCTGGGTTCCATCTGCTGCCCTCTTCCTATTTACATGAGGCAGGTCCGGCAGTGGCCTTCCTAGGGAAACCACGTGTTTATGAGCAGATGGGCGGGTCCCGGGGTGTCCTCAAGTCGTGCTTTCCTGAGCTGCTACTCTGAGAACTCTTTACACTGAGCTTTTATGGGTCCCAGCTGGGGTACCCTCGCTGGAACCCTGTTGCCTTCCCAGCCGGTGGCCCGGCCTCTCCCACCTCACTAGGCCCTGGGGGGTCTCCAGAGCGGTAGCATACTCACGGCCAGCAGCCACAGGGACACATCAGCCGCCTGCCATGATGATTCTGCTGCTTGTATCCCATCACTCAGAGAATCTTGGAGGCCACGGTCTGCTTCCTGAGCTGTGATTGCATTGTGATCTCAGAGGGACAGCACTGCTGCTGCCCACGTGTGGCTGAGGGGCGGGGGTCAGCCTGGTCCTGGTTCACCTGCCCGGGCTGCAGGGGGCGATCTACCACACGCAACAGCCCAGCCTTACCTGCTCACCCTCCTGGAGGCCAGAAGTGAGAGCTGCAGTCTCAGCGGGGCCCTGTGCTCTCCGTCTCCTCCTCCCTGCCTCTTCCAGCTGCCCATGGTGGCTTTCAGTCCTTGGCGTTCCTCGGCTTGGAGCTGCATGGCTCTGATCTCTGTCACACGTCGTCATCTCTTGAGGCCCATAGGGGTCATGGAGGAGGCCCCGCCCCATGACCCTATCGTAACTGGGTTGCATCGGCAAAGACCCTCTCTGAATAAGGCCTCCCGGGTTAGGACTTGAACAGCTGTGTTTGAGGGACGTGGTTCATCCCATGCTGCTGGGTTTGGTGGTGGAGACTCAGGCTGGCTGTTGGCCTCAGATACAAATCAAAGTAGAGACCGTGGAGAGAACCAGGCAGCCGTGCCCGCCCAGGCTCTGGTATCATCTGGTAGCAACACATCCGTGTGTCTGGAACATACTCAGAGCCAGCCCTTGCGAGAGACACTGGTCATCGTGGTCTGACTTCCCTCGGTACATAGCACGTGCCCACACAAGGCCATATTTGCTGAGTGCATGCACCCCAGCCTCTTCAAGCTGTCATTGTGGTTAGAAACTGCCAGGAGGCAGCTCAATAGGCTAATCCTCCACCTGCAGTGCCGGCACCCCAGGTTCTAGTCCCGGTTGGGGCGCCAGATTCTGTCCTAGTTGCTCTTCTTCCAGTCCAGCTCCCTGCTGTGGCCCAGGAGTGCAGTGGAGGATGGCCCAGGTGCTTGGGCCCTGTACCTGCACGGGAGACCAGGAGGAGGCGCCTGGCTCCTGCCTTCGGATCGGCACAGCGCTGGCCGTAGTGGCCATTTGGGGGGTGAACCAACAGAAAAAGGAGGACCTTTCTCTCCGTCTCTCTCTCTCACTGTCTCACTCTGCCTATCAAAAAAAAAAAAAAAAAAAAAAAAAAACTGCCAGAAAACTGATGGAAGATGCTAAGGGGGTGGGCTGAGGGCTGGTGAGGGGTGGGACTACGATTGATTGACATTCTTAGAGGGGTTAATGGAGAACAGAGCGGGCAGGGCCATGGAGGGAAGCCGTTCCCCATATGAGTGTGCCCTGGTTGTCCTGGTTACACCAGTTCCCAGACAGGGAAAAAAAACTTCCAGAAAACATTCACAGGTGCAGATTTGGTAAGCTGAGTCAGACATTCTAGGTTCCCTTCTAGAAGATCATTTCTGGAGGGTGAAACCAAAGAGCAACTCATGTTTGCAGTTTCTTTGAGGAGGCGGGGAAAGGGAGGGCAATTGTGCCCCAACTGGAGGAGGAAACATGCCCTTATTCTTCTGGAAAGAGGTAAATTCTGCTGCACAAAACTTTATGTGATAGAAGAGACTGCGAAGGCATAGGAATATCTTAAAAGCACGGTAAAGGAAAGCAGCCTGGGTTCGGAGGTTGTACTAGCACAAAGCTGGCTGCTCACCTTCCAGCCGTTCCCCGAGAAGATCAGCCTCCTCCCTACATCATCTTGTAAGAGACAGTGAGGAGCCAGCTCAGACAGGAGATATGCGGGGCCCACGCTGGAGGCAGCCGTTACCCGCGCAGTCGGGTGAGATGCAGAGCCCTATGGGGCGTGATTAAAAGTGGCCAAGAAGAAGACCATGTGGTCGTGCAGCGTTGCTGATCACTGGTGTGCTCTGCGAAGTGCAGCTATGCCTAGACTGTTACGGAGGATGGGGTGGGCAGGGCAGGACTGTGAGGTTGCTTGGAGCTGACAGAGATGTAGAGATCTGCCACTCTGCCCTCAGTACCAGCACTTGTGTGGATTTTGAGATGCTGCCTAGTAACTGAGTTTTCCTTTGTCGTGCCTGGTGTTTTGTGCAGCCCCAGGCATGTCTATGCATGTGTGTGTGTGTGTGTGTGAGAGAGAGAGAGAATGTCTGAGTGTGTGTGTGTGAAACCATGCACTTACATGTATGTGTGTGAGAGAATGAGTGTGTGTTTGACCATGCATGTGTGTGCATTGCATGTGCGTTTGACCATGCATGTGTGTGACCATGCGTGTGCATGCATGTGTGTGAGATAATGTGTAAGGGTGTATATGACCATGCATGTGTCTGTGACCATGCATGTGTATGTGAGTGCATTATGACCATGCATGTGTGTGGCCATGCATGTGTAAGAGTGTATGTGTGTTTATGATGAGGCATGTGTGTGACCATGCATGTGCAGGTGTGTGGCCATGCATGTGCATGTGTGAGTGACCATGCATGTATTCTTGACCATGCATGTGAGAATGTGTATGTGCATGTGTGTTTGAACATGGTCCTGTGTGTGGGACCATGCATGTGTGTGTGTGAGGGAGAATGTGTATGAGTGCATGTATGACTGTGCACCTGTGTGTGTGTGTGACCATATGAATGCGTGTGTGTGTGTGTGTGTGTGACCGTGCACACACTTGAGTGGTGAAGTTTGTTGCTCTTTGAGGAGATGCTCTGGTAAGTGGATGTCCTCGGGGTCTCTGCGTTCTGCTGACTTAAGGAGTGGCGTGGTTCCTGTCTTCCTTACTCAGACTTTATGGCTTGTTTACAGGGTCAGGTTGTTGGCTGGTTGGTTGGTTGCTTTTCTCTCTAAAGGGCTGGTGGATTTGCAGCTTTTGAACCCGATCGTTGGCGTCCCGTGCTGAATCTGCCCCAGATGCTTAAGTTGTGGTGACTTCCAGGGTGTCATCGTATGCCTTCTTTTGTGGGGGAGGGGGGAACAACACAAATAAAAGAGCTCTTTGTGCTGGGAAATTGTAGTGAATATTTAGTGCATGGCCCTGGATAGTCACTCATTCTTCCCATGTGATCAGATCCTACTCCCTTGATATTTTCCGAGGTTCAAAATACACGTTCTTGATTTTCTTGTTCTCGAAAGCGGTGGTCGCAGGTTGTATCGTTGAGTCAGCTGCTGCAGTACCCAGCCCCAGTCCTCAGTTACTTCTCCCTTTTGCATCTGCGATTTTTTTATTATAGTCAAATGAGTGCAACCCAAAGTCATCGTTTTGGCCGTGTCCTAACGTGCAGCACACTGGCGTTCAGTATGTCCACAGCCACCATCACCACCTCTGTCTGCAGAACCCCTCTCTTGCAAAACTGAAGCTCTATCCCCATTAACCGCCGGCTTCCCATCCCCCCACCCCCAGCACCTCGCACTCTCCCTGCTACTTTCTATCCACATGGATAGGACTTCTCCAGATTCCTTATCGAAGTGGAATCCTCCGTTATTTGTCCCCTTGCACTTGGCTGGTTCCACTTTGCATAAGGTCCCTAAGGTTCATCCGCGATGCAGCATGCATGAGAATTCTCTCCCTTTTTAGGGCTGAGTGATGTTCCCTTGCGTGGGCTGACCGCGTTTGCTTTATCCGTTCATGGGTGGACGCGTGGGTTTTGCCAGCTCTTCCCAATTGTGATTGACGCTGCTATGAACATGAACCTGCAGAATGTAGAGATACTGCTTCTCAGTTCTTGTGGGTGCACACCCTGGAGTACAATTGCTGGATCCTATGATGATTCTAGTTCTAGGTTTTTTATATTTTTTAAGACCTCCTACCATGCAGTTTTCCATGGTGGCTGCCCCATGTTACAGTCCCAATGTGATTTGGAACAGTTACTTTCAGAGTGAAATTCACAACCTCATTAGAGACTTGCAGGTGAGGGAGTAAGTCTACTGTTGGTGGAAGAGGAAGAGCGATTTCCTTTAAAGAATGAGGAGGAAAGCCGGCACCCTGGCTCACTAGGCTAATCCTCCGCCTGCGGCACCAGCACCCCGGGTTCTAGTCCCAGTTGGGGTGCCGGTTCTGTCCCAGTTGCTCCTCTTCCAGTCCAGTTCTCTGCTGTGGCCCCGGAAGGAAGTGGAGGATGGCCCAGGTGCTTGGGCCCTGCACCCGCATGGGAGACCAGGAGAAGCACCTGGCTCCTGCCTTCGGATCAGCGCGATGTGCCAGCCGTAGCAGCCATTGGGGGGTGAACCAACGGCAAAAGGAAAACCTTTCTTTCTGTCTATCTCTCTCTAACTCTGCCTGTCAAAAAAAAAAAAAAAAAAAAAAAGGAGGAGGAAAATTTTCCGCTGCCTTCCCTTCCCTGAGATGTTTTCCGTGAAGCAGGATTTAGCCCTGGATGCGTGTGACACCCAGATGGTTTTACACATTTCCTAAAAGGCTTTCGCCCTGTGCACAAGCATTTTAAGCAATGGCTGCTGGGGACTCGTTGGGATGTTACACAGAGACGGCGGAGCCCATTAGAGTGACATGCACCCGTGAAATTGTCGTATAATGAGCGCTTTTAAGTCCTCGGGAATACTTTGTAGTGATGCAGTTCCCCGGGTTTCCTTGCATCTCGGAATGTGGGCAGTGCCCACGGGGGACTTCATGGTCTGCTTGACAGGTGCGTGTTTTATGGGTGAGTTTTAGGAGCCATAAAGTTGTCATTCAACACTGAGCTGGCATTGCCCTATCAAATTTTCAGTACCGTAGAAAAGTCATTTTCTGTAAACGCTTGTACAAAGTCGTACATTTTAAGGAGATTTCTAATTTAAGAGCTAGATTGCAGGCATTTATTTTCCCCCAGGCCAGCACTGCTTAGGGAGTTCGTGGTTGCCAAGCTTGTCTTCAGAAAGGCACGGCAGTGTTTGCCATGCGAGGTGAGACCAGGGACCCTAACCCCCAGCATGGCATCATTCTCTGCCCAGTTGTGCTCAGGAGGTCCGCAAAAATCCCTGCTCATTCGCTAAAGGACCTGGTCTCCATGTGGCCTCCCCCATCCTCTCCTCCAAAGCTCTGAATTTAACACCCTGGCCATAAAGACATCCGTCGAGTGTTGGGGTTTTCCACTTGTTTAGATTTCCGGGGTGACTTGTGAAGTCTCATTTCCCAGGCTCTGTATATCTGGATGAGGTCATCCAAGCCCCTTAGTTCCAGGAATTCTTTGGGAAACCTGGGTGCCTGTCAGCTGGACAGATAATTGGGGGTTCGCCTTCGTAGCAAGCAGGCAGTGTCGAGAGCTGTGAGAGAGAAGGCTCAGGCAACTGAAAACCTGTGCCACGGGAATTCTTCCACCACTTCTTATCTCTTGACCCGATTCTATAAAGTTCCTGTTAACACCCAGAGATTCCACTGGAGACCCCAGAATAAGTAGCTGTGAGTTGGTTAGACGTGTGGTTCTTTGGAGGCTGGTGTGAGACCTGGATCTCAGGACCGGGGTCTGGTGTGGATCAGCTCATTGTCCCCCTGGGTAGCCCCACTGGGGGTGTCCCCATTCGCACACACCATATATTGGAAACAGGGCAAATAGTGCTACAGAAAGGATCGGTAACCAGCCATTGCTGCTGACCTCTTAGGTCCCTTCCCCTTGGATGAGGGCGCAGGGGTGGGGGCTGTGTGAAGGGGACAGTGGGGCTTCCACAAGGTCTCATGTGAGCCTTGGAGCAGATGTCCAAAGCCGAGAGCCAGATGAGGCCGACCTGATCGGTGGCGACCATTGCTCACGTCTGGGTCGCTGGCTCTAGAAACAGTGAGTTGGGGAGCGGGGGGCTACCTAGTGGCGTCTGTTAAAGAAGAAAAGGTGCTTCTTCCTCACGACTGCTAAAGCGTCTGTGGGGGCTGCTGTGGCCATGCTGGACGGCTATGGACAGGTCCATCGTGGAGCTTGGTCAGGCTCCGGCTCTCCCTGGCAGCCTGTCTCCTGGGCCACCCACTGGTTCCCAGCATGCTCTGCTCTTATCAGAGGGGAGGTGAACGTCTAGAATCAGTGACTGGAGAAGGCCGTGTCTTAGATCTAGGTGGTGCAGCAGGATCCACTTCTCTGGCGTCTCAGCAGTCAGCCAGCAGGCAGTAGAGACCAAGGCAGGCAGTTCTGGGCTCTGCAGGGTGCACATTGTGTTCTCAGCTGCAGTAGAGCAAGTGCGTGAGCCTTGTTGGTTGCAGCAGACTCTGAGTGAGGGCCCAGTGCTTTGTCAGCCCACAGGAGCATCAAGGTGAGCGAGGAGCCCCCAGCTAAATTGAGAGCAACCACGGCTACTCAGCTGTGTCCAATGGAGCAGAGTAGGGAACTTTGATCCACTTGTTCATCCTTGCACTTGAGTGAAACGGGCTTGTCTTTAGATTTGCGGACCTGGGGTGGGTGTGAGCCAAAGCAGAGTCCACCCCAGGTGCCGCAGGAACCGTGAGCAGAAAGCTCTCAGTGAGAAGCCAGCGCGCAGGGTTTCAGCCTTCCCAGGAAAGGCCTGGGGTCATGAGTTGAGAAATCGTGTCCGCACGAAACTCCGATGCAAATGTTCGCGGCAGCTTTTGTTCGGGACATCTTGGTTGCTTCCAAGTGAGGGCAATACCTAAGTAGGTGAGCAGATGTACAAACTGGCACATGCCGGCAGAGTCCTCTAATCCAGCAAAGCAAAGACCTGAGCTCTCCTGCCCCTACGAGACACAGAGGAATGGTGGATGCAGGCTGGGAGAGGAGCCAGCCTGCGGGGGCTTTGCTCCCTGGGATTCCTGCTAGGTGACACTCTGGAAGGGGGGAGCTGTAGAGACAGATAGTGTCGAGGGGTGACAGGGATCCCCAGGGAGGAGGGGATGGGAAAGGGGTGTGCACAGAGACCTAGGACAGGCAAGGTAGTTTGATCAGTGCCACCATCCTGCGTGACACGGTAGCGATGGAGAGGGCCGTGTCTCCCTACACCCGTCAGCCCCCCTGGAACTGTACGGCTCCTGGGAGAACCCCAATAAAAACAACAGACTTGGGTGTTTCCACCTTGTCAGCGCTGGCCCAGTGGTTATCACAGAGGCCTCGGTACCAAGGGTGTTGGGAACGAGGCAGCTGTGTCTAAGGGGTGTGGGAGCCTTCTGTGCTTGCTCCATTCCCTATCATCACAAAGGCTCTAAAAGCCAAGTTCCGTTACTTCCAAGGTGGTGGTGGGGCGCTTGCCAGGGATTGGGAGGGGAAAATGGCAGAGACTTGCGTCTGCAGTAGGGCCAGCAGCAGAGGCCGCCATGGGGTGGGTGGGCGGGTGCTCAGGGGGTCCTGGAGATGGACGGCAACCGGCTGTGAAGGACCCACAGGGCCAGAGCCAGAGGTTTCCTGTGGCGGGGGCTGTGGTTTGTCTCGGTCGCTGTGTCCCAGAGGGCTTAACTCCTGTCGCTTCTGTTCACAGCAAAGAGCCCCGGGGAAGGTGCTGCTGGACGCAGTGTGCAACCACCTCAACCTCGTAGAAGGCGACTACTTTGGCCTGGAGTTTCCTGACCACAAAAAAATCACGGTAGGAGACATGATGTCCATGCTGTCGCTGGACCATGTGTTCATCTGGGCACGGGAGAATCCCTGGTGGCCACATAGAAGTAAATAAAGGAAAGAACACTTAGCTCATCCTCATTGACATTTTTGGTAGGAAGAGAGTGATTTGTGCCCTTGAGCAGCAAGTTCCAAGGGCACATGAAATGAAACTAGGGCCAGGCCTTTGGCGCACCTGGGAAATCACCCCTGGAGATGCCCGCATCCCATAATATCACAGTGCTGGCTCCAGTCTGGGCTGCGCTGCTTCTGATCCAGCTTCCTGCTAATGTGCACCTCGGGAGGCAGCAAGTGACGGCTCAATTACTCGGGTTCACGATGGAGTCTTGGGCTCCTGGCTTCGGCCTGGCCCAGCCCTGGCTGCTGTGGGCATGAACCAGCAGAGATGGGACTTTTAAAGAAATTTGTCTTCCTCTCACCGCGTCTTCTCCCCACCCCCTTTCAAGAACTGCTGTCACCTTGTTGATGCACCTGCTGTCGTGTTTCAGCCAGAGTCTGTAGGTGTGTATGCAGATGCGTATATCTGCAATAGGCAAAGGTGTGGAACACTCTTCCTGTACTTTCCTCCTACGGGGGAGGTCCTTCTACTGCATATCTCCCTGCTGTTCCATTGAAGGGATGTGTACCATTGACAGCATCCACGGAAAGATGTTGCTTTTTCCAGTGTCTTGTTATCACGAGCCATGCTTCTGTGTGCATATCCTTATATTTGTGTGTGCCCTCATGGCTGCAGGTTTTGGTCATTCAAATCCAAGGGCATGGAATTGCCCAGTCATTGGATGCAGCCATCTTCGAGTTGCTGAATCTGTCAGATGGCCTTTTAGAAAGGTTTTGCCATTTGGAACCCAAAGTTAGAACACCACACCATGGTGTTTATATTTCTTTTGGTGGACAACACTTTCCCTAAGGCTGTGTGTGAGGCCCCTTTGTGTTAGTCACCTTCCTCGGCTGTGCCCCTAGTGACCACATTTCTGCTTAGCTGTTCCTACTGAATTTGTACTGGTCGCTGTGATGGGGACCGAATAAAGACTAAGATACAGGGGCTTTGTAATCCAGGTGGAGAGTCAGGACATGCAGGGCCCAGACAGGGGTCCCCTGGAGCGAGGGCATGCAAGGCGGTGGGGATGATCAAATGTCTGTATTCCAGAAATCGCTCCCAGCGCCTGCACAGGACAGCAGGAGTAGAGGTAATCGCAGGATATTCTGGGGCAGGGGGCAGCCCTTGTACAAAGACCAGAAAGCAAGTGGGCTGCTCAGGAACCTGCAGAGAAGACCAGAGGACCTGGGAGAGGAGAGCAATGGGGAAGGCAGTGAGGAGATGTGGTTGAAAGGCAGCAGGAGCTGCTGGTGCAGGACTTCTGATGCCTTGGCTGTGCAGTGGAAATAGAATAGGAGCCCCTCAAGTTCAACTTTTCCAGCAATTATGCTGAGAAAAAAAGGTTTTGAAAACACCCAGTGAAGCTCATTTTAAGCTGTATTTTACTTAACCATATCTGTCCAAGAACATTAGCACTTCAGCCTGCGATCAGTGCATAGAACCAGGAATAGGCTGTTTTCAAGATAAGTCCTCTGGCCACGCCATGCCTGGGAATCCGGTGTGCATCTGACACTGCAGCGCCTCTCGGTTCGCACCGGCTGGGTCTGCAATGACTGTCCACTGTTGTACCACATGGCATGGAGGCTCTGGCATGCTGAAGCATTTGGGAGGCTGTTCATGCATTTGCAAGGGCCATGCTGGGGTCCGGCTGCTGGGCTGGTCAGGTTGGAATAGGTCAGGCCTGGAGTGGGAGAGCTATTAGGCAGACAAGCTAGCAGCCACCGGAGCTCTGGGAATGTGGGAGGGGCTGCAGGGAGATGGGTGGAGTCAAGCCATTTTGGGGAGCTGTGGGGGAGGTGCCGGAAGGGGTGGACTCCCAGGCAAGCAGCTCAGAACAGCTTGGATTCCAGGCTTTGTCCGCTGTTGGGTGACAGTGGTGCCAGTCAGGGGCAGCCAAGCACTGGGGACACTCATGAGTCAGGTATCACAGACGCTCTAGCGGAGAAACCCAGCTGGCATGCCACAGGGAGCGCGTCCTGGGGCTGGTGAAGACAGGAGCAGAAATTCAGCTTCAAGACTCGAGCTGGCTTAGATACCTGCTGAAGCTCTGACGCTGGCCCAGAATGCACCCGTGATGGGATGGGACCAAGGATGGATGTGGGCCTTGGGAAGGCAGGCAGAGGGAAGAGCCCCATAGGAGGGGTGGAGAGGGGGAGGAAAATGGGAGAGGAAGCAATTCCACGGCAGAGCTTTCAGATTCATCCATTTTGTTGCAAATGACTGAATTTCATCTTTTTTTTTACTGCTGTGTATTATTCTGTAGAGTACATATCCCATAAATTCTTTATCCAGTCTTTGATTGACAGGCATTTAGGTTGATTGCATGTCTTAGCTATTGTGAATCGAGTTGCAATAAACGTGGGGATGCTAAAAGCTCTTTTATTTGCTGATTTCAATTCCCTTGGGTAAATTCTCCAGAGTGGGATGGCTGGGTCATACAGTAGGTCTATATTCAGATTTCTGAGGTATCGCCAAACAGTCTTCTGTCATATTTTTACCAGTTTACGTTCCCACCAACAGTGCATTAGGGTACCTTTTCCCCCACATCTTTGCCAGCATTTGTTGTGTGTTGATTTTTGCATGAAAGCCATTCTAACAGGGTTGAGATGAAACCTCATTGTGGTTGTGATTTGCATTTCTCTGATGGCCAGTGATCCTGAACATTTCTTCTTGTGTCTGTGGGCCATTTGGATTTCCTCTTTTGAAGAATGTCTGCTTAAGTCCTTTGCCCATTTTTAAACTGGGTTGCTAGTTTTGCTGTTGTTAAGTTTCTTGCTCTCTTTATATATTCTGGTTATTAATCCTTTATCAGTTCCATAGTTTACAAATATTTTCTCCCATTCTGTCAGTTGCCTCCTACTTTGCTGAGTGTTTCTGTTGCAGTACAGAAGCTTCTCAATTTGATGTAATCCCATTTGTTAATACTGGCTTTGATTGCCTGTGTCTCTGGGGTCTTTCCCAGGTACTCTTTGTGCCAATATTTTGCAGGGTTTCCCCAGTGTTTTCTAATAATTTAATGGTATATAATAATATATTAATATATAATATATAATAATAATAAAATAATTTGGTGTATAATATAATTTGATGGTCATAGATTTAATTCTTTAATCCATTTTGAATGGATTTTTGTGTAGAGATCCAGTTTTCCTAGCACCATTTGTCAAAAGAGACTGTCTTTGCAACAGGAATTGGTTTTAGCTCCTTGCTCAAATACAAGTTAGTTATAGATGCTTGGATTGATTTCTGGCATTTCTATTCTGTTCCATTGGTCTATCTGTCTGTACCAGTACCAGTCTGTTTTGATTATAACTGCCTTGTAGTATGTCTTGAAATCTGATATTGTGATGCCTCCAGCTTGGTTTTTGTTGTATAAGATTGCTTTAGCTATTTGAGGTCTTTTGTGTTTCCATAGGAATTTCAGCATCATCTTTTCTAGATCTGAGAAGAATGCCTTTGGTATTTCGATTGGTATCTCATTGAATCTGTAAATTGCTTTTGGAATTAGGGACATTTTGATGATATTGATTCTTCCAATCCATGAACATGGAAGATTTTTTCCATTTTTTGGTATCTTCTATTTCTTTCCTTAATGTTTTCATTAATGTCAAAGATCATAGAGATAATTTTTTTCAAGGTATTTGTTTTTTTTATGTAGCTGTTGTGAATAGGCTTGGTCATAGAAGTTATTTCTCAGCCGTGGCATTGTCTGTATACAAAGGCTGTTGATTTTTGTGTACTGATTTTATACCCTGCTACTTTACCAAATTCTTCTATGAGTTCCAATAGTCTCTTCGTGGAATCTTTGCACCTCTTATATATAGAATCATGTCATCTACAAAAGGGGGTTGTTTGACTTCCTCTTTCCCAATTTGTATCCTTTTGATTTATTTTTCTCACCTAATGTCTCTGGCTAAAACTTCCAGGACTATATGGAATAGCAATGTTGATAGAAGGCCTCCTTGTCTGGTTCCAGATATTGGTGGAAATGCTTCCAACTTTTCCCCATTCAATAGGACACCGGCTGTGGGTTTGTCATAAATTACCTTGATTGTGTTGGGGAATGTTCCTTCTATACCCAATTTTTTTAGAGTTTTTGTCACGAAAGGGTATTGTGTTTTGTCAAATGCATTCTCTGTATTTATTGAAATAATTATATGGCTTTTGTTCTGCAGTTTGTTAATGTGATGTATCACATTGATTTTCTGATGTTGAACCATCCCTGCATACCAGGGATAAGTCCCATTTGGTCTGGGTGAATGATCTTTCTGATTTGTTGTTGGATTCAATTGGCTAGTATTTTGCTGAGGATTTTTGCTTCTGTTTTCATCAGGGATATTGGTCTATGGTTCTCTTTCTCTGTGGTATCTTTTTCTGGCTTAGGAATTAAGTTGATGCAAGCTTCATAGTAAGAGCTTGGGAGGATTCCCTCCATTTCAATTGTTTTGAATAGCTTGAGAAGGATTGGAATTAGTTCTTCTTTAAATGTCTGGTAAAATTCAGCAGTAAAGCCATCAGGACCTAGGCTTTTCTTTGTTGGAAGGATTTTTATTACTGATTCAATCTCCATTTTGTTTATTGGTCTGTTTAGGTTTTCTGTGTCTTCATGTCTCAATTTAGATAGGTTGAATGTGTCCAGGAATCTGTCCATTTCTTCTCCGTTTCCTGATTTGTTTGCATACAGCTTCTTATGGTATCCAGATGATTCTTTTTATCTCTGTGGTATTGTTATGTTTCCGTTTTCATCTCTGATTTTATTGATCTGGGTCTTCTCTCTCTGTTTTGGTTAGTTGAGCCAATGGTGTGTTATTTTTTTTTTTTTTCTGAAAAACCAGCTCTTTGTTCTGTTGATCTTTTGTATTTGGGGGGGGGGGTGATTTTGTTTCTTCCTTAATTATTTCTTTCCTCCTACTAATTTGTGGTCTGGTTTGGTTTTTTTTCTAGGTTTTTGAGATGCATTGACAGTTCATTTGGGGGGGGGGACTTTCCAATTTCTTGATGTAGGCACTAACTGCTACAAACTTCTCTCTTAACATTGCTTTTGCTGTATCCCCTAAGTTTTGATATGAGATATTGTCATCTTCATTCATTTCCAATAATTTTTTAATTTCTCTTTTGATTTCTTCTGTAACCCACTGTTCATTTAGGAGCATGTTGTTCCATCTCCATGTGTTTGCATATGTTCTTGAGACTCTTGAGTTGTTGATTTTGAGCTTCAATCCATTGTGATCAGAGAGGGTACATGGTATGATTTGGATTTTTTTAATTTGCTGAGACTTGCTTTTTTTTGCCTAGTTTATGGTATATCCTGGAGAAAGTTCTACACACCAGTGAGAAGTATGTGTATTCTGCAACTTTGGGTGAAAAGTTCTGTAGATATCAGGTCCATTTGGTCCATTGTGTCAATTAGCTCTGATGTTTCTTTGTTGATTTTCTGTCTGGTTGATCTATCCATTGATGAGAGTAGGGTGTTGAAGTCCCCTATTACTATGTATTGGAGTCTTTGTCTCCCTTTAGATCCATTAACAGATCTTTTAAATAGCCAGGAACTCTGTAATTATGTTCATATATGCTTATTATAGTCACATCTTTCTATTGTATTAATCCCTTAATCATTACATAGTGTCCTTCTTTGTCTCTTTTAATAGTTTTTGTGTTGAAGTCTATTTTGTCTGATATTAGGATGGCTACACCGGCTCTGTTTTGGTTTCTATTAGCATGGAATAGC
Source organism: Oryctolagus cuniculus (assembly GCF_051225735.1). Classification (NCBI taxonomy): domain Eukaryota; kingdom Metazoa; phylum Chordata; class Mammalia; order Lagomorpha; family Leporidae; genus Oryctolagus; species Oryctolagus cuniculus. The sequence goes on along the minus strand of NC_142875.1, from coordinate 14,187,493 downwards.
TTTTTCCATCCTTTCACTTTCAGTGTATGTGTATCTTTGTTGAAGAGGTGTGTTTCTTGTAGGCAGCAGAGAGGTCTTGGTTTATAATCCACTCAACGAATCTGTATCTTTCTTTCTTTCTTTCTTTTTTTTTTTTTTTTTAAGATTGTTTTTAGAGTAATAGACAGTGAGAGGGAGATACAGACAAAGGTCTCCCATCCACTGGTTCACTCCCCAAATGGCCACAATGGTCAGAGCTGAGCCTATCCAAAGCCAGGAGCCTCCTCCAGGTCTCCCATGCAGGGGCAGGGACCCAAGTGCTTGGCCATCCTCTACTGCCTTCTGAGGTCATAGCAGAGAGCTGGATCAGAAGAAGAATAGACAGGACTAGAAATGGCACCCATATGGGATGCCGGCATTGCTGGTGGAAGATTAACTTGTGCCACAGCACTGGCCCTCAAGTCTGTATCTTTTAACTGGAGAATTAAAGCTATTTACATTCATTGTAACTATTGATATGTAACTACTGGGACCTGCTGTTTTTCCATGAATATTACCATCATTTACTTTTGGTTTCTTTTGTACTTTTACTGGGGAACTTTCTGATTTTTCTTTCTTTTTTTTTTTTTTCAAGATAGTGGGTTTTTTTCTGTGTTTCTATATGTAGCACATCCTTTAGCATTTTTTGTAAGGCTGGATGTGTGGTGACAAATTCTTTCAATTTCTTTTTGTTATGGAAGGTCTTTATTTTACCTTCATTCATAAATGAGAGCTTTATATGGTACAGTATTCTGGGTTAACAATTTTTTTCTCTTAAGATTTGGACTATATCTTGCCATTGTCTTCTAGCCTGTAGGGTTTCTGATCAGAAATCTGCTATGAGTCTAATTGGAGCTCCTCTGTAGGTAATCCAGCATTTTTCTCGTGTGCATTTTAGAATCTTTTCTCTATGCTTCACTGTGGAAAGTGTGACTACAATGTATCATGGTGAAGATCTTTTCTGGTCATATCTGTTAGGAGTTCTGTGTGCTTCCTGTACTTGGACCTTCCTTTCTTTCTCGGAGTTAGGCAACTTTTCTGTAATTATTTCACTAAGTAGGTCTTCTATTCCATTCTCTTTTTCTACTCCTCAGGCACTCCTAAGACCCATATGTTGGGTCATTTGATCCTATCCCGCATATCTCCAACTTTGTTTTTTAAATTTTCTAATTTCTTCTTCTTGTTTTTGGTCATACTGTATAATATCCAGAGATTTGTCTTCTAGCTCAGGTACTCTTTATTCTGCCTCTCTAACTCTGTTGTTGAGGCTTTCTACTGCATGTTTTTAATTTGATCTATTGAATTCTTCATTTCTAGTATTTCATTTTGATTTCTCTTTAAAAATCTCATTTTCATGTGGGACATTTTCCTTCATATCATGAATGGTTTTCTTTAGCTCTTGAATTTGCTTCTGATTACTTTTGAGTAACTATAACTACTTTTTTTAATTCTGTTTCTGGCATTTCCTCAATCTCTTCATCTTTACATTCTAGTAATGAAATATTGTACTCCTTTGTGGAGGTCATAGTGTCTTCCTTATTCTTGTTTCTTGGGTTTTTTCATTTATTTTTAGGCATTTGTAAAATTTTTTTTTCCTCCAATGGCTTTTTATCTTTGAACCATGCCTCTGTGCTTCAGTGGAATGTCTACGCTTTCAGTGAATACCAAGTGATGTGTGGTGAGTGTGGCCAGGGAGTTCTGGTCCGTGTTCCAGAGCAGGACGGGTATGCAGGGTAACTCCCAGGTTGAGCGTAGTAGCTTTCCTCTGGTTAACAGGATGGAGAGGAATGATCACCTCTGTTGGTGCAACTACTCTTTCTCCTCCGGGCTGAGGAGTGCCCAGATGTTTGCCCCCAGTGTGTTCAACACTCATCCGCCCTGACACACATATGATCTGCCAGCCCCTGCTGTGAGCACTGTTCCCTCTCCTGTGAGCTGCTCTGGGCCACCAAGGAGCTCTGAGAGTGCACCGTCGCACTCTGATTGCCCAGAACCCACCCCTACCCCATCTCCTTTCATGGGATCACGGTATTTACTCAGTCTCAGCAGCCAGGGCTGTCGGGGTCAGGGAGTGCAGTTGGAGCCACTCCGCTTGCCCATCCTGACAGCAGGGGGACCACGGTGCTCCCAGGGCCACTGTCTGCAAGTATTCCAGCCCACTGGATCAAGACCTGTCCTCCCAAGCAGATTCGATGCCAGTGGGGTACCTGGGTTTTTTTCCTGGTAAGATCTCTGGGTCACAGGCACGCACTGTACCTGCCGACCCCAAACTTGCTGGGTGTGTGCACACAATCTCGGTTGGCTGCTACACGCCTAAGTGCAAACACGGAGCCGGCCCTCCCACCACTGGCCTATTTGTAGAGCTCTGTCTTTGGAGGAAGCTCAGGAGTGGAGAGGTTAAGACATCTTCACAAAGGTGCATAGGAAACAGAGCCGGGAGCTGGATACAAGTTCCATTTAGACACCAGCCCAGTGCTCTCGGCCACCACCCTGTGTTGACCATGTCTTTGTATTTTACTCTCTCTCAGAAAATCCCAACCTTAGAGGCCGTTTCATGTAATTTCTAAGAATAAAGTGTTTTAGCAGAGTTGATCTGTAGTCTTAGAGAGGATGGCATGAAGGGGCCAAAGCAGGTGCTGGCCGCATTCCGTTGCCGAGTCTGGGTGCTGGTTCCGAGTGTAGCCCATTCATACCAATCAGCGAGCTCTACGGTTATACCACGTGCCATATGGACAGGCAGAGGTGACACTGCTGTAAAAACTCAGTGCCAAATGATGAAATGGCAGCACCCGGACCAGATGTGATGACCAAAGGGTGCTGGAGTCTGGATCCTGGGATGCTTTGGAGGGGCTGGGGCCAGGCTTGGTTGGATGAACTCAGGAAGGGCAGCTCGCCTGTGCGAATGACAAACAGCAGCTGGATGTCCTCTCCCACACACACAGACACACACACACAGACACACACACACACCTTCCCAATACAATTGCTTGCAACTGGAAGACGGGTACCTCCTGCCCAGATTCTGGGCGGCACTGCCGGTCTCGCTAGGTGGTGTACAGTAGCCAGGCAGGCTGCTGGGGGCTCCACTGTCCCTTTGCGTCTTAGCCGCAGGTTGATGGGGTGTGCTGCTCCACCGTACTGAGCCTCGTAGGTACCGTGGGGATAATGGTGCCCATCTCATGGGGCCTTTCAAAGGATCAGATGTGACAACATGAGGGTACTTGAAAACATTTGTGGAAAATGGAATTAAGAGGTACACTTATTGTGGCGCAAAAAGTTTTGAACTCTGTATGCACAACTGGTCTTTAAAATGTTTATGGAGGGCTGGTGCTATGGCACAGCAGGTTAAGCCACATCCTATGGCATCAGCATCCCACACAGGCACCAGTTGAGTTCTGATCCAGCTCCAATTCCTGGGAAAGCAGTGTAGAGTGGCCCAAATCCTAAGGCCCATGTGGAAGAGACCTGGAAGGAGTTCTGGGCTTCTGGCTTCAGCCTGGCCCAGCCTTGGCTGTCACAGCCATTTGGGAAGTGAACCAGTGGATGAAAGGTATCTATGTCTCTCCCTCTCTCTGTACCTCTGCCTTTCAAATAAATGAATAGAATCTTTAAAAAAAAAAAAAAAAGGTTCATGGGAAATGCATGTTTTGAAAAACCATGGATTTCAAAATTTTGGCACTAAAATACACTTACCTTATAATTCCACTTTCCATGAACTTTTGTTTTTAAAAGATTTATTCATTCATTTGAAAGGAAGATTTACAGAAAGGCATATAGAGAGAGAGGTCTTCCATCCGCTGGTTCACTCCCCAGTTGGCCCCAACTGCTGGAGCTGCACCAATCTGGAGCCAGGAGCCAGGGGCCTCTTCCAGGTCTCCCATGCGAATGCAGGGGTCCAAGGACTTGGCTGTCTTCTGCTTTCCCAGGCCATAGTGTTGGGGTCTTAAGCCTGAGGCTGGCCCCTGACCAGCAGGGAACAGTACATACACTCCCCAACAAGGGGAACGGGAAAGGTAAGGTCGACGGGTCAAGTACACACCACAAGCACCGTGAGTTCTGTCGAAGCAGGAACTGCTTTATTGAGGAAATGTACAGGCTTATAAGGCTTACAAAAGACATGCGCAGTAGGGGAGCCAATCAGCGAAAAGGTCATGCAGGTGTGGGTGGACCATGCACAGGGGCATCTTAAGCAAAGTATAGGGATCACGCACTGTCCACATGTCTGGAGCCAAAGCGGACCTATCCCTGCCGGTGGTCTGATCTTACGTAGCTTAACCACAGCAGCCGAAGACACGCCCCTCGAACATCTGCCAGGTGCCATATTGTAATGGAGATTTTAGGCAATGCCCAACACATAGCAGAGAGCTCCATCATCGGAAGTGGAGCAGCCAGGACTCAAGCCAGCACCCACATGGGATGCTGGCACTGCAGGCAACAGCTTTACCCGCTATGCCACAGTGCTGGCCCCTCTATGAACTTTTCAAAGTACTCTTGAATGTCCTAGCATGTAGTCCCGCATTTGGGACCTCTGACAATGTCCAGAAAGCATTGGTTATGGAGTTAAAGAGATAAATTTTGGTACCAGAAATTTTGAAACAAGGGGGTCTTCAGAAAGTTCTTGGAGGGCCTTCATCGTTGCCATCGCTACTTTTTTTCACTGTGGTCAAAAATAGCACTATATATATATATATATATATATATGTATGTATGTATATATATATTCTTAATGACTTTTAGGTGCACAGCACAGTAGCATTAATTATATGCACGTGTTGTGCGGTAGCTCCCTAGGGCTTTCTTGTCTTATGAAATGGAAACTCTCTACCCACTCAACAGCAGTGCCCCCCACCTGCCTCCCACAGCTCTGGCAAACACCATTCTCTTTCTAGGAGGTTGACTACTGTGCACACTGCGTATGCGAGGAGTGGTGCGGTATTTGTCTTATTTCGCCATGATGGCCTCAGTGTTCATCTGTGTTTTCGCACGTGACAGGGATTGAATGATATTTGCATCCTGTGCGTGAGCCGAATTTTCTCTGTGCGTTCAGCCATTGATGGACGCAGCTAGCTTGCACCTGTTGGCTGCAGCGGATCCTGCGGCTACGCTCGTGGGTGTACCATCATTGTTATTTTTTTAAATGCGAGTGCAGGTTCCCTAATCTGAATGTCTGAAACCTGAAATGCTCCAGAATATGAAATTTTTTGAGCACCAATGTGATGCCAAAAATAGAAAATTGCTTCATTCTCAAAATTATTAAAAATATAAATTACCTTCAGGTTGTATGTATAAAGTGAATATGAAAAAAATTAATTTGGCCGGCGCCGCGGCTCACTAGGCTAATCCTCCGCCTAGCGGCGCTGGCACACCGGGTTCTAGTCCCGGTTGGGGCGCCGGATTCTGTCCCGGTTGCCCCTCTTCCAGGCCAGCCCTCTGCTGTGGCCAGGGAGTGCAGTGGAGGATGGCCCAGGTGCTTGGGCCCTGCACCCCATGGAAGACCAGGAAAAAAGCACCTGGCTCCTGGCTCCTGCCATCGGATCAGCGCGGTGCGCCGGCCGCAGCGCGCCGGCCGCGGCAGCCATTGGAGGGTGAACCAACGGCAAAAGGAAGACCTTTCTCTCTGTCTCTCTCTCTCTCACTGTCCACTCTGCCTGTCAAAAAAAAAAAAAAAAATTTAATTTTGCCTATAGATTTGGGGCTCATCCCTAAGACATCTTATGTGTGCATATATGCAAATACTCATATTCCAATATCCAAAAAACTGAAACATTTGTGGTCCCAAGAATTTGGTTAAAGGATGCCCAGCCTGTACCACTGCTGTGACGGTACCTTTGCCAGGCTCCATTTGACAGGCTGTGCACACACCTACCAGATCAAGAGAAAGCATGGGTGGTCTCACAATGCCAAACGAGGGGCTATTGCCAACTGGTTTTGCTCATTTCTCAGCGTGTGCCTCATGGGCAACTAGTTGTCTCCCAAAGTTGCCAGGACGCAGGTCTGGCTCTGTGTCCCTGGGTGCAGGTCTGATGAGCTGGTGAATTCAGGCGCTGGCTTCTTGCTCAGCTTCTGCACTGTACATGCGCAAGGCAGAGCCGCCCCTCCTCATAAGGTTGGGAGGAAGCCTGAGATGCTGTGCTCAAGGTCGCAAGTGAGTGAGTGATGATTATTAAATAATCAGTTACCTCTGCCCTTGCTTAGACTTGTCCCGTGGCTGCCCAGTGCCTGGACTTGATCACTGTGTTTGCTGCCAGGGTGGCCTGTGCTGTCCCTGAGGCCAGGCACCTGTCCCTTTGAGATCACCCCACAGAGCTGAGAAGCCACCTTGTCACCGTTTCCTTGTAGATTGGACCTCTGTGGCAGGAGCGCATGGATTCTAGAAATCAAGACCCTGTGCTTCATACGCCAGCTAATTGCAATATGCAGTCTGAAGGCTGGTGAGAGGCCAGAAAGCCTTGAGTTGCATGAGCCAAGGGAGGAAGCTAAGGACACTAATGAGGGCTTCTCTGAACGGACTTAGCTGGAGTTTGCTAGAACCGGACATGGAGGCCTGGGGCTGAGGCCTGGTGGAGAAGAGGGCTCCAAGGAGCCAGAGGAGAGTGTGGTCAAAGGTGGGCTCTTTGTCACAGCCACCGCCCCCAGGCAAGACAGAGCAGCCAAGGGCAGGGTGGACACGGATGAGCGTGGCCATGTTCCAAGGAAACAAGTTACAGGTCCAGGAATGTGGACTTTGTATGGCACTGAGTTCATGTGTGATGAACATGAGTCTTCTGTAGTTTTTTTTTTTTTTTTTTTTTTTTTAAAGCATTTAATGCAAAGCCAATCATTGCATCCGAGCCACACCAAAGCAGACAGGGGTTGCAGTTTTCACCCATGGGGTGTGGTTTTATGATATTGCTCTGACGCAGGTATTTTATCATCTGCATTCGGTCATGCACTATGGCAGAGAAGTGACTTGCCCAGCCCTTAACCATAAAGCGCATAAACAGGGCTCGCACGTGGGTCTCTCTGGGCCAGGACATGAGCTTGCTCTGCTACGCTAGGCTGCAAAAAATGTTGAAGTCCATGTGGAAATTTTGATTCTACATCTTCTCCGAGAGCTGCTTGAAGATGTCCCCTAGCTGCGTGAGCGAGACTGCTGTTCCTGGCCCTTGGAGGACAGTGCGGAGAGCCTCGCCTTGTGGCCCATGCACCTCCGTGCTGACGTTAGCATTGTCTGGCCGCAGCTGGGCAGATTTGGAATGTCCTTGATTTTGCAAAAATGGGAGTCATGAGTGCCTGTTGTCCAAGGCTGTCATGAGGACTCAGATACTGCACAGTAATGAGCCCAGCGGGGCTCCTGGCACACAGTAGGCCTGCCCATGTCTGTGACATGCACTCACCATGCAACCTGATTAAAAGCCATGGAGGTCCACTCACTGACCTCATTAACACCATTCGGGTGGGGCTGAGGAAGGAGACTGGCATCCTGTTATTCACCTTCCATCCTCCTCCGTGCCGGGAGAGGACTTTGCCCAGTGGCAGGCAGGCTTCCGAGGGGCGTGTGGTCATGGGACCCGCATCCTTGGGGTGGCCAGTGTCCCTCGCTGGTGGCGTCCCAGACCATATCACCCCTGCATCTTCTGACCCCAGCTCTTCCTGGGGCGCCAGCTGAGGATGCCTGCGGCCAGAGGGGCCTGTGAGGGAGGAACAGGGCCGGATCAGGGGCAGGTGAGTGCCGGGGAGGTGCGGTGGCCGTGTTGACAGAGCGGGTCCCCAGCGGCGCTCAGCTCCTCCAAAGCAGAGCACCCTGGAGGAACACAGGTTCTCTAGAGACTGTGGCTGTGGGTGGTGGTCCTCGTCCAAAGCCGGAAGGAAGATGTGCGATCCTTCTGTTTTTTGCCTTTGTTTTAATTGAGTCGACTTTATTTTTAGAGCAGTTTTAGGGGTATAGGGACACTGAACAGAAAGTAGGGTGCGTGTGCGTGTGTGGCTCCGCCCCCCCACTGCCAGCGCAGCCCCATGCCCCTGTTGTCACTGCATCGTGTGTGGCAGTTGATGGATTGGAGTCTCCACTCCACTTCCACGTCTAGCTTCCTGCTAATGCACACCTTGGAAGGCAGTGAGTGATGGCTCAAGTTGGGTCCCTGCCACCCACGTGGGAGACATGGATTGAGTTCCTGGCTACTGGCTTTGGCCTGATCCAGCCTTTACAGTGATGGGTATTTGGGGAGTGAACCAGCAGATGAAAGATATTCTCTGTGATTAAAAAAAAAAAGTGTTTTTAATTACGTAAGGTTCATGGTTACTGGGAGACGCACATGGTGACTACTTTTGGAGTGAGTGAAGGGGTTGTGTCTGGCAAGCTGACTGGCAGAGTTCTGTGATGGATGCAAGGATGTTTGCCATCTAACAGTTCACGAAGCTGTACATTTTTGGGTGTGGCTTTAAGCATCTGTCACTTTTAAAAGTTTGTTTTAAGGATGTAAGGAAAAAATATAAAACAAAAGCAAGCAGTGGCCGGCGCTGCGGCTCAATAGGCTAATCCTTCGCCTAGCGGCACAGGCACACCGGGTTCTAGTCCCAGTCGGGGCGCCGGATTCTGTCCCGGTTGCCCCTCTTCCAGGCCAGCTCTCTGCTGTGGCCCGGGAGTGCAGTGGAGGATGGCCCAAGTGCTTGGGCCCTGCACCCCATGGGAGACCAGGATAAGTACCTGGCTCCTCCTGCCTTCGGATCAGCGTGGTGCGCCAGCCATAGTGCGCCAGCCATGGTGGCCATTGGAGGGTGAACCAACGGCAAAAGGAAGACCTTTCTCTCTGTCTCTCTCTCACTATCCACTCTGTCAAAAAAAAAAAAAAAAAGGCAGTAATCTAAGGGCTTCACAACATTGTACACTTACACATTTGTTAAGAGAGATCTCATGGAAGTCTTTTATCATGGTGAAAAAAAAAAAAAAAACAAGTTAAAAAAAAATGAAGTAGCCATCATACCCAAGTGAAATGCTTTGAAATGAATCTTTGAAAGCTAATGAAAATCAAAGAAATGATTTTAGAGCCAGCTGCCTTACAGTCCCTCTGCTGGGGTCCGCTGCTGAGCTGTTCTGTAAAGAGTGAGGGTCCCAGCGGCTACAGTTACCCTGAGGCTCCCTGAAACCCCAGACTTGGCCTTGTAATATTAAGACTGGGTTTTATTACAAACTTTTCCTGTGCCGCCATTTGGGATACCTCTTAATGAATTCAGTGCTTGAATGCCTGGGGATAGCCTACAGTACATTTGACTTTACACTTTACACTTTGGTCTACAGGTGTGTATTTAATTTCTTTTTTAATGAGAGCTTTCCTTGTAAAGTGATGACATATTGTTTCATTTGTCTGGTCAAGTTTCATCCGTGGTTAAAAAGAGGAGGCAGGTGAGCCTGCGAGGCTGGATTCATGGCGACTTGACCGATATAACCAGCTCGGAAGCCTGGGCTGTGACCGGGGATTAGTTTTGACAGAGCCGTCAGCAAAGACACTCTTTAGGTGACTGGAGGAATTGAATAGAGTCAGAGTATTTAATGACCATTTATAAACTCATGGAAGAAAAGTAGCTTATCTGGCTGGCACCACGGCTCACTAGGCTAATCCTCTGCCTGCGGCGCTGGCACCCCGGGTTCTAGTCCCGGTTGGGGCGCCGGTTCTGTCCCAGTTGCTCTTCTTCCAGTCCAGCTCTCTGCTGTGGCCCGGGAGGGCAGTGGAGGATGGTGCAAGTGCTTGGACCTTGCACCCGCATGGGAGACCAGGAGAAGCACCTGGCTCCTGGCTTTAGATCAGTGCAGCGCGCCGGCTGTGGTAGCCATTTGGGGGGTGAACCAACGGAAGGAAGACCTTTCTCTCTCTCTCTCTCTCTCTCTCTCTCTCTCTCTCTCTAACTCTGCCTGTCAAAAAAAAAAAAGAAAGAAAGAAAAAAAGATGAAAAGAAAAGTAGCTAATCAAGCACTGTGAGCTCATTTTGGTGTGTAAGAAGTTGATGCGTGTTTGCACCCAAATGCATCACACGTAGTAAGGTCTGGACATGATTACACCCAGGCAGTGGTCGTTAGCGCACCGTCCCTGGGCAGCACGCACATCAGTGTCACTTGAGAAAAGCCGCGTCTCAGCACCCCACCCCCCATGACGGGCTCCAGGGGCGGGCGCCGGGGTGTGTGTTTCACAGGTGTGCAGGGTGATTACGACACGTGCTCAGCTTTGAGAACCGTGCCACCGAGGTGTTCCCCGAGCTTCCTGGGGGCTGGAACCTGATCTTACATTCGCTGTGATAGGAAACAGGAATCTTCTAGAATGTGCATGTGGAAATTCCTTCTGTATTTACAAGTGTGTTGTTTAGTTTTCAAATACATAGGGATTTTCAAAAATCTTTTTATTATTGATATTTAATCCCATGAAGGTCAGGGAACATTGTATCATATGAAGCTTTTCAAATAATTCTGATTTTTTTTCATAGCCCAGAATATGATCTATTTTGGTAACTATATGCACATGAAAAGAATATATATTCTGATTATTATTTAGCATATGTCAATTAAATCACATTGGTTTGTATAGAGTTCCTCAAATCTTGTCTATCCTTACTGAATTCCTGCCTATTTGTTGTATAAATTATCAAGAGAGACGTATTAAAATCTGCAACCACTGTTTCTTGCAGTTTCACCAGTTTTTCCATCATATATTTTAAAATTCTGTTACTAAGTATATAAATACTTAAGATTGTTGCATCCTCATTACTAATTGACTCAATCATTAACTTTTTTTAATCACTCTAACCTTTTATATATATATTTTAAAGATTTTGTTTATTTGAGAGGTGGTTACAGAGAAAGGGAGAGAGAGAGGGGTCTTCCTTCTGCTGGTTCACTCCCCAAATGGCAGCAACAGCTGGAGTTGTGCCGGTCCAAAGCCAGGAGCCAGGAGCTTTCTCCAGGTCTCCTACGCTGGTGCAGGGGCACAAGGACCTGGGCCATTCCCCACTGCTTTTCCAGTCCATAAGCAAAGAGCTGGATTGGAAGAGGAGCAGCCAGGACACGACTGGTGTTCAAATGGGATGCCGACACGGCAGGTGGAAGCTTCACCCGCTATGCCACTGCACCAGCCCCTGTTTGTCGTCTTCACAGCACGTGTCTTTACTTGGTCCCGGCCTCCCACCACGTGATACGACACCTCCCATACTCCCATATAGTATAAACACTTAACACCTGCTCTTCCCCACTCTGCATCTTTTTTTTTTTTTTTTGCTATTACTCTCAGTTTTGCTTTTACATAAACATATGATGTTGGTATTATTTTTGTATACCAACCAATTATCTTTTCTGATTTTTATATGATGAAAACAGCCTTTCAGGGGGCAGCGCTGTAGAATAGTAGGTAAAAGCTGGGCACCATATGGGCGCAGGTTCGAGTCTTGGCTGCTCCACTTCCGATTCAGCTCTCTGCTATGGCCTGGGAAAGCAACAGAAGATGGCCCAAGTCCTTGGGCCCCTGCCCCTATGTGGGAGGCCCAGAAGAGGCTCCTGGCTTCTGGCCTCAGATCAGCGCAGTTCAGGCCGTTGCAACTAATTGGGGAGTGAACCAGCAGGTGAAAGATTCTCTCTCTCTCTCTCTCTCTCTCTCTCAGAAACTCTGCCTTTCAAATAAATAATCTTTTTACAAAGGAAAAAGAAAGCAGTCTTTCAGACCTCTCTGTTCATCTGCGTGGTTCCCGTGTCTGGTGCTCCTTGGGCGTTTGCATGGGCGTGGATTTCCACCTGCTGTCACACTCTGTCTGAAAGCCTCACATTTCTTGACATTGGGATGTGATGGTGATGAATTCTGTCGGCTTCAACCAGTTTGGAAAAGTCTTCATTTCACCTTTCCTCTTGAAAGATACTTCTACTGCGAGTGGAATTCTAAGATGAGGGTTTTAATTTTTTCAACCTTTGAGGACGTGGGAAGCTTGTTCACTTTTGAGGAAACCTGCTATCATGTTAACTTTGTTCTTTGTAGGTAAGTGTCCTTTGTTCTCTGGCTGGTTGTGTAAGATTTTTTCTTTATCACAGTTTTTCACCAGTTTGATCACATTGTCCCTCTGTAATTTTTTTCCTGTTTTATTTTTTTTCTTTTTAAGATTGATTGATTTATTTTGAAAGAGTCTCATAGAGAGAGGGAGGTCTTCCATCTGCTGGTTCACTTCCCACATGGCCACAACAGCCAGCACTGGACCAGTCCAAAGCCTGGAGCCGGGAGCATCATCGGGGTCTCCCATGCAGGTGTAGGGGCCCAAGCACTTGGCCATCTTCCACTGCTTTCCCAGGCCAGAGCAGGGAGCTGGACTGGAGATGAAGCAGCTGGCACGCAAGCCGACGCCCGAGGGATGCCGGGTCACAGGTGGTGGCCTAACTCTCGGCGCCCGAGGGATGCCGGGACACAGGTGGTGGCCTCACTCTGTGCCACAGCACCGGCCCCTCCTGCACGTGTCTTACGCTTGGGTTTGCTGAACTTGCTGCGTCTGTGGGCTTCCAGTGCTGATCCAATCTGGGAAAATTTCAGCTCTCTCTCCCCTAGTACTGTCTCCCTCCTTGCCACGTCCTCCCCTTTGAGGAAGTACAGAGACATATTAGAGCTCCTAATCTCTTCCCACTGTGGTTTTCTGATGCTCTGTTTTTCTGTTACTCTTTCATTTGGGTTTTTTTTTTTCAAACTTACCAATATTTTCTTCTACAGCGTCTGATCTCCTGTTTATCTCATCCATGCATATTTTTAACTCACATAATGTAGTTCTAACTAGTTCGGATCTCTTTTCTGTCTTCCATATCTCCAGTTAAGGTTGAATTTTGGGATCGTGGTGGGTCATGTTTTCCTGCTGCTTGGACCTGGTGATTTTCTAAATTGGACACGAGTTATTGTGATGCCGGCCTTGTTGAGTGGTAGATGAACACCTGTGCATTTCAGTTTTTTAAAATATAATTTTATTTTATTTTCTTACCAGCATTGTGGAGTTTGTTCTCCGATGCGATTATTTGGGAGCCGTTCGGCCCTTAGGTTCCTTGAGTAGGGGATGCTGTCGTGGCCAGTCTGAGCCTAGGTTTTGTTGACTACTAGAGCCCGGCTCCGCGATACCCTGCCATGGTGCCGTGGGTTCCCAGGTTTTCTGGGCTGTCTGGTGGCAGTCACTGGTGTTGTGAGCACCAGGCACGTGGCCTCTAAGTCATCCACGTGGTTTTTCCCAGCCTTGACCAACCTTTCACACTTAGGCGGCCCCCTGCAGTGCTGCTCGTTTGTCCAGGGCACCCGGCTTCGCTCAGCTGCGGGGTCCCGGGAAATCCGGTGGTTCGGGGCCCTGGGTCTCCTTCGTGTTCCTCCTCCCTACCCCGTAGCCCGGGAGCTCACTCGAGGAGCTGCCTCGCGCGCGTGGAGATCATGTCTGCCAGTATTTTCTGTATTTCAGAGATCGCTATTTCTCACGGCCTGGTGGCCAGGCCTTCAAACGCTGCATGATGGGTTTTCTCCAGTTTTAAAACTGTTTCCTGTGGGAAAGTAGACCTCCTCCCTGTTACTATATTTTGACCAGGCCTGAAAATAGATAATAATCTATAAAATAGTAGGTTTTGGGAGCCAGTGCTGTGGCGGAGTGGATAAAGCTGCTGGCATCCCATGTGGGCACCGATTCAGGTCCCAGCTGCTCCTCTTTCTGGTCCAGCTCTCTGCTATGGCCTGGGAAAGCAGGGGAGGATGGCCCACCCTGCACCCTCGTGGGTGACCCGGAAGAAGCTCCTGGCTCCAGATCGGCTCAGCTCCAGCCATTGCAGCCATCTGGGGAGTGAACCAGTACTGGATGGAAGACCTTTCTGTCTCTCCCTCTCTCTCTCTGTAACTCTGCCTCTCAAATAAATAAATAAATAAATCTTTTTTAGAAAAATAATAATAGGTTTTGAAAAAGAAAGCCATACTTATTTGATCTTAATATAACAAGATATAAATAAAGTGATTTAAATAAATATAAAATTTACATTTAAGCAGATTATTAGAAACAAAAAACATTAAAGTTTTTCTTCTTAGGGGATCACCCTGAATTTAGACTGATGTGTGGCAGTAGATTCTAGATGTTGGATGATTTTTCCATAGCAGATATTTTATCTGGTTCCTATATATGTTATGGTAGACGACGAGATTGCTTGCTTATATGCAGTTTTGATTTTTAAATGAGAGTCTTTTTTATTAAAAAAAAAGTCTTTATTTTTAAATAAGAGGAGAGCTGAACTTTCCTTGAGTCCCCTAGCTTTGGTGGGAAACGTGTTGTATTACACACAAAACCCAGGTGTGGAGTCCACTGGATCTGATGTCTGCTTTCAACTGTTGACACTGGGCAACTTAAGTTCTCTGAGCTTGGCCGATTTGGTCTATGAAATGACTACATTGTGGCCACCACCTACAAGAGTGTGGAAAGAACTCTGCAGTGCCAGGCACATAATAGATGCTCAAGAATATTAGTCCCTCCCCTGCCCCTGTCCGATACGCAGCTGACCTTTTCCAAAACCTCACAGCTGCCCACAAAGTCCACCTAGCATGTTACCCACCAAAATAACCGGGGGAAAGCTGTTTAGAGAAAGAAGCGGAGGGCTGTGGGCACAGCGATTCATCTGGTCTTGCTTTTGATCCGCTGACATGAAAGCAAATCTCATCTCAGAGAACTGCAGTGCAGGGCACACATTCCAAAGGGTTCCAAGAATAGCGTTCACAAGGGTTCAGAGGTCACAGGATTGGGGAGAGATAAGAAGCCTGGCTGAGAGGGAGACAAGCAGGACCAGACAGGTGGGAGAGCTGTGTTGAAACCAAGTTGCAGAAGATGGGGCTGTGCACTGAACTGCGTGCACCCTAAAATTCCTGTGTTGGAGTCTCAGCCCCAGTATGTGGGAACGCCAGTGCACCCGGAGAGAGGATCCTTGATAGGGTGCTGAAGTTAAAATGAGGCCATTAGTGTGACCGGCGTCTTTCCACACACAGGGAGACACTGGGGCTGCCCACACACAGAGGAAAGGGAGCGTGAGGACACGGTGAGAAGGTGGCCACCTGCAGGCCCAGCAGGGAGGCCTCCCTGGAAGCCAAAGCCGCCGGCACCCTGAGCTCCGGGACTGCCCGGGAATGAATTCCTGTGGCTTGGCCCATGCGGTCTGTGGGATTCTGTCGCAGCAGCCTTAGCAACCTGGTGCCGTGGCCTCCAGATCTGACAGCAGTGCCGTGGCTCAGTGAGCGTGTTCGTCACCGAGAAGGCATGAGACTTCTAGAAGTGCATTCGCTTTAACCAAGTCCCTTTCCACCCCAGCCGTGCGGATGTGTGGGTGTGTGCTCAGGAGAGCCTCGTGGGGCTGGGAGGTGGGGAGTGTTTGCACAGAGACCCACTGGCCGGGGAGGAAAGATGGCGGTGGTTTTATGGCCTCTGAACTGCCCAGGAGCTGGGCTCTGGCCGCTGTGTTCACTGAGCAGCTCTGGGCATGCTGGTCTGGGGTGATCCAGCCTACTCCCATCGGCTCGCCATGCAGCAAACCCTTCTGGCTTGTTGCTCCCAGTTCCTCTGCTGATGGTGTGCAGCCCTCCCCCAGCCCACACGTCTCGGTAGGCAGGGGAAGCACAGGGCTCTCTCCACCCGGGATAGGACCCATGCCCTGTGGCGTTATCCCTGGGGAGCTCTGCCCAGCAGGCTAGCTGTGGCCCATCTCGTGTCCCCCGGCCTACAAGTGACAAACCCAGATGCACAGTTGGCTCAAATCAGTGCTTAGACTCGATGCTTTCCACAGACATGCCAAAACAGATGAAGGATGTTGGGAAACAATTCATAAAATTGGCAAGTCCGTTGGCAACGCGTGCTGGATTGGCCCCGGGTGGTTTGCTGAGGTGGATTCTATGGCGAGATTGACAGATCTTGGTGACGGGGCCCCTGCCACCATCACAGAGACCAGAAACACAGAGGGCCACAGGCTCCCAACGGGGCTCTCAGTGGACTGGGTCTCCCCCCTCTCCTCCCAGAATTCTCTTGTTAACTCCCCCTCCTGCACAACACAACTATTTCAAACCCCGCCTCTCCGACCCTCCAACTCTGCAGGGAAAACAGAAGGCATCAACTAGGGACTTTCCTTCCCAGTACAGGAATGTCAGCACCTGGACTTCTGCCACTAGCCTGGCACAGTGAAAGAGCTGTCTCCCTTTGGATCCCGAGCCAGTGCCCTGGGTAGTGGAGCTGTCCCCTCGAGCCATCTCCGGCATCGTAGGACACTAGGTGTCCCCCTGGCTGCATGTGTTCCGTGCTTCTGCTTCTGAAACACATCTTGCTCATTCCAGCGGGAAAGAAGCAAAGGAACTGCTGCCCTATTTGATGTCTCAGTCCCCTGCCGCCATTCTGTCGCCTCCTGCTTCCCAGCCAAGCCTCCTGGAGAGCTGCCACCCCTTCAGCCCCTTGTCTGAGTGCAGAGACCAGCAGATCCGCCGCTGCCCAGCAGAGGGCGCCTGCATCACTCTGCGCTTCCTGCTAAAAACACTCTTGGCTTCTGTGACTCCGGGTTCTCCTGGTTTTCTTCCCAGCCTCGCCTGCTCCCACCTGGCTGATCCTGCTCCAGGCAGTGGTCGGGGCTCACGCATTTCATTCCCTGGATCCCGCGTGGCCACGTGTCCTCCGTGGAGTGACCGTGGTAGCCAGTTCTAAGCGGGACGACTCCTCCTTTGCAGATGGCGGCTTCTCCTGGTTTCTGCGCTACACCGTGCATTTCTGGGTGATGCGCAGGCACCCCCAGAACATCAGTGTGACTAGAAGCCCTCCGTCCTGGTCAGCCTCGGTGCTTCCCGTCCCTGGAACGCACCAGCATCGGCCCCGAAGTCCCCAGCAGAAATCTGCACCCTTCCGGTCGGTCACGGTCTCCTCCCTTAGGCTTCTAGCCGGCCCCGCAGTCAGTGCCGCTGGTTTCACCTCTCACGTCTTACTTGAACCCTTACTTGAACCTACGTGCCCGTTTGGGGGCTGCTGTGACAGAATTCCAGAGACTGGATGATTTGCGGTGACTGGGAGTCTCTGCTGCTCCGCACCTCGGCTCAGGAGGGTTTGGGACTCTTGTCTGCCTGCCCTACCAGACGGAAAGCTCCATGAAGCAAGAACTCTGATTGTTTTCCCGTTGTTTGTTCCCAAAGGCTAGCATGGGGACACAGTAAGCCTTTGTTCAATGAATGAAGGAGACCGAGAGTGGGGTTTGAGAGCCAGCTTTGGGAGCTGTCTCTGAATCCAGGTTTTCTCATCAGTGTCAAATGGAGATGCTTTTGGGTCTCTGTCTTTTAGGATTCTTGGGAGGAGCATATTCCATCTCACAAGTGGTCCTTTTTCTCTCCTTAAGGCCATGTTTGTGGGCGGGGCCATGGGGATGTTCGGTCACGCCCTTGGCCTCTTTAGGGGATGGGAGGATGAGACAGGCAAGATAGAAATGTAAAGTTTATTATACCCTCATATCAGAAGGATGATGGAAGAAAATGAAACTGATTGGAAACATCTAAACCTAAATGTTTTCATTATGAGAATTCTGAGTGCTCATTGAAAGTCACGTGGATGGTGTAAGAAGGCGGAGGGAGGGAAGTGACCACCCAGTGTCCCGCCTCCCAAGCACGTCCCCCACATTCTTAAATATTCATCAGGATCAAAGTTCTTCATGCCTGCGTGGCGATACGTCCTATCCAGATGCATCATTTTAATGATTTATTTCACTGAGGCTATTGTACACTTTTCTTCACTATTATAAGAATGTTAGAATTGGTGATCCTTGTATGTAAATCTTTGTGGGCATAGATGTGCCATTAACAAGAGTAGAAGGGATGCATGAAAGGGTGTGGATGGGCTTATTTTAAGATTTATTTTATTTACTTGAAAGGCAGAGTTAGAGGGAGAGGGAGAAAGAGAGGTCCATCTTCCATCGGCTGGTTCACTCCCCAAGTGGCCGCAACGGCCAGAGCTGTGCTGACCAAAGCCCGGAACCAGGAGCTTCCTCAGGGTCTTCCATGTGAGTGCAGGGCCCCAAGCACTTGGGCCATCTTGTACTGCCTTCCCAGGCCATAGCAGAGAGCTGGATCAGAAATGGAGCAGCCGGGACTCGAACCAGCGCCCATGTGGGATGCCGGCACTGATGCAGCAGCTTTACCCACTACGCCACAGCGCCGGCCCCTCGATCATGATTTCTTAATAAGTCTTCAGAAGAGCTGTACCAGTTCATTGCTCCAGCAGTCCAGTGAGACGATGCCCTGGTCAACGCTGGGAATTATACCCACGTGCGTGGTATACCCAGGTGCAGGAGTCATGAGGGGAGCTGGTATTTCCTGGCTTTAATTCGCGTGCCTAGTGCTGGCTTCCCTGAACTTCTACATTACATTTCCCCATGTGAGTTACCTGGGGTTGTTTGCATCATTTTCCTGTGGGGTTGTTCTCTTTGCCACCTTTACTTTGAAAACCCTCTTGATAGTTAGCACAATCACCTTGTTTTTGTCACATATGCAAATCTGAGCTTCCCAGGGACACTTTTCAAAAGACCAGAGGTTCAGGGGGACTTTTGTTAGCCTGTGCTTTGATTTTTTTTTTTTTTTTAAAGATCTGTTTATTACTTTAAAGGCTGAATGACAGTAGCCTGAGCTGGGCCAGGCCGAAGCCAGGAGCCTGGAACAACATGATGTTCTCCCACGTGGGCAGTGGGGGCCCATGAACTTGGGCCACCTTCTGCTGCTTTGCTAGGCACATTAGCAGGGAGCTGATCGGAAGCTGAGTAGCCAGGCCTTAAACTGGCGCTCATGCAGGTAGCCAGTGTAGCAGGAGGCGGCATAATCCACTGCACCACAGCACCAGCCCCTAGCTTAGCTTTATTATGCAGGACAGTGGGATTCTCTCCTATGTGAAAATGTTGCCATTCAAACTGCACGTGAAAGAGTTCGACCTTGGAGGCGGGCAGACCTGAGCTTGGTCCCAGCTCTGCCGCTCTCTTGCCAAGGGGTCTGGGAGAAAGGATTGAGCCTCTACACATCTCAGATTTCCCTCCTGTGTAGCAGGAATCGCTCTGACCTTGCTCTGGGAGGTGAGCGGCTCTCTAGGTAGTGAGCCAGGCTGAGGCCACACTCTGTTCATGGCCATTTCTTTCCCTCCCCCTCCAGCAAGAGCTCCTTGCATGGTCTCGGATTTATATTTCCCTTCACACGTATTTCACTCAGCGCCTAGCCAGCCGTGTGGCCGTTCTTCATGCTTTCTAAATAGTCATGCTAAACGCACCAGTGGGAGGAGGAAAATGCTTAGCTGTTTATCTAAGCCTAGGAAAGATTGGTACATTTTCAAGCCCAGGGATGCTATTAACATGTTAGGATTGGTTCTGTAAAAGTGGTACAGACAACGTGTGACACAGCCTCTGGAGGAAAAAGGGAACAGACGGCCGCACACACTCAAACGTCCTTTGATCTTAAGCGCTGCAAATCGAGTCTCAAAATGTTTGCACTCTTTCATTAAGAATGTGTCTCTCTTTGCCTTTTAGGTGTGGCTGGATCTCCTAAAACCTATTGTGAAACAGATTAGAAGTAAGTATGCACCCTGTGTTACGCTGACAAGTGCACAGCCGAACAGCTCCTTTGGATTCTTGCCCTGTGCCATGTAACACAATAACACAGTAACACAATTTCTTTTTTTAACCCCCTAATTGGTTTTCATCATCCACTAACCCATGCACTATTAAAATGCATATCTTCCGCAGTTTTAACCTGTAACAATTTGCTAATCAAAAGCTTGCATGGAAGATCAAGGATTGTTTTGATGAGACACTGAAGCCTGCTATTAAACCCCAGAGTAACAGAGCTTGTCTTTGCTCCAAGGGGAGCCATGTGTGCTCGTGAAATTGATTTTAGGTTTTCTGTCCACCTTCGCCAAAGACTGTGAAATCGGATTGCAAGGGTTGTTTGGAAAAATAAGGTTCCCCAAAGTGTGTGTGCCTGTGTGTGTGTGACTGTGTGTGTGTGTATGTGTGTGTGCCTGTGTGTGTGTGTGCCTGTGTGTGTGTGGGTGGGTGGTGAGGGGTAGAGAGATGGGACGGAGGTGAGGGAGAAGCAGTCAGAGGCATGAAGGGAGTCTGGGGTGCACGCACACTGCATGTTGCAAAGAAAATGTTAGAATCTGGGAGATTCGTAAGGAAAGCAGGCACTTGCTTTCTCTTCACACCTCTCTGATGGTCCATCCTCCCTTCTCTCTGCTCTGGGGTCAAGTCCAAGGTGACCCTTTATTCACAAGGTCATGCCACTAGACGCTGGGCAAACAGGACTGACATCCCTTTGGTTGAAGATAAGGCTCACAATAGCTGAGGGATTCTCTTTATGTTTGATTAGAAACCCCATTAGGCCACTTCCAGCAAATTATGTGTCTGTGATGACCTTGATGTTGATCGTGTCATTTAAATGAAGCTGAGAAGGAAAAGGCGTGGTTGTGTCCCTGTTCACCCAGGGCTGGCCCTGGGAGTGGGGAAGGGGAGAGCAGCCCCAGCCCCTAGGTGGCTTAGCACGAAGCCTGGACACTGACCTGGGTCCCCGCCCAGAGAGCAGCTCCTGGCAGGGAGCCGATCTGCTGCGCCAGCAGGTTCTCCAGGGATCTGCGGAGCCTCTCTTAGCTCCCTCTCTGGAAGAGAAGACAGAAAATGCGCAGGCTTCCTCCGGCGTATCCTGCCCTTGACATCCGGAGCTGCAGAACTGACGTGCACGGGTTCCCGCTCCTCTTTACAGCTAGTGGGGAAGAGAAGTGCCGCCCCTCCTGCCTGCAGCGTCTCCTCGCTTTGTGTTTTCTCCCAGTTCTGCCCGCGTCGTCACCATCTGCCCTTTTAGGATTTAGTGTGTTTGGCTTTTCTCTACGCTTGAATGTTTTCACAGAAATTATAATCCACAATTGATTGATTTTGTGTGTGTGTGTGTGTGTGTGCTGCTTTTAGAATTGTGCTGTTACGATTCGGGTCTCTTTAGAGAGCCTTATAATCCCTGGGTCATAGGCTCTGTGCTGTCGTTCCAAAAGGTGAACCTGTAGACCACTCCCCGTTACAGTGTGAACAGCAAAACACAAACCTCTGACCCTGGGCCCAGGTTATGACGATCTGTTTGATGTTGTAATTTGGAAAAGAGAAGTCCCCGGGAGGGAAGGTGGTTTATGTGACGCAGCAGCAGCAGGGCCATGCCTTGTTTGTTTTCTCTCCAGAGCTGGGGGACTGCCTGGTGCAAGAAACGTGTTTGCTGGGCACCCTGGCAAGTGCACCTTGTAAATAGAGCGGTGGGGAACTGAGTTCCCCTTTTCTCCAATTGGCCAAAGCCTGTATTTGAGCAAAAGCAGCCAATCAGCTACATTTCCAGACAAACTTCTTTAAAAAAAAAAAAAAAAAAAAAACCTTGATATAATTTAAGTCTCTAGAGAATGTTTAATGGTCCAATGTGATACTTTTGTCATGATATTTTTTAAAAAAACAGATACTGGTTTCCCCACAACGGGATCGTATGCATTGGCAGTCAAGCTGCTGTGACGTGAGGGGTGTGTTAATTTTCACTCCAGGCTCTCGTCATGCACAAACACGTGTGTTCTAAGTGCTGACATGTAAGGGACATAGGGTGATCAAATTTACTTAGAAGGTGAGAAAGTGTGTGTGCCTGTGTGTGCATGCGCGCACGCGTGCGTACACACACACACACACACACACACACACACACTCAGAAATACCCATCACAAGAGGGCGGTGGGACTGAAGGTTGCCTGAAATTACAAGGGGTGGGGGAGGGGGAGAAAGCCAGCACCCAGTAGCTCCCCCCACCAGTGGGGGAGAGAGCCCCCCTCTGGTGGGAGAGAGAGCCCCTCCCAGTCGTTGGTCTCTTTTGTGAGGTTGGGAGTGGTGGGAACTAGATGGCGCTTCCACACACAGCCCATCGTCCGTATTTCATGGCATCCTTCCTTAGGTCCTGGAGGAAGCAGAGGATTGTGGGAAAGGGGTCACTGATAGAATCACATGGGGGCGTGTGACTCCCAGCTCCGCAGACCTAGCTAGCTGCCTGCCTATCCCCTGTCAGAACTCAGCCAGTGCTGAGTGCCTTAGAGGTTGCTGGTGTGTTCCTGGGAGCCTGGGATGAGATGCATGATTCGGTGGGTAACATTCCCATAAAGTCTCTGTCAAGCACATCAATAAATGCTGTATCGCTTTTTCCCCTTCCTCTGTAGGGCCAAAGCACGTTGTGGTGAAGTTTGTGGTGAAATTCTTTCCACCTGACCACACGCAGCTCCAAGAGGAACTCACAAGGTTTGTGGTTTGGAAGCTGGTCTGGCGGCTGTGGGCAGCAGGGCTGGGGACAAACGTTCTGTTTTTGCTTTTACTACAGGGTGCATGGGAAAGGAGCATAGGACTGTTCTAGGTGGATTAGAGAAGCATTTTCCTCACATTGACTTGCCCAGAACGACTGAACCCTCCTCTCTCCCAGCTCTGCCTACAAAAATTAGAGGAAAGAAAAGTACCCCACTTTCTGAAAATCTAGGGTCTTTATGGCTGTGGAGTGTAGTGAACTGGGCTTATGACCTGTCAATATCATATTTTCCATCTTTTATTCATCACATCACGAGATAGTTTAGGGACATGAATCTCCCGTGGGAAACTAAGATGTGCATCTTTGTTGTTGCCACGGATGGGTGACTTTGAACCGACTTTGGTCTGTTTCTCTAAGTGTGGCCCAGTGGGAAAAACAAGAGCCTTGGCTGTGAGTTCTGCCTCTCACTAGCACCACTGGCCGGTGCCTTGATCCCTCCCCGCTGTTGTAAATGCCCCCATCATGGCCCACAGTCTGACACCTGCCTGGCCAGTTACATTGAGGATAATACTGTGTATCAGATCCAGCAGGGGTACAGTAAATGATGACTGTCCTCACCACCATCATGCTTGTCACCGTCGTCACCATCACCATCGTCACTCTGCTTGTGGGATTCTTCCATGTTGTGTGCGTTGACGTAGTCACTCGTGTTGTATGTGATTTCATTGCTTATGGTGCTGATATACCACAGTGTATTGGTCTGTTTCTCAATGTTTGGATGTTTTCAATTCGGGAGTATTAGGAATAACGTTCTGATATAAAGCTTTTAATGAACATATTTATAGATTCCTGTAGAGTGTACACGTAGGGTTAGAATTGCCGTGTCATAGGAGACAACCTCAGGAGATGCCACCAGTTTTCCTGTGACAAATCCACACGGACTCCCACCAGCCGAGTGCAGGCACTCCAGCTGTTCAAGGTCTTCCCCAGCACTTGGCGCTGTTGTCCACATGTGAGTTATTTTTAGCCATCGTCACCATGATTGCCGTCTTTGCCGTCCCGGCCAGTACAGAGCACAGGGTGGGGCTGGTTGACAGTCACCTGTCAGAAGGAAGAAATGCACATTTTACCAACAGTCTCTATGCACTATGTGCAGGCCCTGGGATGTTGGTGGTGAAAAGACCAATTTCTATGTGAATGAAAGAGACAGAATGATCAGACAGCAGGAAGAGAGCTGAAAGCCCTTTGGGTGCTTTGAAGGAGGAAGATGTGCTAGAAAGTAACCGGGTGAGGACTTGAGGGCAGTGTGTCTGAGATCCCTCTTGAAGAACTGACAAGCAGCTCTCATTTCTCTGAAGAGGCGCCCCCTAGAGGGAAGGAGCCGCCATTGCAATGCCCAGGGAGGGAATAAGTGCCATTCATTCAAGTGTGGGTAGCTGGAATAGTGGGGATGGTGTGCAGTGAGGTAGGAGAGAGGCCTGTTGGGACGCGGAGCTGAGAGACGCTGCCACGCGGATGCCGGGGTGGGGAGTGGAATCCACAGAGTCCAGCGAGGAAGGCACTGGGGTAACTGGGCCAAGACAGCGGTACCAAAAAGGTGGCAGCAGTGGAAACAGAAGTGGCTATGTCCGGAACGTGTCCTGTGGGTAGGGTCTGTCTGTCCTGGTGATGGCTTGGGGAAAGCATTGGCACGCTTGGAGTTTGGACTTGGGCAAATGGGTGGGTGATTTTGGCCATCGCTGAAATGGGAAAGAAGTAGAGGAAAGGAGAGAATCAGGAAGGGTGGGGAGTCGATTTCTGGGGGTTGCAGTTGAGGTGTGGTACAGACACTGTAGGCTGTGTCGAGAAGGCCTTCAGATGCCCGATGTGGAATTCCAGGGAGAGCGGAAGGCAAATGCACTTTGGTGAAAATGGGGGTGGGGAGAGATCTTCCATCCAATGGTCCACTCCTTAAACGCCTACAACATTGAGCGGTAGGGCCAGGCTGAAACCAGGAGCCAGGAACTCCATCTGGGTCTCCCATGTGGTTGCCAAGGACCCAAGTAGTTGAGCCATCCCCTGCCACCTTCCAGGGTGCACGGTGGCAGGAGTCTGGATTGGAAGCTGAGGAGCCAGGACTCTACCCAGCTTCACGCACTGGGCCACAGCCACATGCCCACACCTGCTTTGACTGTTTTTGAATGATTTGCCATCAGTGGTTGACCTTCAGTCCTGAAATCAGTGAAGACGTAGAGGGCAGCCTCGAAGTGGCGGAAGGCAACAGCCTTCCAGAAACTTCTGTGCCATTTAATAGGCCTTGGTGTAGAGAGGAGGTGGCCAGAGCTAAGCCAGGTGCTGAGAGAGCCTCTGTTTGGGCTGCTGTTGCCCAGTCGCCAGGCTGGTCCTCCACTTGGGGGGATGTGCAGTCCTCTGAGCTCTGTGTACCCCATAAGCCCAAGGACCTGGCCAGCGGCTGCTCAGCAGGGGGCCTTCCCCTCTTCCTACTTAAGAACTGGAGACATAAATCCTGTTTGCATTTTCCTTTGGAAACCCTACTTGGGACATCATTTTTGCACTTTGAGCTTTTGTGACTCATTGTCTCTAGAAGCTTGCTTCCCAGATTTCTCCCATTCTGGTCTTTTTTCGAAAGCTCCGTGCAACTTGTTACCAGTGAGGCAAAAATGCTTCAGACTTGGCCAACGTCTCCATCAGTGCCAATAAACTCCTAAAACTCCACAAGCTCTGCTGGATGTAGCAGGCTTTGTTTGGTTCTTGTTTTCTGGCTCCTAGCGTGAATTGATAATTTAGAGATCTTTGCCAAGAAGAGGAATCTTTTTGGCTCCGCGCGGAATCAGATTGAGCTGACTTTCGACTGTATTTCTCAACTCGTTACCATCCACTTCCGCCCAGGGTGTGCGATGTAGGGAACCTCATGGATCCAGTGCGCCGAGAGCCCTGCCCTCTGCATTCCCAGTGTGCAGACACCTAAGGGTGAGGCGGCTGCGGTGGCGGGTGCTCTTCTGTGCGGATGATGCGAGAGGGGGTGTTGGGAGAGGTGTGCATTGCGCTCTGTGGGAGGAACTTTGCAACAAGAGTCACACAGACAGAAACTGGCCTGGGGTTTGGCAGGGTAGAAGTTCCATTAGCTGTGTGGTTCATTTCCCTTCTATGTATTAAACTGCACATGGAGCGAGACTCTGTCATGGTGACCCCAGCACCACAGTGTCCAGGAGGAGGAAAGCCCTTGAATCGCGGGTACATGCAGGTTGGAAACGGCTAGCAGGCAGCATGTGGGAAGGAAGGGGCCTGCCTCATGTTGCAGAGCCCGCGACACTTCTCTGATGGCCCTGGGCTTAGTCATACTTCTCTGTGGGCATCCTGTCGTCACTGGGGTCAATTCCTGCCTGGCTCTGTTCTCTCCTGAGAGGAGGGGCTCCTATCAGAATTGCCTGGTCTACACCACCTGCCTACTAGAGGGGTCCCTCAGATAGGAAGAGAAATGGTCAGTTATTTACACTTCAGAAAAGGGTGGGCGTTCGGCCTAGCAGGTGAGATGCCAGTAGGACGCCCTCTTCCCACGTTGCAGCACCGGGGTTTGGCTCCCAGCAGTAGTTGCTGGCTCCAGCTTCCTGCTGACGCACACCTTAGGAGGCAGCGGTGGCAGCTCATGATTGGGTTCCTGGCACTCAGGTGGGTGATGCGGATTGAGCTCCTGACCCAGGCATTTGTCAGTGAATCGGTGAATCTCTCTTCATCTCTATTTCCCTCCTCCTCCTCAAATTAAAAAAAAAAAAAAAAAAAGGTGACCTTCAAGTTGAATACATTACAGTAGATCTGTTGGAAATAAGGCCTTGGATGAGCACCGCCCGTGATCCTGGCATTCCCTGAAAGGCAAGGCCCTTGGCTGGGGTCCTGCCACCGTCATTGCCACCAAGGAGAATGGACTCCATTCGGAGTCCTCGGTTTTCACTCTGTGTGCTGTTTTAATTTTATGTGGTGCCCGCTGAGTGAAAGTGTCTATGGATTTACTTGGAGTTGTTTCCGTTTATAGCACTACAAGGGTTGCTGTCTCCCAAGTCAGCATTGCAGCCAGTGTGCTCAACTTACAGATGGCGTCATTAAGAAAAGCCGATAGCATCCGTACCCAGGAAGGGATTTCTCACGTTACCAGGGCCCCAGAACAGGGAGAGTCCGCACAGTCTCCTTGCGGTTTGCAAAAAGGCTGTGCTCTCCCGATAAATGGGTGAGCTTTCAGAGCCTCAGGCCGTCTTGTGGTCCACATGAGGTCATCAACAGAGGGCCCTGGGGCCTGCTGGCTGCTGACCGTGACTTTGTCTCCAGATACTTCACTGTGAATGCAGAACCCTGTGTGTGAACTGGTAAATGGTGAAATATGCAGAACCCGATGTTCTCCAGTGGTTTTACTTTACTTTTTTATTTAAAAGGCAGAGATACAGACAGATAGAGAGGGGTCATCTTTGTGCAAATTCACAACTCAAACGCCCACAACTGCCAAGGCTGAGCTCGGCCAAAGCCAGGAGGCTGGATGGCAACCGAGGTCTCCCATGTGGATGGCAGTGACCCAACCCCTTGAGCCATCAGCTGCTGCCTCCCAGGAATCAGAAACAGAGATGGGACTCAAACCCAGACACTTGGACATGGGATGCAGGCATCTTAACCATTGTCCCAAAGGCTACCATCAACATGGACTGCCTTTAATGTATGGCCCTCCCATTTATTTGAAAAATTAGCCACATAGATTAGAGTGAAAACTTGTAGCTCTACGAAGTGTAGAGCTAATTCAGAAAGGTCTTTGATACTACTGCTTCCCATATGAGCCTGTATGTTGACGTTCAGACTATGTTCATTGCTTTTCTTCCTTTCAACTGTCCAGGGCAGGGAAGGAGAGACAGAGCAAGGGCAGGACAGGAATAAACATTAGGGGAGCTGGATAAAGGTCAGCTGTTGTCAACCGATGGATCTGCAGGATTTGGGTTTTTCATTGTTGGTGTTGCTGCTTTTGTCTTTTTGCTGGTTACACATTTGTCGCTGTGGTTTCTTAGTTCTTCATAATGGACCCTCCTAAACAACATTAAAGGGTTGCATTATTCTTTAATTGAAAATTGGTGCTGACATTTATTGAATATTTTTGTTCTGATCGTTCCAGTCTGTGGTAAGCACAGACATTTCTATAAAGATTAAATGGGGGGCGGGGGGAGGCGCGGCACTGTGGCTTAGCAGGTAAAGCCGCCACCTGCAGTGCCGGCATCCCATATAGGCAACAGTTCAAGAGCCAGCTGCTCCACTTCCTATCCAGCTCTCTGCTGTGGCCTGGGAAAGCGGAAGAAGATGGCCCAAGCCCCTGGGCCCGTGCACCTGTATGGGAGACTGAGAAGAAGCTCCTGGCTCCTGGCTTCAGATCAATACAGCTCTGGCCATTGCAGCCAACTGGGGAGTGAACCAGCAGATGGAAGACCTGTGTGTGTGTGTGTGTGTGTGTGTGTGTGTAACTCTGACTTTCAAATAAATAAATCTTAAAAAGATTAAATGGGATAATAACATAGAAAAAAGCATGACCAGAACAGGAACACTTGTTAAAGGCCTTTTTGAAAAATAAACCCTTTATCCTTATAAAGGCCGAATCTTTCTACACCATGGAGTGGGAATAGCCGCATGAATAACAGTACAAAAGCAGAAGTGCTGTGTCCCTGTTGCCCATGAACTTGCTGTGATGCTGCCCCTTCTGGCTTCTCCGCCTGTGCGCATGCGCACTCGCATCCCATCCGACTCACTGGCTACACTCTAACCTCCGTTTGCTGTTACTGATCCCTGCCTGTTGGCAAGTCAGGTGCCTTCTGGGCCTAGAGTTCACGTCTGGTATTTATGTTCCCGTGGCCTCTTGTTATCCAGCCTGGTCCCTCGTTGTCGTCCTTGTTGAAGATCCATCTTACGAAGTATTCTACCCGCTGAGGTGGTCTGGTCACCTCTGTGAGGTTCTGTTCTGCCAGGGTCCCCGTCCTTTGTATGTCCTAAGCCCTGGAAACTCATCCTAAAGGCTTGGCGTGGGTACAGTGGAGCAGGGTGCTGGGGTCCCCCAGGGATCCTGTGTGCTTCCCCCGGCGTGGATCTTGATAAGACTGTTCGTTGGCTTATGGGGGCGACACTCCGGTCTTTCCATGAGGAGTAAAGTTGTGTAACTTTGGCCCAGTGCCAATGCCCAACTTCCCAAATGGCTTTTACACCAATTGGCACTCCTCGCCAGAATCGGTGATTCTGTAGCGGCTGTGGAGCAAGGATTTTCTGATTCACGCCTCCTCTGTTTGACATTGACCTCTCGTGCAAAGTGACACCTGGCCTCCCCCGCTTGGGCTGTCTGTCTGTCTGTCCTGGTGTCCTTCCCGCGCCAGCCGCAGGGTGCGTGCTCTGTTCTTCGATTGCCAGTTGTTGGGCACAGAGTCCCTTTAATAGCTCGTCTCCAACGGCGACACATTCCACTCTGCCGCGTTCCCTTTGGTTAAGGATCCTTGTGAGCTCATGAATTTTCATTCACTCAATGCGCTTTGCTTCACTTGATCATTCTTAGCGACCTTGGAGTTGTGGCCCCTTCACGACGCGTCTTGTGATGCAAGCCGCCTCCTCCTGGCATAACTAGAGGCCCAGGCTGCCCTCATCCCCTGTTCCCTGGAAGCTGCACTCCCCAAGGACCTGCTTGTGGGTCCCCCAATAGGGTAACTGTGCTGAGGGTTGCTCTGGGGAGACACTGCTTCTAGCAGGTGGGCAAACATAGTCAGTGCCCCGCTGTGTGTTCATGTTAGGATTGTCTAGTACATTCTAACATCATATAGTCCTTATTCAATTTCTTTGATATCATAATTATCTCTTTTAAACAGAATTGTTGACTTAACAGTGTAAAGAAGAGATTTTTTAAAAAAGATTTATTTATTTGAAAGGCAGAGTTAGAGGAAGAGACAGAGAGCAAACAGGAGAGATCTTCCACCTACTGGTTTACTCCCAAAATGGCTGCAGTGGCTGGGCGAGGCCATGTCAAAGCCAGGAACCTAGAACTCCATCTGGACTTCCCACAGGAGTAGCAAGGGCCCAAGGACTTGGGCCATCTTCTACTGCTTTCCCAAGACATAGCAGAGAGCTGGTTAGGAAATGGAGCAGCCAGAACTTGAACTGGCACTCATATTGGGATGCTGACATCCCAAGAGACAGCTCCACCCACTGCACCACAATGCCAGACCCAAGAAAAGAATTTTAAAATAGCTTCAGTTGAGTTTTACATTCCTGGTAACTAAGGCTTATGGAAGTGGCTAAGGGAACGTCACGACACCAACAAGATGGGCTCATCTTTCCAATTCTATTGGCAAGGTTCTCACTAACCATGATCAACTGCTATTATTGTGTGTGCCATAAAATCATTTTCAGGGATGTTAGGCAGATCCTGTGAAGAAATTCACAATGTTTTCTAGATCCTGCAAAAATATATAGGGTGATTATAATTGTACAGTTGTATGGCTCTTTCCATATAAAATGAGATGCCACACTCATTAAGTGCAGAGATGGCAGCTTGTGTCAATGGGGTCTTTGCTTTTTTTTTTGGAGGAAGATATTGTCCCTGAGCAAGGCAGCAGGAGTGCCTCCCAGACTCTGCAGACTTGCCTGTTATTTGGCTTCATGTAGCTTTGTTGAGTGCCTCACAGCATGGAAAGGTTGCCAAGAGGGGCCCTGATGCCGCCGCCTTGTTCTCTTTGTGTGACGCCACCTCTCTTGATCTTCGCAGGTACCTGTTTGCTCTGCAGGTGAAGCAGGACTTGGCTCAAGGCAGGTTGACGTGTAACGACACCAGCGCCGCTCTCCTGATCTCACACATCGTCCAGTGTAAGTCCTGGAGACTTCCTCTGCACAACACGTTGAGAGTATCATAATGGTCTCATTGATGGAGGGGTCACATTTTCCAGGAAAGCAGTAACAATGTCTGGGCTGTTTTTGCTGGTAGCATGAACCCCATGTGTGGACGAGAAAAGGTTATTCCTGACTTAGTCTCATATGCGTGTCTCCAAGCATTAACCTGTGAATTCCTCGAGTTGGTGTGTTTTGTCTGCTTTTTTTTTTCTAAGTACTCGTACGTAATTGATCTTTTAGTTTTCTCAAAGGAGAAGCTTGGATGGACAGTGGGCAAGTAGATGAAACCTTTTCGTCTTGTTCGTGGATTAGATATTCATCACTGAAGGTGGCACATTAGCCTAAGACAGAACACTACCACAGAGTTCACTTTTCTAGAGTGCTTTGCCTCAAAAGTTGAGTGAAGCAAGTCACGTGAAGCTAAACTGAACCCTAGGATGTTTAAAAACTCGGTATTTTGACTTGTCTTAATCTAGAAAAAGAATAAACTAGATTGTGTTCATTGCAGGGCTTACCGATGACCCACTTGGGCACGTTTTTCCTCTTGATAAAGGCAGAAATTACTGGAAATGAAAACTATACATTGTTTCAGAAAGTAGGCCTGTAGACCAAGGTCCACATGTATAAAGAAGCACTGTTACTAAAAAAATTGTGCTATCACATCAGCTCTTTAATTTCCATTATACACAGAGCAGCTCCATGTAACCAGCCCCATCTATTCTGATAACTGTCCAGTAAACAAGATTTCTGAAAGTTTGTAGGGAGTGTCACTCCTAGTGGTCCACACGTGGCCTTAGTCTGAAACAATGAGGTAACTATCAACAGTGCTCATCATCTTAGTTTTTATATGAGCATATTGAATGTCTACTAGGCTTGCCAAATAGCTGCTTTCTTATCAGTTAGCAAGCATAACATGAGAAAAATAAAGAAAATGGGTATTCCTTTATTATGCCAGAGCTATGTGTTACCTCATTTAATTCTTAAAACACCCCCCCTCCCCCATCCCCATGCCAAAGTCAGGGTCTGCCAGTATCCTCATTTTACAAATGGACGGAACTTCGGCACAGAAGTTACATTGCTTTTGCCTTTCTTGTGTGTGTTCTTTGAAGTGGTGAGGTGGGGGACCATGCAGGCCAGGGGAGGCACTGGGCAGGCAGACCTCATTGCTGTGAGTTCACGGATGACCCTAGCAGTTGGCCAACCCTCCCTCCTTCGTATCTTTTGGAATCCATAACGGACTCTTTTTCATAAGGCTTTGGAAATTGAATGATAGCATTCAATAATAAATACCCATTTAGCTTATGAGATGTTGAATAAACATTTCTTTCTTTAATCTCACTGCAGCCATCCCTTTCTGGTCAATGTAGAAAGTTGTTTGTTTTTTAAGATTTATGTATTTATTTGAAAGGCAGAGTGACAGAGGGAGAGACAGAGATTGTCCATGCACTGATTCACTTCCCCAGTAGCTTCAGTGCTGCGCCTCGGCCAGGCAGAAGCAGGAGTCACTAGCTCCTTCTGGGTCTCCACAGGGGTGTCAGGGACCCAGGTACCTACGCGGTCATCTGCCGCCTTGCCTGGTGCATCAGTGGAGCTGGATCAGAACCGTAGCAAGGGCCGGCGCTGTGGCATAGTACGTTAAGTCTCCGCCTGCAGTGCCAGCATCCCATCTGGGCGCCCGTTTGCACTTCTGATCCAGCTCCCTCCTATGGCCTGGGAAAGCAGTGGAAGATGGCCCAAGTCCTTGGGTCCCTGTATTCACGTGGGAGACCTGGAATAAGCTCCTGGCCATTTGAGGAATGAATCAGAAGATGGAAGACCTCTCCTGCCCCTTCCCCTCTCCCTCCCCTCTCCCTCCCCTCTCCCTCCCCTCTCCCTCCCCTCTCCCTCCCCTCTCCCTCCCCTCTCCTTCCCCTCTCCTTCCCCTCTCCTTCTCCCCTCCCTCCCCTCTCCTTCTCCCCTCCATCCCCCTCACTCTCCTTTTCCCCCTCCTCCTCCTCCTCTCTGCCTCTCTGTAACTCTGCCTTTCAAATAAATCTTTAAAAAAGAAGTGAAGTGCCCTTAAGGCATGCGCATCTGGCTGAAAAGCCCATGAGACTATTTCAGGCATGGAAAGCCAAGACACTCTGCGGGGGGGAAAAAAAAACCTACATGAAAGATCTCCGCGAGTGAGATCCCAGTGGAAAGAACGGGTCATCAAAGAAGGAGGTACCTTTCTCTGAAGGGAGGAGAGAACTTCCACTTTGACCATGGCCTTGTCTATATATGATCAGAGTCGGTGAACTCAGGGGGCTTCCATAGCCTTGGCAGCTCATGACAAGAGCCTAGGGTGATTACTGATGCCATAAACAAGAGTGTCAATTTGTTAAGTCAACAACAGGCATCACTGTGCACTTACTCCTCATGTAGGATCTTTGTCCTTAGTGTGCTGTACATTGAGATTTAATGCTATAACTAGTACTCAAACAGTATTTTTCACTTTATGTTTCTGTGTGGGTGCAAACTGTTGAAATATTTACTTAATGTATGCTAAACTGATCTTCTGTATATAAAGAGAGAATCGAAAATGAATCTTGATGTGGAAGGAAGGGGAGATGGAGTGGGAAAGGGGAGGGTTGCGGGTGGGAGGGACATTATGGGGGGGAAGCCAATGTAATCCATAAGCTGTACTTTGGAAATTTATATTCATTAAATAAAAGTTAAAAAAAAGAAAAAGAAGTGAGGCAGCTAGGACTAGAACTGGCACTCCCACATAGGAGACTGGCATTGCAGGCAGCGGCTCAACCTGCTGCACCACAACACCAGTCCCACAATGTAGGATTGTTAAAGGAAGCGTCCTGAATGGAGTAGTAGCTTCACAAACCTTCTGTGACCCTGGGCGCTGTGTCAGCAGAGGACAGTCTCACCAGCGGCTCCCGATGCCAGATAGTATCGCACTGGTTTCCTCGAGTTGGAGACAGAGAGAGCTTCCATCCACTAGTTCATTCCCCAAAAGGCCACAAAGGCCAGAGCTGGGCCAATCCGAAGCCGGGAACCAGGAACTTCTTCCTGGTCTCCCACATGGGTGCAGGGGTCCAAGCACTTGGGCCATCTTGGGCTGCTTCCCCAGGATCATTAGCAGGGAGCTGGATCAGAAGTGGAGCAGGCAGGACTTGAACCAGCACCCATATGGGATGCGGGCATCACAGGCAGTTCCTTTACTCGCTATGCCACAGTGCCAGCCCCAAGTTTCTTTGTTTTTCAGGCTTGTTGTACCAAGAAAGTAGATTTTATGTGTTCTCACCACGAAAAAAAGATACATGAGGCAATGGATATGTTAATAGCTCAATTTACTCATCCCAGGATGTGTACATATTTCAAAACATGTTGTAGTATTTTAACAATAATATGGAAATTTATATTCATTAAATAAAAGTTAAAAAAAGAAAAAAACAATAAATATGTACAGTTTTTATTTTGCCAATTTAAAAGGAATATAATTTGAAAACCAATTCTGTTAACGATAGTGACTCCCACTCGCCTACCTGGGAAGTGACATCCAGGAAACCTTATCTCTGTCAGATGCCTCCCTCTCCCCAGACACCAGCAAGTGGCTCAAAGTCCCCCCAGAGTCTTGAGTTCCAGCTTACCAGTTAGATGCCTGCACCCCACGTCGAAGTACCTGAGTTTGACTCCCGGCTCCATCTCCTAACTCCAGCTTCCTGCTGATGAACACCCTAGAGACAGTGGTGATGGCTCAGGTTTTCAGGTTCCTGGGACCTGCATGGGAGACCAGGATGGAGTTCCTGGCCCCCAGTTCTGCCCCCACCTCACCATCGCCAACCTCAGCCATTACAGGATTTGGGGAGTGAGCCAGCATGGAAGCACTCTCGCTCTCTGTAGCTCTCTCTGCCCCTTAGAAATAAATCAATCTGTAAATAAAAAATAAACTAATGAGTTCTCCAAAAGATGGGTGTACAGCTCCTGCTGTTTTCATAGCATTTCACATATAATCAGGAGATGTATAATATTTTAATAATCTTCTGCTGTTTGCAAAGCCCCGGTTCTACACAGGCACTCTTGGGGGCAGGGGGTGGGTCTGCTGGTTAGGCTGCTGCTTAGGACACCAGCATTCCATATTGGAGCACCTGGGTTTGAGTCCCGACTCCACTCCTGCTTCCGGCTTCCTGCTAGTGCACCCCTTGATAAGCAGCAGGTGATGGCTCAAGTCCTTGGGTCACTTCCACCCATGTGGGAGACCTTCAGCCTGGTCTTCTGTGGCCATTGAAGCATTTGGGGAGTGAACCAGTGGGTGAGAGCTTTCTCTGCTTTTAAAATTAATTTTTTAATTACAAATACAACCACCGCTGGAGTCGCGTGGAGATGAGCAGGGCCATGTGTCTGCAGGTTGTGTCTGAGTGCCCTGTGAGGATTATTCTTCACAGTGCATGTTTGTCAGAGTCCAAGCCCTGGAGATGGTCCATTCTTTTATTGGCACGGCAGGATTTGGGGTTTTCTTGGTCATTCCTATTTTTGGCTGCCAGTCAACTGCCAAGGAGGGCAGTGGATACATGAGCTGATACGACATCTGACATAAAACATTAAAAGATATTAAGGCATATCTTGAAAATGTGTTGATTCTCAAACTCTCAAAACACAAGGAGGAGCCTACCTCTGGATTTCCAAGGAGAGTACAAGGGGAAAAATGGGTTTTATGGACATCCGTTGCCATTGCCTTTGAGGACTGGGGAAAGTCACACGGCTCAGAAGAGACAGGAATGAGCTGTGTTGACCCTGATGCCAAAGGAAAAATGGCATGCTGAGCTCTTTAATGTGGAGTTATGGAGGGGAGTGTATTATAAGACCCTGGGGCATCAAGAAGCCCAAATGTAAAGCTCACAGGAAATTGAGGATTTAGTTGGTTTCTCCATTTGCAGTCATCCCTCGTTCTCAGATTGTGTGTCCTGTGCTTCGAATGGGACGTGGCTGCCAAACTCATGCATGTCTTAGGTTGACGGCGCTGAGAGGGTGTTGATGGGACCGGCACGGTGTTTAGCGGTAAGCCTGCTGGGAGCCAGGCCGTCAGGCGTGTGCCCCAGGAAGGTGACCCTCAGGAGAGGGCTGGTTACAGAAGCCAGGTTGGACCCTGAGTCTCTTGTGCGTGCTGCTTCCTGTCTCGCCAGGGGATTGTTCCCCACCGCCTCCCCCGCAACAACACCCTCCGTCATTGCCATCCTGGGGCCTTACCAGACACTCAAACCAATTGGGATCCTGGATCTTGGGCTGTGAACCTCCAAAACAGCAGACTAAAATAAAGGTCATATGTAACTTCTCTCAGGTATTCTGCGATCATGATGAAAAGCTGTCAAGTATACTATATTTGCAGATTTGATAATATGGCTGTGCCCAAAGTGCTATCTGTGCACA
The DNA here is from genome assembly GCF_051225735.1 of Oryctolagus cuniculus. Lineage (NCBI taxonomy): Eukaryota > Metazoa > Chordata > Mammalia > Lagomorpha > Leporidae > Oryctolagus > Oryctolagus cuniculus. The sequence goes on along the minus strand of NC_142875.1, from coordinate 14,151,884 downwards.
TGCCCAGATGGCAAAACATTCAAGTCGCACTATGCACAGCCCCAGTTGATGTCAGTTAGCGTGCTCTGCCTTCTTATTTCCGCTCTCAAACTGCTAACAAGTGTCCTTTTCATGGTCTATTTACTGCCACACGTTTCAATCTTTTGTGCTTATTGTTGGTGATTTCACTGTTGAAACGCCCCCCGAGCACAGGGCAGAAGTACTGTGTACAGTCCCTCAGCGTAGTGCTGGGTGCCCTATGGCGTAAATACGTGTTTAATCAGCTTCTTCAAGCGTGAGTGCTGCTTGTTAGCCATGCGTTCAATGTGAATGAATGAGCAGTGTACACTAAATCAATGCCTTTCAACAGAAAAACTCATGAAACAGGTCAGTTGACCAAAATAGTTCAAGAATTTAACAGGAACCTAAACCTATATTTTCCCTGGGAACCATGGTTTAATCTCCCTAATTCATTGTTCCCAGTGACCTTGTACGTGATAACTTTCTCAAGTAAAGAGAAGCAACCCTACCTTCTTGAGACAAGATGAATGGAATTACAGAAAAGTGAGGACGCCGATGTCTAGACAACCAGTAGTGATGTCAGCGTGGCCAGGGACAGCCCCACGCTGCCGTGTTCTGTGATGGGATGGTGGCAGGGGGAGGTGAGCGTAGTCTAGAAAAGGCATTTAGAAAATAGTGTTACTGGTGTGTCATAGCAAGAGGAAGCTAGTGAGTGAGTCTCTCAGCTGCCCAGTGGTTGCCAGGTGCACCGGACGGTGTTACGCAAAACACCTGTCCCCCAGGGGGTGATCTAGGGGACTGTCGGCCCTATCGTGCTTGATTACTGAGGTGCTGCCCAAAGGCTGACCGACTGCTTACTGTGACAGAGTGAAAGGCAGGTTTCATAGCAACCATTCGCTTGCCGTTCTTCAAAACAGCTGGCTGTGGCCATCAGGCTACTCTTAATTGCGCTTGTTAAACAGCATGGATGACCAGGAAAAGGTGTCCTGCTCCGATGTCTTCCAGTTGGCCTAAACTGGGCTTGAGCCAGGGCTGTTACGCTAAGGTACAATTACAATTTTAAATCTCTGCCCTTTGTGGGGCTGCATTGTGGCATAACATGTAAAGCCACCACCTGCAGTGCCAGCATCCCATATGGGTGCCAATTTGAGTCCCAGCTGCTCTACTTCTGATCCAGCTCCCTGCTAGTGGCCTGGGAAAAGCAGTAAAAGACGGCCTAAGTGTTCTGGCCCTTACCACCCACATGGGAGACCCAGAGGAAGCTCTTGGCTCCAGGCTTCAGCCTGACCCAGTCTGGCTGTTGAAGCCATCTGGCTAGTGAACAGTGTGTGGAAGATCTCCCCTCCCCCTCCCCCTTCAACTCTTCCAAAATAAATAAATCTTAAAAAAAAAAAAAAACCTGCACTTTAAATTTTCACATTATAATCACCATTTGACTTTGCTGTGATCACGTGAAAAAAAAACATTTATTGTAGATAAATTTATAAGACAGTGTGGCCCATTATTTCTGACAACAGGACTCCAAGGAGGTTAAGAAACTCTTGAATTATTTTCTAAAAGCACTAAACTATCTGCCTTTATACCTGTCTGCAGTCCTCTGTCTTCATGATAAAGCATGTGGGTTTGCACTAGCAATTGTTGTATGTGCGATTCAGAATTTGGTTGTAGAGTTCTGGAATCCCAGGGCCTGTTTATAGGCCAGGGGGTGAGGTCATCCGAGTCTACGGAGCTCACTGCTGAGAAAGGAACGGTGGGGAAGAAATGGGAAGTGGGAATGTGGGTGGCTGAAGACAGACGGGTCTCAGGTTCCTTTCCAACGCTGAGAGATGGGAGGGGTGGGAAGGTCTTCCTACGCCGCCTTCAGGACAGCGAGAAGACATCCAGCCCCTAGGATGTTCTAGAACCTCCAGCTGGGCTCTGTTGTCCACTGGCTTCCGGCTTCCGGTTTACTAGCTGTGAAATAAACACAGTATGACACCCTAATCCTTTGTGGCCTGTTTCTCTCTCTTTCTTTTTAGCCGAGATTGGGGATTTTGATGAAGCATTGGACAGAGAGCATTTAGCAAAAAATAAGTACATACCTCAGCAAGACGCGCTAGAAGATAAAATTGTGGAATTTCACCATAACCACATGTAAGTTTCACGCACGGCTTTGTATTTCCTTGGAGCTGCTTCTCTCTGCTTCCCAACACGCACAGGTACATGCACAAAGAGAAGAAAATACAGATGCTCACAGGGCACTGTGTCCCTCCCGGAGCCTCAGAAATGCAGGGCACCCACTCAGGAGTGGGGCTCGAGGCCCTGGCTTGCCTCCCCGTGAGACCAGAGGAGGCATCCCATGCTTGGGTATAGAAGACTGAGTGTGACACCAAGGGGCCGTCAGGTCACTGTCGCAACAGGAAATTGAGAGAGGCCCAGGAGACGTCAGGCACAGAGGCTGTTGCGAAACTCTAGAACCTTTGTGACATCTCCATCTTTGGTTTGTTATTTTTGACCAACAAAGCATTTTTAGAGGATTCTCTGTGCTTTTCAGTGTTGCCTTAAAGCAGGCATTGAGCCTGGTGACAACAGGAATGAGATTGCCTTGAACTTTGCTTTGCAACGCTCGACTATTGTAAGTGACTAAAAATCAGTTTTAACACAGTGGTGTTTTGCTTCTGTGTGACCTTCAAGGACACTGAGTTTCCAAACAGCTGGCGCAGTGCAAGCTGGACTTTCACTGTGTTGTGTTACATGAGCGATAGAGCTTTTGTCCTAGCTGCTGGATTTGGGGTTACAATGCACAGGAGGTTGGGTGTCATTTGGTCGGATGGCCCCGCTGTCTGTGATGAAGTGCCTTTTAATCTCCCAAGAGAAACTGTTTAATCTCAAATTAATAGACACAAGGAATGCTCACCTCCTCGCCTTTCTCTGTCACTTTTGTTTTATCAGTGGACAAACCCCAGCAGAATCAGATTTCCAACTCCTGGAGATTGCCCGGCGGCTAGAGATGTATGGAATCCGCTTGCACCCAGCCAAGGACAGGGAAGGCACCAAGATCAACTTGGCCGTGGCCAACACGGGCATTCTGGTGTTTCAGGTGAGAGCGTTGGGAGCCCATCTGGTGCCGTGCTGATGGGAGGGGTTGGCCCTTCACCTCCGGTTCACATCGGGTGGGCCCAGGTAGCACCTCTGCTGGTGACCATTGGCTGCACAAGGAAAAGCTGACCTCAGCTTGGGTTTTTTTGTTTTTGAGGCTTTCAGCTTCCAGATTCTGTCTCATCTACCTTTGCCCTACTTGGGGAATCCATGTTAGAAATTTTTGGTTCATTGGCTTTGCTAGGGTCACAGAAACCTGTATCGCTCAGTGGACCTATGCTTAGGAAACAGTGGAAGCAAGATTTCATATCCCAGAGAAACACCTTTTCACCCTTGTGGACGAAATTTTACAGCAATGCAGTTTTTTCTTTCTTCTTTTTTTTTTTTTTAATTTGTAATCTGATTTTGGTTGAGCCAGCTTATTTGGGACTTCAGTTATCCCTAACTTAAAAAGGCAAGCGCACTGTGTGTACTTTCAATATCAAGCAGTTCTATAAACTCACGGGAGTGATGTCCTTGCCTTTAGTGATTCTTCAGCAGAACAAACCACGCTTGGGTCCTTGCTGTGCTTCGCTGAAGGACGCAGTTGTACTCCAGCGTGTGTGTTCTCTTGCTCACCCTGCTGTGGGACCATTCTCTTAATCAATGATTCTTTTTCTTTTCTTCTTAAAGATTTATTTATTTAATTGAAGAGCAGAGTGACAGAAAGACAGAGATATCCTCCGTCCTCTGTTTCATTGACCAAATGGCCACACTGGCCAAGGTTGGACCAGGCCAAAGCCAGGAACTCCCTCCAGGTCTCCCGTGTGGGCAGCAGGAGCCCAAGCACTTGGGCCATCTTCCACTGCTTTCCCAGGTGCATTAGCAGGGATGGGACCTGGAAAAATGGAGCAACCAGGGCCCAAGCTGCCGGCGTCACAATTGGTGGCTTAACCCGCTGCGCCACCATGCTGGCCCCGGGCAGGTATTACTGATGCACAGTAAAGGATACGTACTTCAGGTGTGCGGGTTGGTAAGCCCTGACTGGGTAGGTCCTGTGAAGCTGTCAGCAGAATCAGAATAGTGAACCTCTAAGGGTTGTTCAAAAAGTCCTTAGGAAAATGGAGTTAAAAGGTAAATTCGTTTGGTGCAGAAAAAAATGTCTGGAAACCTCTGCATCAGTTTTTCAGAATATCCATTTTCCAAGCCCTCGTGGCAGACTCCTCGCCTGCGTGGGAAGTGTGGGTAACCTGCGCTGCACTTCTGGTGGGTGCCTCAGTCCCACCTTCAGCTCCCGTAAGCAAAGCATCTGGCTTTCTCGTGGATCAGGGGCCGGCGTCCCACTGTGGGGAGCTGGACCCTGCGCCTGACCCAAAGCCCTGTGTGAGCTCACCGGCTTTGCATAGACTCCCCATCTGTCTCCCAGGAGTCCCGGCTTGTGCGAGCCCCGTGTTGGACACGTGGTCGCGGAGCCACACCCTGAAGGGAGCATGGTGGGTTTCACGTTGGGAAGTAGGGAATAAGTGATGCATGGAGCGTGTGACTGCCACCACCCCTTCCTGCCCTGATGACCAGTGAGTACCTGATGAGAAAAATGGCCAGAGAAGCAATGCCTGCAAAATTCAAAATCCCAACCCTTAAACATTTCGAAAAAGTCACACAGAGAGAAAAGGCGTGTCTCACAATGGAATTAACAGGCTCTGGTTGTGTTGGATGCGATCTAAACATCTTGGGTTGCCAGGTAACTTAATCCTGTGCAAAGCGCGTATCTTGGAATTGGTCATCTTCCCTGTGCCTAATTCCCTCATTCTTCCGATGTGGAATCACTGGGCCTGGGGTTGCAGGGGCTCAAGAGGGACCCTAATTTCAGTTGATTCACAACAGGTGGCAGTAGGTATCTGGCAGCTCCCCACTGTGGACTTGATGGAGACCAAGTCCTGCTTGGTCCCCAAAGACACTGGGGATACGTGAGTCCTGCCCAGAGACTGCGTGTGCTGACCTTGAAGACGTAGGACAGTCATGGCCTGCCAGCCTAGTCCTGGTGGTGCTGTAAACTTGGTGGACACAGGAGCCAGCCCAGTGTGGACCACTGTGGAGTAAGAGCAGCTGCTGGCTAGATGGGCATGTGCTTGGGGTCTCTTCCGGCCACATTCACAGTGATTTGGGGCCAGTTAAAATCGAAGTGTGTTGCAGTTTTCAAGTCTGTGAAATGAAGTTGTTGTTACTATTATTATTATTATCATTATCATCATCATCATCATCCTCCTCATCGTCTGCCTTGCTGGGTTTTATATGAGGTTTGAGAAAATACGGACGAGGCCAGAATCTGGCATTCCTAAGAGATGGCTGCTAATTTTTTATCTTTCTTTTCACTGTTGCCTTGGCCAGCTGTGCCATCCAGACAGACAGGCTTAGTTCGAGTGCCAGATCATGTAATGAGTGCCAGGTCGTACAAGTAGTGAGAAATAGTGATCCAGGAACGGGCATCGTCCAGTAGCCACAAGGTGGGGACTGCCCCGGCAGTCCTGCCTTGCGCTCGCACCAGCAAAGCCAGCCAAGCCCAGGCTGCCGACCCGGCGTCTCCTGGCTCACTGGCTGCTGCCTCTGTCCTTAGGGCTTCACAAAGATCAATGCCTTCAACTGGGCCAAGGTGCGCAAGCTGAGCTTCAAGAGGAAGCGCTTTCTCGTCAAGCTCCGCCCCGATGCCAATGTAAGTGACTGGGGGAGGGGAGCCCGCTGGATCATGGGAGGAGTGTGCCCTGCTAGCGGGTGACGTCTGCGCTCAGGAGGCCCACCTGAAGCTGGCCAGCTCCCAGCCCGGTGCTGTTGTGAAAAGGCACCCAGGAGTGGCTACAGGGACAGCTGTATCCAAGGGCTCAGTGACACCGCAGCTGTCATGCGTGGTAGACACTGAGAGGGTGAAGAGCACGCGCAGCTGTGTGCCTGGGGAGAGGGTCATTGCCCTGTAGGCAGCCCCGGCCCCCCGCAGATCACCCGAGCTGTGCTGTTGCTGGTGTGTCTGACCCTTGGCCCAAACTGGTGACCCCACTCAGCTTCCTGTCATATTCCAAGCGTGCACCTGTCCACCTGACGTGCCAGCGTCTGCACCCCACAGCTCCTAGGGAGCTCCTCCCCATGGCTGGCCAACCAGGGTCTCCACTTGCTGCAGAACCCGTAAGAGCATCAGTGCTGTCCTCACCAGGGGGAGGGGCAGAGCAGCAGCCTGTGCACCTGCCGGCAGTGGCCATTAGGAGGTGCATGGCAGCTGTGTTCCCCCGTGCCTGCCCCAGCCAGTACTCAGCCCTCTTCCCCAGGGAAATAAAAGTTGGCAGGTGGTAGTCCCAGGGGGACTGGGAAGCAGACACCCATGATAGTGATTTCTAAAAGATAGATTTTGAGTTCCAAAAAACCTAACTTACAAATGAAGAATTACAGCTCAACTTTGTTTGCCAAGTTGGGGCTGCCCAGGACCGTGAGTTTCCCCAAAATAGAGCTGCTGGGAACACACAGGGCTGCGGTAGACTTGTTTGTCTAATCTGGCCACTAAAACTGGGAGTACTGAGTGTGGGAGCAGAAAATCGCCATATCCCCTTTCCAGCGTCCAAGGCCTGCTCAGCGCAGGAAAGCAGTTTCATTTCCTGTCGAGGGAGCTGGAGGGGCCTCCTGGCCACCTGGGCCCTGGGCTCTTTCATCAGGAGGCGACTTAAGACGAAAGGGAACCCCACAGGGAAGGAAGCAGACAGGTGAACTGTGTCCAGTGACTTACGGAGGCCCACAACAAGTGTTAACCCTGGGAGTTTGCCTCCGATGGGAAGTGCAAGCCCAGGAAAAACCCTTGCTTATGAATTCTGTCAAAGAAACCGTGTCACTTCCGCCAGCTCTGTCCTGCCGTGTTCTGTTGGAGCCTCAAAGGAGTGTTGCCGGGAAGGAAAATACTGACGGGGGTCGACATCTTGCCCTTAGGAACGAGTGTATTTCGCTAGGTCTTGGAGTTTAATGTCTCGTTATAATAGAACGCGCAGTTGAGGTCGCGTTGGAGAAGCATCTTCCGTGCCCCTCCGACATTCTCACAGAGGTCTGTGAGCAACGGGCCAGCCCCGAGCTGTGTCTCATCCTTGCAGAGCTCCTACCAGGACACCTTGGAATTCCTGATGGCCAGTCGGGATTTCTGCAAGTCCTTCTGGAAGATCTGCGTGGAACACCACGCCTTCTTCAGACTCTTTGAGGAGCCCAAACCAAAGCCAAAGGCTGTGCTGTTCAGCCGCGGGTCGTCGTTTCGGTTCAGGTGAGACGGGCGCTTCCCGCCTGGGTGTTGGCCCTGTGGGTCTTGTTCCCGAGCTGCTGCTCGCCCTGCTGCCCGTCACGGCTGCGGTGCTGCCCAGCAAGTGCGTGAGGTGAGTGCTTGTGGTCTCCAGGAGCTGTGGCTGATTTGGCATTCCTTGGGGTCCCAGCGGCCTGCTGGTGTCACCTGTTGGACGCTGTTGAATGTTCGAGAGCAACTGGGCAGTCTGACCGGCCACAGCAGCCCTCTAGCACACCTGTCTAATTCAGAAAGCTCTGCCTTTCCTCATGGAAGCATCTGATCATCACTTGGTTTCGCTTCACAGAATGATACGTAGTGGTGCCCATCGCTGGTCCACTTTTCCATTCATTTCTTCGACAAATATTCGACTGTCTACTGTGTGTCCAATACCATCTCAGCTGGTGAGGGGCTAACGGTGAACCAAATCACCGTACATGCCTTCAGGAATGGGCAGACTCGTGGAATGGCTGATTGATAACTAAACCCACAAGTATTAAGTGGGTTCAGTTACTGACTGCTTTTTTTTCTGTATTTACAAGAGTACTTCAACACCTGCTTGGAAAAACAAAATTGAAAGATTATTTTGGTCCAAAAAATTTTGAAATCCATGCAGTTTTTTCATAATATGCATTTTCCATGAATTTGTCAAAGACTACACTTACAGGGAAAATGTCAGGAGACCGAATGGACAGGAACCCCCGGCTGTCTTAGCCTTTATTCCCAGCTGCCACAGAAGGGGGTGAGGGTCGCACGCTCGGGTTCTGTGTTTAAATGAGGTTGCCTCTCTGTCTTTTCCCCTTGTCTTTCCTGGCGTTTGTTCTAGTGGCCGGACCCAGAAGCAGGTGCTCGACTATGTCAAAGAAGGAGGCCACAAGAAAGTCCAGTTTGAGAGGTAAGGGCAGCCTCGAGACGAGCTCCTGTTTGAGAACACGCATGCTTGTCAGGTAACAGCATCTTGCCGCCAGCTGTTTCTCCACGAAGGCCCTGGGTCACCTGAGCCATGAATTTCTGTCTCACTGTCGACCTGAGCAGGTTTATGTTAGAATTATCTAAAGGCAGAGTGACAAAGAGGGAGATTTTCCGTCTGCTGGTCACTTTCCAGATGCCTGCAGTAGGCACCACTGGGTCAGGCGAAGCCAGGAGCCAGGAACTGTATCCAGGTCTGTCCTGTGGGTGGCAGGAGCCCAGGTAACTTGGGCCATCACCTGCTGCTTCCCAGGGCGAACAGGAGCAGGAAGCTGGATAAGAAGTGAGGTGGCACTGGATCCCAGGCACTGTGACACGGGATGCAGGTGTCCCGAGCGGCAGCTTAACCTGCCGTGCCATGACACCCACCCCAATTCTGTAAACTTTGAATTAAGTGAAGTGTGGATGAGATGAAGCGGGATATATCACTATTACTATTATTGCTGTTTTTGCAAAGGCTCTTAGCCCTTCCCAAGGGCTTGGCACACCTTAGCCCGTGGAGTCAACTCCAGATCAGCTCTGGGAACTCAGTGTCCGTTGATTTCCTTGGTGAAGGTGGAGACCCCGAATCTCTACGAGGCGAAGGAGGCAGCCCAGGGGTCTCAGCTGTGCGTGCCCTGGCTGGGTGGCGTCAGAGCCTCGTGTGCCTTGGCACAGCTGTGCCGCCTGCAGGGAACTCAAGTGGGACAAGGCGTAAGAAGTAACGTGATGAACCGCAGCGCTATTTAGTGCGTTTGGGTTTTTTATAACTCTTTTTCCACTTCGCTTTCACGCATTTACAAATTATGATAAAGTACAGAGAAGACAGCCGAGGTGAGCACGCCGAACTGACGAACCAAATCCAAAACATCCTCACATCAAACATTTTAGATTAGGGATACTCAACTGGTAAAGCTCATGTAGATTCCCACATCAAAGAAACAAACAAAAATCCCCTGTCTGAAGCCCTCTGGTCCCAGGCATTTCCGGAAAAGGGGCCTCTGCCTGCACTTAGAATTAAGGGCTGTTGGCCGGTGCCGTGGCTCACTAGGCTAATCCTCCACCTTGCGGCACCAGCACACCGGGTTCTAGTCCCGGTCGGGGCTCCGTTGCCCCTCTTCCAGGCCAGCTCTCTGCTGTGGCCAGGGAGTGCAGTGGAGGATGGCCCAAGTGCTTGGGCCCTGCACCCGCATGGGAGACCAGGAGAAGCACCTGGCTCCTGCCATAGGATCGGCGCAGTGCGCCAGCCACAGAGCACCGGCCGCGGCGGCCACTGGAGGGTGAACCAACGGCAAAAAGGAAGACCTTTCTCTCTCTCTCTCTCTCTCACTCTCTCACTCTCTCACTCTCTCACTCTCTCACTCTCCACTCTGCCTGTCAAAAAAATTTAAAAGAATTAAGGGCTGTGAACTGCTTTGACATGTCTGCTCCTAGGACTGCTTGCTCAGCTCTTGTTCCAGATGTGCCCCAACCCTCCTGGACCAACAGCTGGAGTCACTCCCCTCCTCCCCCCGCAGGGGCAGCCGCCTGGTTTATGCCCCTTCTCCTATCCGTATTTCTGCCTCCAAAGCGGATAGGAGGCTCGCTCGGGGTGTGAGCTTTCGCACCGGTAGGAGTATTGTCTTCCTGTGCAGGATTCTGCACCTTGCTTTTCATCCCTCCCCTGCTCCTGAGATGTGCTGTAAGTGCCTTGCTATGGTTCTAGAAAGAGTTTACACTGTTTTTGATCTCATTCCCTCAGGAGAGACTCGTAGGATGTTTCAGGGTTTTGTTTTGCTTGTGCTGAGACAGATGGGCCACTGGTGTGTAAGTCCCTTGATGCGAGTTGGGGGCTTCCAAGCCCCGTGTCCAGAAATGTAATCTTGGGCAGGATTTCTTTCCTTTCCCTCCCTCCCTCCCTTCTTTTTTTTTTTTTTTTTTTTTTTTTGTTTGTTTGTTTGTTTTGACATGCATGCACCTCTGAAACAATAAACCTCATAATTTTCTTGGATAATTCACAATTAATATTTTGAGAACCTGGGCCAGCATTGTGGCACAGTGGGTTAAGCTGCCTCCTGTAACACTGGCATCCCATACAGCTGCTGTTTCGAGCCCCAGCTGCTCCATTTCCAATCCAGCTCCCTGCTAATGTGCCTGGGGAAGCAGTGGAACAGGGCCCAGCACTTGGGCACCCGCACCTACGTGGGAGACCCAGATGGAGTTCCAGGCTCCTGGCTTCAGGCCGGCCCAGCCCTGAATGGCTGTTGTGGCCATTTGGGGAGGGAACCAGCAGATGGAAGACCTTGTTCTTGTGTTCCCTCTCCCTCTCTCTGTAACTCTGCCTTTCAAATAAATAAGTCTTGAAAAATAAAATATTTTGAGGCCCAAATAAAAAACAGCGGCCTCGTGTCTCCCGTCTGGTTGCCAGTGTGGATGCTCCAGGGTTTTCCGTGTTGATTGGAGTGTTGCGAGGAAATCCCGTACGCTGGGATTTCTCCTCTCTGCACTCTGTGGCTGTCTCCGACACCCGTTCGTTGGAGACGAGGGTGAGGCGGACTGAAGAAGGGAAGAGACAAGGTTGAGCCCCTTCCTTCCCCTGCAGCGTCTGTGTGCACTCTCAGAGCCGGACAGTCCCGGAGCCGTAGCAAGCACATTGAGAGAGTGATCCAGTGGTGGTAGTTGCCTCCATTACGGAACTGATCCAGAAAATAATTACCCAGAATACAGTGGTCGATGTTATATCATTAGGCCATGGCTTGCGCCTGGCCAGCCTCCTCCCTCCCCCCAAGACTTTCCCCGTCGCTAGCAAGCCCTGTGCCATTGCTGGTCCTCCATCAGCAGCCCCACGGTGGCAAGTGCTGAGAACTTCCTCAAGATTTCAGTACCATGGGGACCACGCACGGGTGACCGAGTCTGCTTCCCGCTCGTACTCATGAAAGCCACTCTGGATGTTTTCTGCAAGGAGGAAGGACCTGGCGCTTCAGACCAGGGAGCTTTGGTTTCACTTAAGGACACACTCGCAAAAACTCAGCTGGGCGCCAGCGCTGTGGCGCAGCTGCTCAGACCACTGCCTGCAGCGCCGTCATCCCATATGAGTGGGCCCTGTTTGAGTCCCAGCTGCTCCCCTTCCAATCTAGCTCCCTGCCAGCGCACCTGGGAAAGCTGCAGCGGCCGGGCCCCTGCACCCACATGGAAGACCCGGATGGAGTTCCAGGTGCCTGGCTTTGGCATGGCCCAGGCCAGCTGTTGCAGCCATTTGGGGAGTAAGCCAGCAGATGGAAGATCCCTCCCTCTGCACCCCTCATAACTCTGCCTTTCAAATAAATAAATTTAAAAGAAAAGGAAAAAAAAAAAAAAACAAAAAACCAACCCCTCCCCTAGTCTCATGCTGTCGTGTGTGATTTCTTCCAGAAAGCACAGCAAGATTCATTCCATCAGGAGCCTCGCCACGCAGCCTTCAGAAACCGACTCAGAGGTGCCAAAGCAGGTGCGTCCCGAGTGTGCCCTAGAACCCCGTTACGTTCCACACTTCCTCCTCCGAGCACTTGCCCATTCTACGTGGTTTGTCCTGGGGTTTCTTACAGGTGAGAGTCTGCCTGGGTCTGTGCCCTGGCACCAGCCAGAGACTCGAAGCCTTGGGCCTCCAGCCTGGGGGCAGCAGGCCCCGTGGTACAGCCTGTTTACCCCAGAGCGTCTGTGTGCTGAGCCACAGCGGCGGTGGCCCTGGTGGCCAGAACTCCGCACTGGGGGCCGGCCCACCGCCGCGAGCCAGCAGAGCTGGCTTGGGTGAAGAGGTGGGGACCCTTTTGTCAGCTCCTGCCTCGGCCTGGGGTCTCAGCTGCTGGCAGGTGTCCCACGGCTGTGCTCCAGGGCAGCCAAACAGGAGCCGGGCTGTTGTCACTCTTGCCTCTGCCTTCTTAAGAGGCGCAAACAGAGGTGGTTGTCATTTTTCTAAGGTCATGCCAAGGGGTCTCCTGGAGTCCACGATGGGTATTCCTTGTGTCCCTGCGAGCCCTTCCTTGGGAGTCCCGCTGTGGGCTGGAAGGGCCATCTTGTTCCATAGAAACCCAGTATGAGACGATAAGCCCCGAAGGAACCTTCTGGAACATGACAGAAGCCCTCTGATGAGTGCCTACCTGTGGTTCTAACCCGGGGTCCAGCAGCTGGCTCAGCTACTGCAAGCGTCAGGACCCACCGCGAGACTAGATGCTGCCGCCTCTCTGCTCCTCAGCCCTGGTGTAATGCCCCTTTCTCTCCATCCCTTGCCCACCCCACCCCCAGTCTCCGCAGAGCGCCAGCCTGACCTTCGGAGAAGGCGCCGACTCCCCCCGGGGCCAGAGCCGCCAGCAAGGGAAGGAACTGAAGGTCGCCGCCCCCTCCGCCGCCGCCCCCGCCCCCACGGAGGATCCACGGCCACAGCCGGGGCCGCAGGCGAGCCCCGCTCTGCAGAGGAGCCCTGCGGGTAACAGGCAGGCGGACGGAGCCAGCCCGGCGCCGCCGGAGGAAGAGGAGGAGGTCCTTAAGGATAGCACCCAGCAGAGTAAAGCCCAGCCCCCGCAGCCTTGCACAGGTCCAGCATTCCGGGCTGCGCGCGGCAGCAGTACTTCCATTCCTTTCATTGACTGCAGTGACGTAGATAGCGAGTACGACTTGCTCCGGGAGCAAGTGTCCCGCTCACGGTCCCAAACAAATGACAATTATGAGGGTGATGTGACCAGCGGGGTCTATCTGCTCTCCAGGGATGAGAGGCAGGGCGAGGCTAGGCGCAGGGCTTCCGCTCACTCTGCCCTGTCTTCCCGGCCCCCTTCTGGAGAATTCCTTGACTCCGCAGACATAACCTTTGACATGAGCGGGAGCGCTGGGCTCCCGAGGCATAGCTCCCTGATAGATGAAATGTTCAGGAGCTCAGGCGCTCACAGCCCCCTGGCCGCCCCCTTGTCTCCCAGCAGCAGTAGTTCAAGTCCAAACATGAGCTGGGACAGGACCGGGTCCCAAGGCTATGTTTCGGAAAACGGACATGACCAAAGAGAAGTGGTGGGAGAAGACACTCTCCCAGGCCAGGCTCCTTGTTACGAAGGCTCTTCCCCCATCTTGCAAAGGCCCTACCTACGGACCCTTCCCAGTCGGTACAATAAATCAGAGACAGATCCGCTCATCCTTAGCCAGCTAGCGGCGATGCCAGAGGCCGTGGGTAGCTTTGATGTCCACGATAAGGGTGGGCAGGCCAGAACGGCTGCCCCCAAAGGGGGGAAGCTGGCCAACGGCATGGAAGGCCAGCTGGCGCCCCTGCAGGTGACCGAGGGCTCCACCAGCAGTGGGACTGAATCCAGTGATTCGGACTCCGAAATGGTGAGCCCTTCGCGCCAGCCCCTCACCGTGGGCAACCCCGCAGTCCTGCGTTCCCCCGCCATGCTGCTGAGAAGTCAGGTGTCCCTGGGTGGCCCACGTTTGAGTGGAGAGACGGAGGAGGAGGAGGAGTGAGGAGGTCGCTGTTAGGGACCTGGGGTCCTAGGAGCCCAGGGTCGCGATGGAGGTGATCTCCGATGACTCCTTAATTTGTAGCCAGCATTTGATAGCGGGAGTTTTGGGCAGGCACGTGGCGGAATGGAATCTGCCTGGCTCCTAAAACCTTTAAGAACAACAGCCTTTCAAACAAGTGGCTTCCTGTCCGCGAAGGATGTATAGGTTAGCAGCAAGTCCTGATGATGAGTGATGACCTGGAGCCTGGCTGGCTGGCTGAAGTCTAGGAAGAAACCCTCTCTGATGAATCTGCTGATGTTGATAGTGATTGATAGTTTCCTGTGCATGTTCAGCTGTGGATGCAGCTCACCCTTCTGGGGTTGAGTTTGGGGACTGGGGTATCGTTGAGATCACAGGAGAGGCGTAGTCTTCCTTGTCCCCTGCTCTTCCAAAGGAGGAGTGCCTCTCTGTGCCTCATCAACTGAGGAACTGACAAAATTCAAGGCCAAGTGCGAGTTGGTTGCTAGCTTAGATGGTGTTGGTGAAATCTTCGTCAAGGATAGCAGCTGTCTTAAAGGGAACGCGCTGGGGTTCTTTGTTTTCCAGGCCTCCATTGAAATGCTCTAAAGGTCGGTCAGACCCTTGTGAATTGCGATTTGCTCGACATTGCCTGTTTGCTCCGGGATTGTAGTAGGGGAACAGATTGTTGGGTTTTGAGAAATCCTCTTGCTGCCTCTCAGAACCTGTTGGTAAATCACAGAAATGCCGTTGCGTGGTGATGAAGGGAAGAGCCGTGCCGCAGACAGGCTCTGTTGTCACCAGCAGGTTGGCCCATGAGCTCAGACCTCCCTGCCTTTGAGTCATGTCCAGCTCGGAGGAGGAGCGCCTCCCAGGGGCGTTGGCCACAGTCGGTGTTTGCGCACGTTCTGGCCAAGAGCGTTCTCTGTCCAGAGCAATGATGCTTGAATGATTCCCTGAGCAGGAATACAGCAGGGGGGAAGGACAACAGGTTTGACTTCTGTTTAAGTCTTGCCCTTCTGTCGGTCGCCTTTACCCAGCATTCCTGCGTGGTGTTTCTGTCTTGGCTGCGTATTAAAATCACCTGAGATTTCAAAAATGAAGCCTAGAGATTCTTCTCTCATGGGTCTGGGGTCCAGCTCGCCCCTTCCCCCAGCCTGCTCTGCCAGCCAGCCAGGTCACTTCTCAACCAGACCTCACTGCCTTCTGGAATCTGATGGAATACATAGAAAGGGGTAGCTAAATCGGGGGCTTGCATGTGGAGTCAGTGCAGCGTTGCACATGAAATATTTCTTCTTGATGCCTATCATTTGTAATGTTCAGTCTTTGGTACTTTTTTAAAAGATAAGTTGTAGAATAAAATTTTTAACGATAGTAAATCCTTGATGTCCTGCCAGGCCAGTGGCCTCACTCTGCTCATCCTGTGACTTGATGGCCAGGGAAGAGCCAGGGCTGCTAGGCAGCGGAACAGAAGTCAGCAGCAGGTGCATCACAGGTGGGGGCGTCGACCCACCTTGTGGTCCACGGATAATTACCTGCCCGTGTGAATGTCGAGTAGTTGATTTTAACGATTCTGAAGACTTACTCCATTTTTATATAAACTTTTCAATTTTCCTAATCATTTGATTCAGTGCATGATGGGTGAATCAAATTGATTAATGGATAGTCTGAAAGTTGCTCCTTGAATTAGTCTGTTCATGTCTTGCTTTAGATTGATATATGCAGCAGAATTTTAACAGTAGAGGTCCTCTAAGCAAATCTTCGTTTGATGGATGTGAAACCTTGTTCTGATCAAGTGACCTCACATAGTTCTACCGCCACTGCATGACAAAGCTGAAACTGTAACTCAGCTGCCGGAGTTCAGCTTCTCCTTCTGTGTGACATGTTGGTACAGTCAAACCTTGCTAAGTCAGTATGTTAATTTTGGACAGTCTTGTATGGGTTGATAATTCAAATCTAATGTGAAGATTAGGGGTCCTGTAGATTCAGTAGGTTGGGAAGATCTACTACTTTTTATATTGTGGGGATTTTACAGTTACAACTTGTTTGTTGCGTATTCTATTTGGAACTTAGAAAACGGGAGTTACGCAGAGTCAAGTTTGGAGTTCTGTGGTTTCTCTGTGAAGGTGGTTTGTGCCAGTGAATTTGCCTTTTACCTCTAATCATACCGCAGTCTAATAATGGAATTTGAATGAACAATATTGTGTTAACTTATGCAGCCTGTGTGAATCATTAAATGTGCCACTCCAAAGCAAAACATAATCCAGTCATTGTTTTGTTTTGCTTTTCCTGCAAGGTGATTTTATCTCAAGTGGTTTAAAAGCTCTTAGTTGATCAGCGATGGAGTGATCGGTTCTGTGTGGACAAAGTTCTACGCTTGGGGAGTTGTGCGTTGAGTTTCCCTTCTCAGCAGCTCAGTTTCTGCTTGTTGGCCTGTGTGTGAAAGCAGCGATCCTGGCATCATGAATGGTTTGTAGGGGAGCTTGTCCTATACTCACAGCCTGGAACTCTGGGTGGGAAAGAGAATATAGGTGTCCTGTGAGCCTGGTGGAACAAATTTGCTCAAAGCACGTGGTCTCCCTTTGTCACTGTGCGGTGCTCAGGAAAAGCCAGCAGCCTCTGCCATTGCACCTGCAGGCTGCGACTTGGGGGAGTCCCCGGCCCCCAAGTCTTCACCTGGCCTGCAGAGGTCCCCCCAGTGCCTTAAGAAGGGCCCACATGCCCAGGACTAAGAGCAGAGGAAGCTCAGGTGGGGTTGCCTAGGTAGCAGAGATTAGAGGCTTGAGAATTCACTCCCATTTCCAGAAGGGTTTCCTAAGACCTGCCAATAGGGCTTCCCAGACAATAGCTGGTGCGTGGGTCTTTAGACCCTGGCCGTTCTGTGCTGCCCTGCGAAATGATATCTCAAGGCCACGGGTGGAAGACAAACCCTAAACAGAAACCCAAGCCTACAGCCGCTCTCGGCTACTCCCGTGAAGCCTTGCGTTAATATCTCTTGTTGGATATTATTTCGAAATGCGTAAGGCCTTTTTGTGGTTGCTTTTGCTGTTGCTTGTTAAGGGCAAAATAAAAATGCAAGAAATTCTTTCAGCGTGAAGAAACGCATTCTAATGAGTTCCAGAACTGAACATGAATTGCCTCAGCTCCTCTAGCAGCCATCTGTGTGCCATTGACAATATTTTATTAGACAGGCATTTAATTAGAGGAAGTCTGGGAGCCAGCCCCTTCCCCACATGTGTGATTCATTTTGGGGAATTTCTCACAGATTCAGCTCCCCAGATTGGGCTGCCGCGTGGCCCGCACTTAAAATGTGAATAATTCTGATTCCATTCTTAAGGCCGTCTTTGAAGAATCAAAAGCAATCAGTGCTTAAAGAGCAAGGCCTCCAAACTGAAAATGCCCCATGAAGCTCTCGAAGTTTCCACCGAGTGTGCAGAATGAATCCAGCGTGTTCCGAGTGCGCATGGCGCATTAGACCTGGGACCTTTTGGATTGTGTTGTGAAGCAACCTCTAAAGGGGGAAGCAATTATTATTATTATTTTTTTTTTTTTGACAGGCAGCGTTAGACAGTGAGAGAGAGAGGCAGAGAGAAAGGTCTTCCTTCCAAATGGCTGCTACGGCCGGCGCGCTGCGCCGATGTGAAGCCAGGAGCCAGGTGCCTCCTCCTGGTCTCCCATGTGGGTGCAGGACCCAAGCACTTGGGCCCTCAAAGGAGGAAGCAATTTAAACGTTGATAAAATGGTTGCCAGTGTGCACATAGATTCCCCTTTCCTGTGTATCATCAGTGAGCTCATGTTTTTACAGTTTTTTTTTTATACATATGTATACTTAAAACAGAATGATGTATTGCAACCCAGAATGGGTTTGGTGAGCAATAGCCCTGAGTAGGTACGTAGGTGAAGAAATTCCTTCAGCGTGAAGAAATGCATCCTAATGAGTTGCTTAGCCCAAAACTAAGAAACCTGGCACGCCCTTAGCCAGCAGGTTAAAATGATTGATGGGCTTCTGTCTCCATCACTTCACTTGGCCTGGCTTTTATTCCAAGGAGCCGGAAGTTTAAGAGCTGTTCGAGTTGATTCCCAAGGACGTGTCTTTATCAGGGACCTTCCTAGTGCACATGCGTCCTCCTCTGACCGTGCCCTTAGTTACTCTAGGGCAGGCCAAGCGCCCGTCCCACGGTGTGAGCCCAGGCCGACACTGCTCATTCTTGCAAGTCAAACTGCAAAAGAGTCTGTCTAGGCAATGCCTATGCATAGAGCACGTTTCTCTGAACCTTCAAGAGGGGACGGCTTCAAAATAATCCATTGCTGGGAACTCTGCTGAGTTTTAGATTCAGCTACGCTACCCAAACCCCCTGCAAACATCGGGAAGGCAAAGGTCCTGTTGAGTGAACTTCAGTGAACAGTAAGCGATGGAAGGAATTCACTCTGGCGACACAAAGAATTGACTGGCACTGTTTTTGCCTCGTTAGTCTGATTCCATCTGTTCCTGCTTAATGGAGTGAAAGCTAATAGAGGAACGGGGATCGCTTAAACAGACCTCTGACACCAGTTGCTGGTGTTCCAAAGGAAGCCATGACTCTCAGACCAAAACTGGCTGCCACTTAATATGATCCTGCTCTAGTTTATTTAAAAATACAAACAATGATGAAACGTAAAAAGAATCTCCAGGATGATTTGGCCTGGAGCTGTGGGGCCAAGATCAGAAGGGGCTGCCACCTGTTTGGATGCTGCCAGTCATTGCTGTGAGTGACCTGGAGACAGCTGTCCGAGGTTTCTCCCCCATGGACAAAGGTTTAAGATGCTGACTTGTGTGCCATAGACGTGTTGGGGAGGTGGGAGATGGGCTCTTGTTTTTAAAAAGGGTCTTGCCTCATCAATACCACATCACCCAAAACACCTTAGACAGAACCTCTCGCACAAGGAGCTGTTTTGTTCTAGCAAAAGCAGTGACGTGTTCTGGCGGATGCCAGGGAAGAATTAGGAACTCTTCTTACCCTCGCATAGACTCTGATTTGTTCAGAATAACTTCCGCGTGGATTCACTAACGCGGACACCATGGCGTAGCCTGGAAACCGAGCCGCCGGTGCTGCCCTATGACCTGGAGCGGAAGGCCACTCGCTTGCGTCTCCCTGGGGCCCCAGATCGTGTTACTCTGCCACGTCTCGGGGTGGCTTTTCCCCTCGCAAGTAGGGAGGATTAAACATCAGCCGTTGACACAAGATATCTGATCTGCACAAGCCACTCTGAAAGGTTAGCTGGGAGGTCGGGGCGGCTGCTAACTCGGTCTTGGAGAACAGTTCTGGAAGATACTTGAGCTTGCTGCTGGGGCCAGGTGCCGTGAGGAGCAGTTAGAAAGTACCACAAACATGCAAAAGCAATCAAACGCGGGGCTCCGGGGAGGGAGCGAGGATCACCCTGCGTGCACGCGTGTGTGTGTGTGTGTGTATGTGTGTGCAGAAAATCACCAGTGATTAACTGCATTTTTGAGTGAGAGGTAGAGGTGCGTCGTGGTTGGGGTACCCCGAGGCAGTGGGTCTGTTTTATTGTGCATCCGGGTCACAAGCTCGCTCTGCCACAAGGGTCGTTGAGCAGCCCGGAGTTCAGTGCTGATGAGGCTGGCATTACTCATGGATCAGCTCTGCTGACAAGTCCTTTTTCCTGGGCCTCGAGGTTCCTCTGTAAGAAATCCAGCATTTGTCGCTGTGCCTGCAGTGAGTTGGAGAAAGACCTAAGGCAGAGGGCGCCTCCGCTAGGAACACACGCTGACTGCTCCTCCAGAAGCACCTTGACTTTGAATGGCTCACGGGTTCACGCCTTCCCTCTCCCACCGCCCCCTTTTGCCTTGGCAAGCTGCTGTGATAGCCTCACTAACTAACCAGATCTCACAAGCTTGGCCTGTATGATTAATCCAATTTCCTTCTGTTCTCTCTGTGTGCATATTTAATACTGTAGATAATGTCTTATTAAAAATTCCTAATACACTGAATTAATTTCCAAAGAGGAAAAAAGGCTGGGGACTTCATGCTCATTTTTGTCATTTGTTTAATAAAGTGGAGAAAACATTTTTCTGTTGTTCCATTGTATGCAGCGTTCTGTTGGCGTGTACCTGGGTGGCAGAGGACGCTGTGTTTCCGGCGCTCTGTCTCATCCTTGGAGCATGGTGTATCTTCTGTTCCCCGCATTGTTGGAGCACTGTCTGATGTCTTTTATTTTCTTTCCTTTTTTTTTTTTTTTTTAACACTGCTGAATACCAGTTTGTACTTGGAATACCTGCTGTCTCTCCGGTACAGTGATCCTGCTCACTGACAGCGACCCCACCTCGGGTGGGGAAGGAGGAGGGGAAGGGATTCTTCTCGCAAGCCCCGCACTTCGTACTTGGGGCCGTGCGTGTGGCTGGGGGCGGGGGCAGGGGCAGGGGCAGGGGTGAAGTCCTTGGAAGCGAGCAGGATCAGCGTACCGGGGCAGAAGGACTCATGGGAACAGAGCGCATCTGTGACAGTGGCTTACATAGACACAAGGGTCTGCCTGCGTGGTTGGGATGAGCGCATCTGTTTAAGTGGGGATAGAAAGCTTGCCATCAGCCCTAAGAGCACTGGGCTGTGTTTATTTTGCTGGGAGGAGGCAGAGGTGGGAATAGAGGGAAGGCCTTGCCCAGCTCAGCCGCAGTTGGCTCCTCGTGGGCCGGTGAGCTGGCTGTCATCTGATGGGCACCCGGGATGTAGGCCCTCACAGATGCTGTCTGGTTTCCCCTTCTCTCCACGGCACCAACAGTGCGGTACCTGCACAGAGCATGGGTTTACACCACTGAGAAAACTGCTGGCTTCTCCAGTAACAATGAGCTTGGTGTTTCTCTAAGCATGGGAGGCCGGGCCCATGTAACAGTGTATGCACGGAATTAAAATCCCTTGTTCATCTAAACTGATGAGGCTTTTACTTGTCCTAACAGGTATCTCGCTGTAAAAACTGTCCATTGTAACTGTTCTTTCCCACTGATGGCTGAAGCTTTGAGTACAAGATGGTATTTTTCATTGTTACGAAGCACCACGTTCCCCACCCAAACACTGCTGCCACCCCCACCTCCACCTCCACCTCCGCCCCCCTACCTGTTCAAACCAGGAGCCTTCTCCTTTCTCTTCTTCCCATAAGAACAGCCTGGTGCACCTGCTATTTCTCACATTAGTGGCGTTTCTCTTTTTCTGCAAGTTCTATCACTGTTGCCTTTCCGAATTGCTTGATGATAAGCTGAAGTGGCTGCGTAGCTGCATGTAAAACTGTTCGTAAA
The DNA here is from genome assembly GCF_051225735.1 of Oryctolagus cuniculus. Taxonomy (NCBI): domain Eukaryota; kingdom Metazoa; phylum Chordata; class Mammalia; order Lagomorpha; family Leporidae; genus Oryctolagus; species Oryctolagus cuniculus. The sequence continues at coordinate 14,130,837 of NC_142875.1, read as the reverse complement.
GGAACTGGGTCTCAAGCGCACACACACATCCCCTCAGCGACCTGAAGTATAGGAAGAGGACAGCACCTGCTTTTTCTCGTGGATCCTTAAAACGTGACCTGCTTTTCGTTAGCTTGCTCCATTGGATGGGGAACCCCACTTGGATGTGAGACGCAGTGAGCCTGGCTGTTCAGGACAGGAGGGTCTTTCTTAGTAATGGCTTTCAAGTGCACATCCTCTCCAGAGAGATGGCATTCTGTTCTCTTTCAGAGAGAGCTTGCGGGGCTCAAAAGGGCCTTTATGAAAACCTCTGTGGACAATGTACTTGCCTGTCTGTGCCTTGGAGTCCATAGAGATAAAAGGTCCTATATTTTAGAGCCAGATAACAGAGAAATTATGAGACAAGTGGCATCTAGAAGCTTGCAAAATGCATTTTATCTGAGACGAATACGAAAGAAATTTTGAAAAGAAATAGAGAAAGCAACCTGTACTCTGATGGGCAAATATTTTGCAAATCTATTACTGATTTTTATTTTTTAAATTATGGCCAGGTTTTCTAGTTTTCTCTTTTACTAGGAAAAAAAAAAAAGTTATCCCGGAAAAATATTGGAGATTACCAATGTATTGATCAGTTAAAAAAAAAAAGGCCAGCATAATCAAGTCTCTGAAATGTCATTTTTATGACTTGCAAAATAGATTAGAGATTTTTTTTGTCCTTGCCCAGTATTGTATGAGCTGTTTTTAGGTCTCTCCTGCAAGCTGATGAAGTTGCAGGTCTCCTAAGTTGGAAGAAGACAGGGCCGAGACTCCTTGTGCCTCCCCCTGTGCCTATGGCCAGGAGCTGGTCCGTGGATGCCACTGCCCGCCTAGTGGACACTGCAACTCCTGAGCACCTAAGGCAGTCCCAGGGCTGCACGCTACACTGAGAGCCACGTGCTCATTTGAGGCTCCGTAGCTGGGTGTGCCATGAGAGTGTGTGCATTTAAAAGGCTTTTGAAAAGCAGTGACCAGAAATGCCTCCCACGAGGGCAGTGTTAGCAGCGGCATAGAGTTAAACGCCCCTCTCGCACATTCAGGGTAGGGAGGGGATGGTCACGAGATCACTGGGACCAGATGAAGGATTTGAGAATTACCGGAAATGCAATGATGTCTGAAGCAATTAAAGCAATACAGGACCATTTCTGAAAAATTGGGCAAGTGATTTTGAGAGCGTGTGTTCAGGGGACAGGTGACCTCTTCCTAATCTCTGTGCACCCGGCGCCTTAATTAAGCCCTTGTGCTGCCTCTGATGAATCGCCCCAGTGATTTATCAGAACTCTGCGATGGAGGGCGTAACTTGGCGTTCATTTGTCATAAAGGAAAACGCAATCAGACTCTCAGGGCATTCATAATTTCCCTGCACAGCAATGGCCATCAGTCACTCTGTCTGCTCCCCAGTGCCTGGGGAGTGTCCTCACAACAGGCGGTAGGCTGTGAGATCTGAGCTAGCCTTAGGAAGCTGGAGCAGTCACAGCAGACTCACTCTGGTTTGCTGCTTGCAAAATGGGCTACTTCAGTGAATGAAACCCAATTCCATGTAGGTCTCATAACTCTGCAGCTTGGACGCTGGCCTTTTTTTGGGGGGCATGCTCTTCGCAGCCACCTGTGTGGACACCAGCTTGTACAGACTTGTCACACGCCATGGCTCAAAGAGTTTTAAGTACTCATCCAGCTGCCAAATTCTAATCACCCTCATTAGCATATTTTGTTGATTGCTGAATGGCGCATGAGCTGCATATCTTAGTTTGGGCTGTGTCACCTGTAGCTTTGCAAAGCCTCAAGTAGGTTCTCTCGCAAGGACAGGAGGGAGCCCCTTCCCAGGGACGCAGCTCGAGTTAGCAAACTTGAACTTCGAATCTTGTGCCTCTCCCTTCCTCGTAATTGCTGGGAGATTTTTAGACCTGATTACTAGGTATTTACTGAGTGAGTATTGGCCTTTCTGTTTAAATACACCCCTTGCCCCTCCTGTCTTAGGCCATGTGAATAGGCACAAAGCCAGCTGGAGTAGCCTTTTGGGGAAAAGGAACGGCCCTGACTCGGTCATCCCCAGGTGTGCGTGTTGCATAACAAGTTCATGGCTGTCATGCACAGGTCAGGTGCAGCAGGCTTTCCCCCAGCGAACAGTAGGCTGATCCTGAGCTGTCGCCTCTAAGTACACAGGTGACCGTGAGGGTCATGTTCCGCTGTCCACTTCCTGAATCCTGCCTCCACCGTGGGCCCATGGGTGCTCCTTCAAGCCTGAACAACTGTCCTTGAGATGTGTGCCATTGCTTCACTCCTGGAATGATCGTGCTCTGTCAGCCGCTCGCTCAGCCTGCCCGTCTACTCATAGACGTGTTCCTGGGTGGAACTGTGTGCAGAGGCTTCAGCTTTGGGCCTTCGGGGGGACGTGTTTGTATTGGAATGTGTGCACCTGACCTGCTCCCTGGCCGTGCGGCCCTTTGCGCTCAGTCTCTCTCTCTGCTGGATGCTGTCCAGAGCCTGATTGCACCCCGCACCCCTTAACAGCCCTTCTCAAGGCCTCTTCCTCTTGCCTCCGCCTCTCTCACTGATGAGGTCCTTGCTCTTTCTGTTCCACGGCACTGCGAATCCAAGCCCCAGCACGCTGTTAACACCGGCCCCACCCGACCTGACGCCCTGTGCGAGAGAGCTGATGGGGAAGCCCCCAATTTTGTCAGCTGATGGAGGACAAATGAAACATGACGCTAACAGCAACTCACAAGTGCATGAAATGTTTCCAGCACCTGCCACTGCCACAGTCGCTCTCTTCTGATCCCGATTTGTAGCGATAACGTTGCTCTTTTGGTGATGTTTTTGGAAAAGAGACCAGTGTAGTGCTTTGAAACGATTGCAGTGCTGCCTTGTTGTCACTATTTCTCATTGCCAAGTTCCAATTCTTTCACGATTGTTGTATCCCGTTGTGCACTGGTGTCAATAAAATTGACATTTGTGAAGCAATTTCTGGCCTTTTTCTCCGGGGTTTACTGGGGCTGGTGGTGTGTGGGCTGTCGGGTCTGTCTCGAAACACCAGGGCTTCATTTCCGTGATGTGTATTCCAAATGGGGAGACTTGGCAGTGGAGGGATTTTTAAAACTGGGAACTTCTTGAATCTGCCTTTTCTCACGTTTTCTAATCATGTCATTCGAGGATCATGGCACTGACCGATGGCCAGTGGGCAGGACATCTGCTTTTGTTTTCTAGATGAGGTGGCTTTGCACCGCTGTGCTGGTCAGCTGGGGACTTCAGGCACAGGGGCTATCGTGAACATCTAGAACCTTTGGAGCTTCTGTGTGGTCATTCGTGCTGGGACCACGGCCACCGCCTGCCCCAGTTCCGCTGCACCCCAGGCTGTGGTCTCTTGTCATTTCCAAAGGCAGAGCAGTAACTCCAGCCCATGACAACAGGGAGGTGCTTGCAGGAAACTAAACCTCACCTTAACTTTGAAGACGTAGGCAGCAGTGAGCCTGACCCACTGTCACCGTCAGCTTTCCTATAGGGTAGCAGGACTGCCGCATGTTAATTTCACTTCGTCTACCCACCGTTAGCTCCGCCCAGCCTGCCTTAGAAGCTCACATGTGAGTGTTGGGGAGAGAGACTCGGGCTGCAAGTCCATTTTGAAACTTGCATGTAGCTCCCAAGAGTTTAGGTACAGACGATCTGCAAAATTGTGCTGGCAGAGAGTGTCCTGGACACGTCACGTTGTAACGGGTAATGTGTGCGTTTTCACATGATGTAACACGGTATGCTTTCTCCAGGACTAACTCGTTAGCTGCCAGCCTTGCCTCCCCAAGGGGAACTGTGATCATGTAATGACCTCCACCTTTGCATTTGTCATTGACCTCCATTGCATGTGACATGATGCTAGTGTTTCTGTCCCAAACAGTGAGAGACATGGAATGACATCACCAGGTATAACAAGCTTGCTTCTGTTCTTTGTAGAATGGGGACTTAGTCGCTTGGCCTTTCTCGTAGCTGTGACCCAACGTTCTAAGACGTAGCGTGTCCTCTGAGCACACCAGCCCTTTAGATGCTTGTTAGTGTAGCTCTACTTTCTAGTCATTTCTCATGCCTCGTTGTGGTGTAGATACTGTCTTTCTTGAGTAATTTCTAGAAGCAGCAAAGGTAGTAGTTAAAGGACGAAAATACTCCTTGGAAATATACTATGCTTTTACGCTCCTTTAATTGTTAGCTAAAAGAGTTCTCTATTTTACTGTTAACTTTATAACTGAGGCTCCACTGGATTAGTCATGCTTTGGTATCTTTAATATTAAGGCAACTTGGACTTAGGAGGAAAATGAAAAACTAGAAAATAACAAACGGCATTGAGTTTGCCACAAGGTAGACCAGTTTCTAGAGACGTGCAGAGGTGAACATTGTGAATGGAAACCAGGTCTCAGGTGGAATTACTTTTTTTTTTTTCTCTTTAAAACTTCTCATCTCCAAACAGGCTCCCTGACTGGTAGCCCTCACCTTTCAGAGCTGTCCATCAACTCCCAGGGAGGAGCCGGCCCCACCAACGTGACCTTGTCTCCCAACCTGAGCCCTGACACCAAGCAGGCCTCGCCCTTGATCAGCCCGCTGCTGAACGACCAGGCGTGCCCAAGGACCGACGACGAGGAGGAAAGCCGGAGAAAGGTGCCGGGAGGGGTGTGGGGGTGTGGTGATTTCTAACTGTGGGCAGAGCACACCAACAAGATTCAGCATTTGAATCCGTTTTAAGGGCATTCAATTAGGCAGAGTGGTATTGAGTCCAGACATGTTGTGGAGCCAACACCACCACCCATCCCCCCAGAACTTCCCATCTTCCCAGACTGGAACTCTACCTGGTAAACCAAAAAACCCTCATCCCCTATCCCTGAGCTGGTAACCACCTGGGCCCTTGCCATGTCTATGAATGAACTACTTCAGGGCCCTCACCTGAGTGGAATCCTGCGTTTTCTGTGCCTTGTACCTGGCTTATTTGAGCGAGATGTCATCACATTGTCGTGTGTGTCAGTGTTCCTATCTATAAGGCCCAACGATATTCCATTAAACGGGTGGACCACATTGTAGAACTCCATTCATCTCCCAGTGGGCATTCGGGTCGCATCCTGCTTTGGGCTATTGTGAGTAGCGCTGCTATGAGCCTGGTGTGCCAGTAACTCTCTGAGCCTCTGCCTTAATTCTCTTCCGGAGCTAGGGTATAGATACAGAAGTAGAATCAGGTGGACTGTAAGGGGAAGAGAGCAAGGTGGCAGGCAGTAAGGGACTTTCTTTTGTTGTTTAGACAGAAAGCAAAATCCTTGGCCAGCCTGCTCTTAGGTAGTGCTGATGGGCTCCAGGGAATTGAGGGACCATGGCATCACCAGTGTTTTTTTCCCTTGACTCTTTAGACCTTGACAAACAGTATCACTCCCACTTCACGGAGAGCAGCCCTGCCAGCCCGCGGCACCAGGAAGAGACCATAGTTTGTCTCTCACGTATTTCCTTGGAGACTGCCTCCCTCTGTCATTTTACCAATCTGAATCTTTTCACTGCTGATAATGCTGACACAGAGGAAAGATTCCTAGGCTATACAGGGTGGGGACAGGAGAGGCCTTCAGATACTCATGGAAGATGCATATTATACAAACTATGTAAGAATTTCATTTTTTTGCATCCAAGTAATTTATCTTTGAATTTCATCTTTCCATGAACTTTTCAAAGTATCCCATGTTCTCAGCACAAAAGCCTTTCTGTTATCCTAGTTCCTTCCCCACGAGAAGGAGAACCAGTGAGAGTTCCTTTGGCCCCAGTGCCAGCTCAGCAACAATGATACGTGCGTAATAGATCGTTTTCGTCATGACTGCCATAATGAGGGCATTCTTAGGCATGTGCACTCAACAGCGATGATCCTGTCTTGTCTCTTGCTGGGCATTGCAGAGATTCCCGACGGACAAAGCCTACTTCATTGCTAAAGAAGTCTCCACTACCGAGCGGACCTACCTTAAGGATCTGGAAGTCATCACCTCGGTGTGTGCGACCTTTTCCTTACGGCCTTAAATTACATCATTTACGTGAACTCACGCTGCGGCTGATTCCATGTGGCGCCTCCGGTTTCGGTGGAAAGGATTTTACCCTGGGTTTATAGAAATCAGATGCTAAGAGTGTATGCAGAATGTACTAGAAAATGTTTAGAATTGTGATTTTTTAAGCAGAAAGGAATGAAGTTCTTCAAGTGAAGAAAATTTAGATGTTTTCCTGTCCATTTGCACTGATCTAGAATGTTCCATCTTTGCCCATTGTCAAATGTCGCTCCTTACTTCCGCTCAAGGGGGCCCTCAGAGATGAACGGGAGCCTCCTTTTCTCTTTGGTGATAAATGGAGCCCCCCAGGAGCCTCCTCCCAGGAGACTCCCTCTGTGACTGGAATCAGGGCTGGGCAGCCTTGGGTACAAATCTAGGGCCTCCAGATGCCCTTCCGACCGCTGGCTTCTGGGAGCAGCCCAGCTGTGGGGAGGCGGACTGTAGGCAGTGAGTTTCTCTGTCTCTTGGGCTGTGTGTTGTGCTTGGCCCCAGGCAGGCCCTCGCATCAGCAGTGTGGGCCACTGTGGGTCATCATGGGCCACCTGCCCGCTCAGCGTTTTAGCAAAGGAGCAGGGGTGGCAGTTTCTCAGAGGCGCAGCGGAGGGTGCTCCGTGCTCCGAAGTGAGGGCTTAGCCAGGAGTTGGCCAGCATGGAGTTTCCCACCGGAGTCGTTGGCCATTGAAGAGATGTGTCCTGGCTGACACAGTGGGTGGAGCCGGTTTCAGGAAGCAGTGATGCAGGTGTGAGTACATCTCCCCAGCTTCACGGAAGGACGGGAGAGCACGGGGCCTGGCCACCCAGCATGTTCTGGGGGCGCCGGACGCGTAGCAGGAGCGCAAGCTCACATCGGCCGCATGGCTTCCGCAGCACTTGGACTTGAATCATGAATTCTCCCCCTGACGCTTCCTCTCTCTGTCCCCAGTGGTTCCAGAGCACAGTCAGCAAAGAGGACTCCATGCCCGAAACGCTGAAAAGTCTCATCTTCCCCAACTTCGAGCCTCTGCACAAATTCCACACCAATTTTCTCAAGGAAATTGAGCAACGACTCGCCCTGTGGTAAGTGCCGCCTGGCTGGAGTCTCTGTTTCCGATGGCGTTTCTGTATCATCGCGGATAAGCAGCAGACAAAAGGCAAGAAACTGGCTGTTCACAAACCGACCTTCGAGTGATTTTCAATTCTGTGTTTCGCTAAGTCTCTGCCTCCATATGTTTCCCTTGGTTTCCAGTTCTTCAGAATGCTCTTTCCCTCTCGCCATGACCATGTGATTATCATGAAGTCAAGATGGTGGTGACGTTTGAAAGGCTGATGCGGGTTATAAAGGGCAGGGGCCTTGCGGGACGCTGGCGCTCGCTTGGCTCGTTTGTGAAGTGCACATAAGGGGTGTCCAGAAGGCTTGTGGAGGAGCGGGTTTGGTTTGCCGCAGCAGCTAAGATGTTACATCCAGGCCTGCAGGGCCTGGATTCGGGTCTCAGCTCCACTTGTCTCCCAGACAGCTTCCTTCTGTGGCACCCGCTGGGAGGCAGCAGGGGAATAGCTCAGGTTCTTGTGTCCCTGCCACCCACGTGGGAGCCTGGATTGGCTTCTGCACTCCTGATTTTCACTTGGTCCAGACCCAGCTGTTGTGGGCATTTGAGGAATGAACCAGCAAAGGAAAGATGGCTCTCTCTCTCTCTCTCTTGCCATTCAAATGAATGAAAATGCAAAAAGGTGGGTTGTTCTTTTTTTAAGCTTTATTTACTTATTTGAAAGTCAGCATTATAGAGAGAGAAAGCAAGAGCACTCTCCCATCTACTGATTCACAGATGGCCACGATGGCTGGGGTTGGGCCAGCCCAAAGCCAGGAGCTTCGTGCAGGTCTCCCACATGGGTCACAGGGGCCCACACACTTGAGCCATCTTCAGCTGCTTTTCCCAGATCATTAGCAGGGAGCTGGATTGGAAATCGAGCAGCCAGGACTTGAACTGGTGCCCATATGGGATGCCAGCGTTATAGGCAGTGGCTTTACCTGCCACCAGTAAAGTTGTTTTGTTTTTTTAAAGTTCATGGAAGGAGCCAGTGCTGTGGCATAGCAGGTTAAGCCTCTGCTTCTAGCACCAGCATCCCACATGGGCGCTGGTTCCAGTCCTGGCTGCTCCACTTCCAGTGCAGCTCCCCGCTGTTGCAACTGGGCAAGCAGTAGAAGCTGGCCCAAGTGCTCGGATCCCTGCACCTCCACGGGAGACCCGGAAAAAGAAGCTCCCGGCTTCGGGTTGGCCCAGCTCTGGCCTTGCAGCTGTCTGGGGAGTGAACCAGTGGGTAGAAGGTCTCTCTCTGTCTCTCCCACTCTGCCTCTCAAATAAATAAATAAATCTTTAACAGAAAAGTTTACAGAAAATAGAATTTAAAGACAAGTTTATTTTTGTACAAAAAAATGGAAAATCATACATATAGGAGTTTGAAAAATTTCAAGGTAAATGCATATTATAGAAGAACTATGCATGAGCTTCAAATGTTTTGGCACCAAAATAAATTTAATTCCATTTTTCCACAACATTTTTTATAGTAGGCACATTTGTCTTCTGCAGTTTTCTATATTGAATTTTTACAGTGCTTAAAAAGTGCTTTGAAAAATGCAAGCCCTATGCAACACATGAACTCCCACAAACTTTCCACACTTTGACCTTGATGAGCATAGGGGTATATATTAATATGTGAAATGGCATATGAACAAAGACCTTCAGTGCAGATTTCAGACTGGAGAGGAACTAAACAGTAGTTAGTGGCAGATGAGTTTAAAGTAATGTTAGGAATGTCCATTAAAAACCAAAGGAAGCATTAATCTGGGAGGAGAGGGAGGTACAAACAAAACCCAATCTGCTAGCGAATGCAAAATCTGTTTTGCCATTACCTAAAATAGGACCCTTTACAGAAAATTCTTTGTAGTATTTTTAAGAGCAATTTTATGTAGACAGACACATGGGAAGTTGACTATCTACAGAAGACGCATTTGAAAAATGCCAGGAAAAAATAGCAAAAGGCTTCTGCTGTGTTTTCAGCAGAAATGGGTGCAGGGAAGTCACTAGAGGTGATAAGCTCTTTCTTTAAGAATTTAAAAAATTTAAAAAAGAACTACAGAGAAAAAGAGAGAATCGTACATCCACTGGCTCACTCCCCAAATGATCACAACGCCTTGGACTGGTCCAAGAACCAGGAGCTTCTTTGGGTCTCCCACATGGGTGCAGGGACCCAAGCACTTGGGCCATCCTCTGCTGCTTTCCCAGGCACATTAGGGAGCTGGATCAGAAGAGAAGCAGCTGGGACTCGAACCGGCGCCCATGTGGGATGCTGGCACTGCAGGCAGCAGCTTTACCCACTACACCACAGTGCTGGCCCCAAGTTGGTTTGAAGTGGTCCTGGGGGCATTTATTGATAAAAGGCCAAACAGATCCCAGCATGAGGTTGTCTTGGGTCAGGAGGTCCAGAACCGGGCTTCCAGCACCCGCCTCGCAGAGGAGCTGAGCTGCACCCCTGCACTGTGGGGACGATCCGTCCGTGGACTCAGGGTGTCTATAGCTGGCACCACGCACTGTGGCAGCTCGGGTCCCCATGACGGCTGATGTAAATGACGCCAGAGGTCATGCGTCTGAATTATCCATTTGCGGTCCCGTCGGCTCAGCTCTGGAGGGGGAGCTGCCGGCACAGCTAGTCTAGGGATAAACACTGCATTCATGGGTTTATCAGGGACCGTACTCTGTGTCCCGTGACCCTTACCTGTGAGAGGAAATCCAGGTGCAGTGGTCAGGTTCAGTTTATCAGTTCAAGTGCATGGTCAGGAGGCCTGGCTGGACAGCGATTCCGGAGGCAAAGGTGGCGAGTGGGGGAATTCAGTCACATCCCTCTCTGTGTAGCTGGTAACACTGGCAGCTCATTAAAATCATGTAGAACCTTCTAAAAATCTTCACCACCAGGCCAGAAGCCCAGACCACATCTGTCAGCATCCCAGGTGATTCTGAGGTGTTAGCCAAGGTCAAGAACTCTGCCCTGGGCTGCCTCATTAGGAAAGACCCAGAGCAGGGAACAGGTCAAGGCCAGAGCTGAGGCAGAAGTCTATGCTGTCCTGAGTTTCACATTTGAAGTGGGATCATGAAGCTGCATTCCATTAAAAAAAAAAAACTGTAAAATAAAAGGAAAATCGAGGTGATGGAGGAACTGGGGCATCTGACCTGGCAGGGGGCAGACCTTGGAGAACCAAGGGCAGGGCCACCTCCACGTCTGCAGGCTGAGCTTCTGGGAAGGGACTGAGTGTCTGGTGACTAACACTGCAAGGGAGGTTGGCTCTGTGCAGGGACGAGACCTCCCGAGAGCAGGTGCAGCTTAGCGGTCGCCGGCTGCCATGGGAGCTGGTGTGTGCCTGCCCCTGGTGCTGTCCGGTACAGCACGTGTCACAGTCCATTTCCAGAAGCTGTTTGTTGAAAAGAAAATTCCCCAGCCTTGGTAGTGCATCTGGGTGGGCAGGGATGGTGGCTTTGAAAAATGCATGTGTCCAGCCCTCGTCCATCCTTCCTGAACCCACTCGTTGGCGGGCAGGTCCCAGACATCTGTGTTTTTTAAAGTGTTCCTTGGGCTGACCAGGACGAGTACCTCGTTTTGGGACAGCTGACCCTGCGCTGCCTCTGACAGTCCCGAGAAAGTCTGATCCTTGCCTTGTGTTCCACGTGCTGGTCGTAACCCTATTGCTTTATTCTGTACACAGTGAGCGGCTGAGAAGCGGAGTGTGTGAAGGTCAGACTTTGCCCACAGGGAGCTTGCACTGTGTAAGAAGGCAGGCAGCTGGGGCGAGAGGACCAGGTCCCCCTGTGGATATAGGCACCACGCCCGGGAGGGCACACGGTGTTGCCGCCAGCCAGCTCTGCCCTCGGTGACCCCAGGGCCATTAACGCCTGCATGTGTTGAGTGAGCAGGAGGGACCATCTCTCTGGGCACATGTATGTGTGTTTATATTCATGCATGGGAAACATGGGCTGGCCCATGCCAATTGGGATGGTTCAGATCCAAGTTCAGGTTTACCCCAGCACCTTGGCTCTATATCCAGCTGTCTGTGGACCCCACTGGGTCTCATTTCCTTGTCTGTGGCATGGGCTGTCACACAAGGTAAATGAGACCATGTTTGTGTGCTCCGTGCATTGCAAAGGGGAAAGCTGATTTGCTTAGCTCAACTTTGGACTTTGAGCTAATTTGCGTCCAGGGAAAAGTCGCCAAGACAATAGTGTGTGTGTGTGTGTGTGTGTGTGTGTGCGCGCGCGTGCGCGTGCCTGCATGCACTCCTCCCCAACCTGTCCCCTGGCATTTGCATTCTTCCATCTCCAGAAGATGGTCCTCAAAACTGAGAAGCTAATATTGGTTCCGTATTGGTTCATTCGGGTTTTATTCAGTGATTGTATTTTAAGTTATGGTTGCGGCTAATGAACCTACCACTTACTCTGTGCCAAAGGTTCCCCCATGTCTTGCACGCGAGCGATGCAGTCATCTTAGGTCTGCCTGACACGTCCTGTGCGAGGCCACTGTACACTCCAGTCAGTGGTGGGAAATCACAGGGCAGAAAAAGCAGCAGAAGTTTCCGGAATAACCACGCTGAGCCCCGGCTTTGTCAACACACCTGCCCCTGTGCAAATGTCACCTTCTCCTAAGTCAACACACCTAAGCCGCGGAGGGTTCCCAGGGCCGGGTTCTTGGCTGGCAAAACCCAACTTACCTGTTTCGTTTAAAAAAAAAAAAAAAAGAGGGAGGGAAGGAAGAAAAGAATAACAAAACAAAAACAAAAAAACTGGAAGAACAGCTTTGCCTTTTTCCTTTTGGAAGCAAGGATAATTTGCTCAGCTGCTCCAATACGTTGAGAGAAAGCCACCTGCAAACAGCCCTTGGCACGGTCAGGGCCCCCCAATTCCAGCCCTGGAGGGGCCGGCCAGCTGATCCCCAGGGATGGGTGGAGGCCAGTTGTGGTCCAGAGGTCCGTGGCTGTGTGTGCTGTGTACAAAACTTAGCTTTGGGGCCCTACAGAGCTGGGGTACTGTGAACAGAAAGACACAGGGGTGCTGGAATAGGTCATAGGTCATCTCTCGTTCTCGCTCGCTCGCTCTTTCTCTCTCTTACACACACACACACACACACACACACACACAGCTTTCTAGGAGGAATAGCTGCATGTCTTAGAAGCAACAGGCCAGGGCTGGAGACAGGTGTCAGGATATCCCTGGGTGGCCAGGGCTCACTGGGACAAATAGGGAAAGAGAGGGGAGACCACCTGCTGCCGTGAACACAGTAACTGGACAAGCCGCTCCGAGATGAACAGGGAAATGAAGAAGCAAGTGTGACGAATTAAGATGAGCTCACCTTGGGCACAGTGATTTAGAGAGATCGGTAGTGAAGCCCTCCAGGCCACTGGAAATGGGGGTCCAAGGCTTGGGAAAGAAATCAAGCACACAGCATGAGTTTGAAAGTTGGCCATGAAAAGAATCGGATCATGGAGACAAAAAGAGCCAAGGACAGAACCTTCCAGACCATACCTTTCGGGACTTGCTTTCCATCAAGTAGACTGTGGCAGAGTAAGAGCCAGCGAAGGGAACAGCAGCCACCGAGACCCAGAAAAAGCGTGGAGAATGCAGGGTAGAGGGCCCCAGAGGAGAGCAGGCGGGATGGGAGAGGCAGGCAGCTCCTGGGGAGCAGACTCGGGAGGGAGGGGAAGTCTGCAGGGGTGAGGGGTATGAGGGGCCTCCTCTAGGTGCACTGCGGGGGGAGGCTCTTCCAGAAATCTCCCAGGTGGGAGGCTTTGTCTCAAGACAGGGTGCTTTGTGCACACAGCTGCTGCCACCTGTGGGTTACTCGTTCCTCTGCTGGCGCTGCCCGAGTGTGTCCTGGATGAATTCCAGTCCTTGCCAGCCCTGGGATGCAAGAGGGACCAGGGGCTGTGAGCCTCCATTCTCCGTCAGCAGGTGCACCCCGGCCACCATGGGCTGGAGTGCAGGAGGACCTTGCTTTAAAGCTAAATCCTGCTCATGCCGAGGGGAGACGTTGGCTGTTAGTTTGATTCAAAGTGCAGGAGCCTATCCAGGTGCAGTTTTCAAAACTGACCGCAAAATTCACAGTGTCTCCGTCTTCTCCCATTGCTCCTTCTGGGAAGCCCCGCTTTTTTTTTCTTTTTTCTTTTCTTTTTAGGATTTACTTTGGTTGAAAGGCAGAGTGACAGTAAAGAGAGGAAGAGATACAGAGAAATCCTCCATCCACTGGTCCATTCCCCACATGGCCACAACATCCAGGCCGGGCCTGACAGAAAACAGGACTTGGGCCATCTTCTGCTGCTTTCCCAGGCGCGTTAGAGGGAGCCGGATCAGAAGTGGAGCAGCCAGGACTGGAACCGGCGCCTGTATAGTGTGCAGGCACCGTGGGCGGCAGTTTTATCCACTGCACCACAGCGCCAGTCCCTGGAGACATTTTTCATGTTCTGATGTTGTTTCCCTTTATTGCCTGCAGCACTGTGTGGTCCACACAGGTGGGGGAAGCAGAGCGGTGTCCACTGACCCAGGAAGGGGGCCTGGCAGCCACACTGCAGTCAGTGTCTGTCCGGGTGGCACCTTACGTCTGCATGTGCATTATAGCAAGGAAAAGTTGGCATCTGCTGATCAAAATGAAAATAGTTGCCATACTCATGGCTGGATACATTGTTTTTTAAGATTCACTTAATTATTTGAAAGAGTTAGAGCATCATCTATCTGCTTGTTCACTCCCCAAATAGCCCCAGGGGCCAGAGCTGGGCCAGTCAAAAGCCAGGAGCCAGGAGCTGCTTCTAGGTCTCCCAACCAGGTGCAGGGGCCCAAGCACTTGCGCCATCTTGCATTGCTTTCCCAGGCCATAGCAGGGAGCTGGATGGGAAGTGGGGCATCCAGAACTTGAACCAGTGCCCATATGGGATGCCGGCATCACAGGCAGCAGCTTTACCCACTATGCCATACCGGCAACCCTGGATATATTTTTCTACTTGATCTTCAGAAACAAGAGGTGGCAGCTACAGCCCACGAGCCAGATCTGTTCTGCCGCCTGTTTTTGTTAATAAAGTTTTATTGAAACCTGGCCACACCCAGTGTTTTACTGATGGTGGGCAGCTGCTGTCCTGCTACATCAGCAGAGCTGGGTGCTTGCGACAATTTCTGCACAGCCACAAGTCTAATAACGCCCACGTAAAGTCTGCCAGCGAACTTTGCCGGGTGTTGGTATCCTTATTCCTGTCTCGCAATTAGGACAGTGAAGCCATGGGAGGGGTGAGGCCCCTGGCCCCAGCCTCAAGCCCAGGTCTGATCTGACTCCAGGGCTCCGCCCCCAGACCTGTGTTGATGATGCCCAGGATATTTCACCACAGGAGGGCGCTGTCGGGCTCAGAGCCTCTGCTGAGGAGTCCTCGCTCTCCAAAGGAGAAACCAAGCAGAGCCCCTCCCACGCCCGGGTCTCCAGACCCTCTGCCTCCTCACTCCCTGCCCAGCCCCGTGAGGACAGCGCTGCTGCTTGGGCCACCCTGTCTGCCGGGAACACCCCCTTGAAAGCCGTAGCAGCCGGCTGGGATGTCTGCTCAGCATGGCCCTGTCCTGGCTTTGTCCAGAGAAGTATCCCGTGTAGGGGTCTCAGAGCCCAGGAGACAGATGATCCTTCACTGAGTGACCTCTCGCGGTGCAGTGGCGGTCCCGGTATCAGCGGGGACTCCTGTAAAACCCAGCCTTGCACCTGCTCTCAGAGCCGTCTGTCACTCTCCAGTGATGGCAACAAAAGCAACAGGTGCGGGTGTCGCGGCACAGCAGGTTAAGCCACCACTTGCAATGCCAGCGTCCCATACTGGAGCGCAGGTTCAAGTCCCGGCAGCTCCACCTCCAGTCTGGCCCCCTGCTGATGTGCCTGGGAAGGCAGCAGCAGACGACCCAAGTGCTTCAACTCTGCCAAGCACGTGGGAGACCCGGATGAAGTTCCAGGCTCCTGGCTTCAGCCTGGTGCAGCCCTGGCTGTTGTGGCCACTTGGGAAGTGAACCAGCAGATGGAAGCTCCCTCTCTGTCTCTCTCATTCTCTCTGTTGCTCTGCCTTTCAAATAAATACTTAAATCTTTAAAAACCACCACCACCCCACCCTGGGCCCTGTTCCAAGCACGCTGCACATAGAACCTCATTTAATCCTTAGTGCTAAGAAGTGGGCGTGCAGCCACCTGCCCAGGGGTGTGTGGCCTTGGGCCCAGGACTGTGGCTTCTGGGTCCTCAGTTTCCCGCCCCCCCTCTGCTGCTCCCTAAGCTTCCCCTCGGTTTTCTGACCGGGCCTTCTGCCACCTTCTCCAGGCCTCAGTTTTACAACCATGGGTGGTGACTTTTCTGGTTACATGACGTCATTCTCCTTTTTAAAAAAAGATTTATTTTATTTATTTGAAAGTCAAAGTTACACAGAAGATGAAGGAGGAGGTGTCTTCCATCTGCTTATTCACTCCCCAGATGGCCGCAACGGCCGGAGCTGTGCCGATCGGAAGCCAGGAGCCAGGAGCCAGGAGCTTCCTCCTGGTCTCCCACATGGGTGCAGGGGCCCAAGGACTTGGGCCATCCTCTACTGCTTTCCCAGGCCATAGCAGAGAGCTGGATCGGAAGAGGAGCAGCCAGGACTAGAACCGGCGCCCATATGGGGTGCCGGCGCTTCAGGCCAGGGCTTTAACCCACTGCACCACAATGCCGGCCCCGACGTCATTCTCCTTCACAGGTGTAGACACTGACTTTCTCCCTTTCCCTTTGCGGCCCGGGGAAGAGCTTGTGTCTTGCTTCTGGTTTTCATTTATGGGAAATCTCACGAAACCTCGAGGACTTGTCTTCCCTGGCTGGGTCCTTCCACGCCGTGGAGCACCCGGGAAGGCCTGGGACAGTGACTGGTTTCTCCGGCCTCTGCTCGGGGCCCATGGCCGCGGGCGTCTTGGGAGAGTGGCCGCCTCTGGTCATGCAGACCTTTTTATTTTACACTTGACGTTTGCGGGCAGGAAGGGTTTGCTGTAAAAGGTTATGGGTATGGTTCCTGTATCGCAAACGCTGTTGGATGCTGCTCTTGTCACGTGTCCTTTCGTCTCTGCAGGGACAGCATCAGGTCGACGTTAGGCTCAGAGAGGGCGAGTGCCTTGGCCAGTGTCACACAGCTGGAAAGGGCGAGACTGGGCATGCCGCCATGCTCCAGGCTGATTGGTGACGTGAGGACCACATCCTGGCTCCGGGAGAGCTCAGCCCCAAACATGCTCTCAGCCGGTCACTGCTGCCAGCTGTGCTGCTTCTGGCCAAAAACCCCGGATGCGGGTCCTCGGCGCCAGGGACCAGGGTGCCTCTGCCTGGTCTTCCCAGTTAGGCTCCCGGCTGTTCTCTGGCAGGGGCCCCCTTCTGGGGTCCCCCCTGAGAGGGGACCCGCAGGCGGCCAATCAGACCATCGGTGTTAGGCCTCATGGGACAGGAGAAGGAAAAGGGGCTTTGCAGATCTGCGTTCCAGCCCCGTTCATGCCGTGTGGCCTGGGGCAGGTCACCGAGGCTTTCTGATGGGAACTGTTCCCAGGACACCATCAGACCTGCCTGGGGCTGGGCTGGAACTTCTCTGCCTGACCTTGACCCCGCATTAACCTCAGAAGGAAAGAAGCTGGGGCTGCCACGCAGCCTGATGCTGCGATGGATGGGCTCGGGTGGCTGGGAGCCCGCGGCCTCTGCATTCCGTTACCCGCAGCAGTGCACGGGATCTGGGCGCCTGGGCCCGCACCGCGAGTGCTCCCCCGCGTGGCATGCGGGTGGGGATTGCTGCTAGCGGGGGTAGACTCTTCCTCTCGCTGGATCCTGAAGCCCATCACTTCATCAAAGGATGTCGAGAATCACATTCAGTACATGTGGCTAATGTATATGTAGAACAGAATATATTACGATCCACTGCTCCTGCTGGTTTTTTGCTTTTTGAACCCTCCTATCCAAGGGGACTTGGAAAAGTTCACAGAAAATGGGATTAGCTGATAGGATTATTCTGGTGCAAACACCGTGGAACCCTGCAGAAGTTTTGCAGGACACACATTGTCCCCCGAACTTTCTGAGGACCCCCTCACATGGAATTCAAAACGTGGTATTGAGGAGAGGTTTGTCTCTGTCATTTGCCCACTTGCACTTGAGTCTGATTTTTTCATTGGGAATCCTAGGAATGGAGGGAATTTAGGGCATAAGGAAGCCGCGTTTGTTTTGCAAATGAGGAGCTTAAATCCGTGCTGCAGGGGTCAGAGACGGGGACACAGAGCCAGAGTAGAAACTGCCTGCAGCTCCAAGCTGTGTAGACTGCCTGAGTGTTTTTAGCTAATGAGTCTTCCTTCTGTTGCATGTAGGAGGCGCGTGTGCATGTCTGTGGGTTGCTTGGGAAACCCAGCGTGTCAGTTGCCGCTCAATTCCACTGGGGACCTCCTGGGACACTTAAAACAAGGCCAGTGTTACCACTCTCAGGAAGCATGTCCCCTCCCCCCTACACACACACACACACACACACACACACACACACACGGGCTTGATCCTGGGCTCCTGAGACTGTCGGGGTCAGGGGAAGCTGGGAGACGAGGCTGAGGAAGACATCAGCACGTGGTGGTTGGGATTCTAGGTAGATATGATGTTGGCCTGGGGTGAAGGATGCAAACGGGAGGCCAGGTCTGGTCAGAGTCAAGGCCACGCTGCAAGGTTGCCCTTGTGAGGGGCAGTTGGGGACGAGGCAGGCAGAGCTGGCCCTTGGAGATGCCACACGGGGGCCAGTACTGGCCAGTTCCCACTGCTGTGGTGCACCAGTGCGTGACGTGCTGACGGGCGGCAGGAAGACTTGGAAACTCCTCGTGCGTGTGCATGCGTTCATCCCTTTGCCAAGGTCACGTGTCATTGCTCTTGGGAGTAAGGCGTTACGTTGCATGGGTCAGAATCAGCATGGCGGCGGCGGCTGCTGCATAGGCTTCACGCAGCTTTTCTAATCCGTGGAATCTTCAAGAGGGTTTTCGTCTTCGTTGCCCTGTGGCCGTGCCTTCCAAACAAGGGCCTCTTTTCTTGTTCAGTGGTCATCCGGGGATGTTACAGAGGAGCCGTAATTACTTTTTCATGTTCCGGCGACGCAGTGACCTTTTGCTGGCCCTAACGAGACAAAGGCTCCGGATGTGTGGATGGGTGGGTTTGGTGGCAGCGAGTAACATAGAAAGGAAATCAGTGCAGTGTCGCCCCCCATCCGGGGGACTGTGGCCCAGGGGTTTGGACCCACGCAGGACTGGGGCTTGCGAGAGCTGGGGTGGGAGGGGCAGTGGTGCTTGTTCTGGGGGCAGCCACGTCAGAGCCCCCAGCTCGGCCTCACCTAGAGCCGACCCCCTTCCGTCGCCACGCTGTGGGCGTCTCCCTGCTGCCCTGGCCGACATTGCCAGCCCGGGGCTGTCCCTCCAGTGGAAGTCCGGAGGCTGGAGACGGAGAAACAGATGTGGCTCAGAGCCAGTGGGCACGGGAGAGGCGGCCCCTGGAGCCTGAGGCTTCCGCGTCAGCAGGCTGTGTAATCAGGAGCTGGCGGCGGACCAGAGGAAGTGGAGAAAGCCGAGCCTGGCTGCCACTCTGTTCTCCGCCACCCTCCCCCAGCGCCCTCCTGCCTTGTTTCGTGCTCTGCAGGGGCGTCCATGAGAAAGAGAGAGAGGGGAAGTTGCTTGTTATCAATGGGAGCCAGAAATCCCCCCATTTCTTCCCTTGCCCACACAATCTAGATTATTCTCATTAAAAGGGCTAAATTCCAGGGCCAGCGCTGTGGCGCAGCAGGTGAAGGCATCGTCTACAGCGCTGGCATCCCACACCAGGGCATCGGTTCAACTCCTGGCTGCTCCACTTCCGATCCAGCTCCTACTCTTGTGCCTGGGAAAGCAGTGGAAGACGGCCCAAGTGCTTGGGCTCCTGGCTTTGTCCTGGACCATTGCAACCATCTGGGGAGTGAACCAGTGGATGGAAATTGACTTTCTCTTTGTCTCTCCATCTGTTTCTCTCACTCTGCCTTTCAAATAAATAAGTTGTAAGTAATAATAATAATAAGTCTAAATTACATCCTTTGGACTTTCTTAGGTGTCCTGGCAAACCTCACGCCATTTGAGAACTCTGGGTCAGTTGTTGAAGTCCCAGATGGTAGCCACAAACCAAGTTTCAACTGGCATCACCCCCTTTTGTTGGCATTTCATGAAAATCAAGTTAGCTCTGGCCCAGTGGCTGGGTGCTCCTTGAACGTGGAAATCTACCTTGCTCAGGCGTGGAGGCCATGGGCAGAGGGAGGGAGCACTGGCCAGCCCTTGGGAGAGCCCGTGGGATCTTGAAGGCAAGATGGGGTGGGGACTTTAGGTGGCAGAAGGTGCCCAGGTCAGGCTGGAGCCCTCTGAAGGTGGGGGGGGTTAATTCTCTCTCTGTGCCAAGTGGAAGCAGAAGAGCCACCAGTGGATGCCGGCCAGGGCCAACAGAATGGTCATAGCCAAATGGCTCCATCATGATTCTTTCATAAAGATTTTATGTATTTGAGAGGTAGAGTTACAGACAGTGAGAGGGAGAGAGAGAGAGATCTTCCTTCTGTTGGTTCACTCCCCAGATGGCTGCAACAGCCAGAGCTGAACCGATCTGAAGCCAGGAACCAGAAGCTTCTTCCTGGTCTCCCACGCGGGTGCAAGGGCCCAAGCACTTGGGCCATCTTCTACTGCTTTCCCAGGCCACAGCAGAGAGCTGGATTGGAAGAGGAGCAGCCAGGATTCGAACCGGTGCCCATATGGGATGCCGGTGCCGCAGGCGGAGGATTAACCTGTGCCACAGCGCTGACACCTCCATCAGGATTTAAAAGCCACTCGCCAGAAACTCAGAGCTGCCATGGCCGTGGGGCGTGTGTATACCCTAGGCCCTTGACTCGGACTGCCGCCGTGTTCCTGCATTCGGAATGCCCTTGGCTTCCAGCTTGAAGCCCAGTGCCCAGAATTTGACCTTTTTTATTATTATTATTATTATTATTATTACTATTACTATTATTATTACTTATCCCTTTCCTGTAAGTTGGCTGCTAGCTCTCCTGAACTACACGTTGACCAGGTGGTTAAAAACCACGTTTTAGTTGCGTCTGGGAAATTCTTTGCTAACAATTGGATAGATCCGCGGGTTTGCGCAGCTCGGGGTGTAGATTGAGAAACCGCACCCCTGGGGCTCGTGCACGTCCTCCCCCTCGTGGTGGCAGTGCTGGCGTGTGACTCGAGCGCTCAGCTCCGAGGTGGCAGGGATCATCCTGCCTGCCCCTCATAAACTGCCATCGGGATTAATGGAGTTAGTGCTCACAGGTGCGCCTGCACGTGCACCGGGGGTTCCATCCTCTGCCATTGTAAGTTGGAAATACACTGACTCCACCTGCCCTGCCGAGCGCCCCAGCCCAGCGGCCGGCACACGACAGAGCGCATGCGCAGAAAACAGTGCAGCCTCCGAACCCCCAGTGGGGCGCGTGGACTGGAGTCACCTGCTCCGTGCCGTGGTCCTGCCGTAATTCAGGGGCAGTGCCCACTATGCGGTCAGGACTCCCAAACTGCTCACTGCCAGGACTGCGAGTAGTTTTCTCTCTGCTGCTTAAGCCCCTGAACCATCGACATCAGCAAAAGTGAGCCCTAGAAAAATACGATACCCAAAGACTCGGCAGGAGGCGCCCATAGCTCTGCCGTCCAGCACACAGCGTGCCGCCGCCGGCCACCCCTCGGGCCCTCACGGTGTCATCACACACACACACACACACACTCACACGCGCCGTCCCCTGCACTTCCTCAGTGACAGGTCTCTCAAGGGCTCCCCAGGCAGCTCTTTGCTCCGGGCTAAGGGCTCCTGGGAGCAGAAATCTCCGTTTGGAGGCTACGTCTTGGCTCATCCAAGTGTCTCTTAGCGCCTGTCTCACTGGGAAGAATCCGTCCCACGAGCCCTGCTGCACGTGATCTCCATGCTGCTGTCACCATATGGAGGTCACCCGAGGGCTGATGGAAAAAACTAAAACCAGATAAGGCCAATTTAAAAGGATCAAAAGCGAGTGCTGCCCGTTCAAAGCCCACGTGGGGAGTTCTTCGCAAAATGAGTAGGGTCATTTCAGAGCCTTCCCCCCACATGCCGTGACCCCAAGAAAAGCGTGGGAGACACGAGGCAGGGGTGCAGGTGGGTGGTGGAGAGGGAGGATATCCGGGGGGATGTTTTGGGGTCCCGGGTGGGGACACGGTCCCCTCGTGTTTGCCCTGCTAACGCCCCACGTCTCCGCCTTTGCTGTGTCCTCAGGGAAGGCCGCTCCAATGCCCAGGTGAAAGGTGATTACCAAAGAATCGGGGACGTCCTGCTGAGGAACATCCAGGGCATGAAGGTGACTGGGGGGCGGGGCACGGGGGGCGGGCTTACAGGGCTGCGCATGCCTGGCTCCCACCCAGCCCTTGTGCCCCGGCCACACCTCGGCGGCCAGGGGTGGCCGTTTTGGTGAGCCCGTCTTCTAGCCTTGCAAGGTCCTTTTCTTTGTTGAAAGCATTCGTAATGGTTGTTTGTTTCCAAAGCTCTGGGCTGTACCCAACACGACAGGGGTTTTCTGCAAAGGCTGTTTCTCTAAGGACGTCAACCAGACACTGGTATCTGTGTGTTGGTGCCGTTCCACTCGGCTGTTCTGGCTTCTTCCAAGCATGGCAGAATATCAGATTGGGAACTATGTAGGAATCCCAGCAAATCCAGTGACTTTAAATCAGTGTATAAGGAAAACACGTTTTTAACCATTCGGACATCTGCAATGTCACTAAAGTATACCTAAAAGAAATCAAATACTAAACCAAAACTCAGCCACATTTCTATAATCTGTCTCATTTCTTATGTCTGACATTTTCATTTTAACTAGTTAATCGTTCCTTTAGTATCTTACCTCTTAATGCACACCGTTCATCTGACTACATCTGTATTCACATTCTATGGCACTTTTCCTGTGTCTCCACTGCCTACAGCCTGTCTCATAGCCTTAGTAGCTGAATCCCACCCAGAGCAGGCTCTAGCCCCCAACAAGGCCCGTGTCCAGCCGTCCTTCTGTCCATCTCTCTCTCTCTTAAAAAGTATGAAGATGTTGTCTCCCAGGTCTGGAACTACTGTTTGCTTTTCTACCATGAGCAACACTCACAGTTTTAGACGTCGTCAGAGGCAGGCCACACGGAGGGGATCAGGATTGCAGAATCCTGTGCAAGAAACAAACACACATGGAAGAGCAGGAATGACCTGAGACGCTGCCCAGCCGGAGTCTTGTGAATGCCCAAGTCCAGGTTGACGTGCAAAGCTCAGACGTTCGCATCTCTACCACCTGCCGTGGTGGTTTTGAAATTGATGTGCTTTATGTTTGTAGAGCAGTTTCAGGTTTGCAGAAGAAAGAAAATACAGAGAGTTCCCGTATCGCCTACCTCGCATCAGTATTTTGCAGTGTGGGCCCGCTGGTTGAAGCTGCTGGACCACTGCTGACATATTGTTATTAACCCAAACCCAGGGTCTGCATTTGGGCCCCTCCTGGTGCTCTCCACTGTGTGCAGTGAGAGATGTATGGTGACCTATGACCCCCAGGACACTGGCTTACGAAGGGCTCCGATGCCCTCACAGCCCCCAGGCCCCAGTCCCTGGCAATGCTGGCTTGTCACTCGGTCTTGGGTTTTACCTTCCCCAGATTGTCACCAAGCTGGACGCACACAGCCCTTCCAGGCTGGCTTCTCTCGCTCCTTAAGAGCGCCTCTCCCTTTGCTCGCTCGCTCCGTCACCTGCCTTGCCCCGTGCCCTTCCGCGCCCTTCCCCCACCAGACACCTCCTCCGACATGGGCCGTGTCTTTTCTCAGTCCACCCCGCTTTCTCACCTTTCCCACTCACCTGTGCAAGGGAGAGGCCCCCTCCAAGAGGACTCTGGCTCCTGCCTCTGCTTCAGGGGACAGTCCCCAAGTGCCACTGGCTGCCAGCACTCCTGTAGAACCTTCTCTGGCCGGTCTGCAACTCCCCCCCCCCGCCCCCCTGCCCCGGGGCTTTCCCACAGAGAACCGAATTCCTCTTCCCTCTCTACCGTCTTAGCACAGGAGTCCCCTACAACCGCACCTGGTTCCCACTTGGAGCACTCGCGTTCTCAGTGCAGCGAGCTGCCAGCGGCCTCCGTGGTGCTGGCATTTCAGAATTGTGCCGATGCCACTGGCATTTATAGCGTGGAGCCCTACGCAAGCAGAATAAAAATAGATGGAGGAGTTGAGAGCCATCGGCAGCTTCCTTGAGGACTTAGCTGGGTTTTGTGTCGTGGTGGTGGTTGGTTTTATTTTATTTTTTTATTTATTATTTTTTTTTGACAGGCAGAGTAGACAGAGAGAGAAAGGTCTTCCTTTTTGCCGTTGGTTCACCCTCCAATGGCCGCCACGGCCGGCGCGCTACGGCCGGCGCATCGCGCTGATCCAAAGGCAGGAGCCAGGTGCTTCCTCCTGGTCTCCCATGGGGTGCAGGGCCCAAGCACTTGGGCCATCCTCCACTGCACTCCCGGGCCACAGCAGAGAGCTGGCCTGGAAGAGGGGCAACTGGGACAGAATCCGGTGCCCCGACTGGGACTTGAACCCGGTGTGCCGGCGCCACAAGGCGGAGGATTAGCCAAGTGAGCCGCGGCGCCGGGTGGTTGGTTTTAAAGAGTTCTTGCAAAGTGTGGAGAGGACCGGCAGAAGGTTCTAGATGAGTTCCTGATGAGTCAGCTGCCACCCACCGACTGTCCATGTCACCAGCAGTCACTGTTTGTATGACTCTTCTCAAAACCCTACCTGTTCCTCCATGGCTGGAGGAGGCAGCTCAGACTCCAAACCTGAGCATGGCAGCCTCTTCCCCCAGTCCCGGGAGATCATTCTAGAAGCTTCTTCCACCTTCCATGCCCGACTCTGCATCCAGGAATGTGCCTCTCCTATCCTGTCTCATCTTCACAAGATGACTGCCTTGGCTTGCGTGCAGGAATGGCCTCCTTTGCTCAGCCATACATTAAAGCAAGATATTTATTAGGCACCTGCTGTATATGCTAGGTCCCAAGGATGTAGCAGCCTGTGCAGTGATGTTGCATAGAGCAGTTCACACACACACCCACACACACACACGTGCCTAGGTGTGCATGTACTCATGCCCTCAAAGGGTGTGGTGTGTAGCTGGTACAGCGCGAGTAGGCTCTGTGATGGTACAGAGCTGACCCTGTCCTGAGTCAACCCAGGTTGCCACCAGGAGGGGCGCTGGGGGAGAGGTGCCCAAGACCTCCCTGTATAGTTCTTTGCAACCTCCCGTGAATCTCTGTTTCACAACAGAAAGGCAGGAGACCAGCCCAGCAGGGGAAGGTGTGTGCTAAGGGCTGATGTGGGCTAGTATTGCACTAAATGCGGCACGATGCACATTAGGGAAGACCCTGCTACCAACCCTGAAGGGGTCCTGGGCAGGGCCGTCGTGCAGCGGGAGGCCTGGGTTAGGCAGCAGTCGCTGCCGGAGCCCCTGCCGGGGTTGTACCCCAAGGCCCCTGCTCGCTTTGGTGGCCCAACATGCAGTGAGGTGGAGGCGGAGGGGAAGACACTGTCACCATGGTGGGTGACACCGGGGACGAAGAACAGAAGAGACCTGATGCTTTTAGGAGGTCAAGTTCATGAGACCTGAGGAAGGGCTCAGAGAAAGCAGGAATCCGGAATGTTCCCCAGGCTGTTCCATCCTGCACGGTCCTGAGGTCAGGGAATAAATGAGACCCCTCCCCCTCTCCCCGCCCCCACCCCCAGAGGCAAGAGGGAAGCAGCAGGCTTCTGCAGGGACCCCTGTGTTTCCGGGACTGGACCATGGTCTGGATTGGAGACTAGATTTGGGAGTAGCCCAGCCTGGGAAGTCCTTGGGGAGGAGACTTGGAGACAGCAGCTGTTCCAATGTCCTGGGGTCTGTTGTCCCCCCCCCCATCCCCTCCGGCCCCAGCTCTGTCTTCCAGCACCTCCCCCTGACCCGGTCTCCCCCAATCCTAGGAGACCGACCCTGTCCAGCTGTCAGTCATCTCTCTGGAGTGGAGCACAGTAGGGAAACACACACGAATCCAATACATTGACCCAGTCTGGTGGTGACACTTAGAAGACCACAGGCCACCCCTGGGAGCTTGTGAACCTATCTCGCTTTAAAAAAAGCATTTATTCCCCGACTAGTGTCCATATCGTTCATCTGATTTATAATCTCAGTGCACTTTATACCCGACACCCTATGGAGCTTGTGTTTCCTGCTGAGACGTAAGTGCAGTATTGAAGAGTGAAACATACCCATATACAACGGAAGGAGAAAAGCAAACGTTACTAATGAAAACCCCACGTCGCGCCGGGCGGGACACATGACGGCGGCTCGGGCCAGCCGGGCAGGGCTGGTCCTCTACCGGCCCTCTCTTTCTGTCCCCCAAGCACCTGGCAGCTCACCTGTGGCGGCACAGCGAGGCCTTGGAGGCGCTGGAGAACGGGCTCAAGAACTCCCGGCGGCTGGAGAGCTTCTGCCGCGACTTCGAGCTGCAGAAGGTGTGCTACCTGCCGCTCAACACCTTCCTCCTGCGGCCGCTGCACCGGCTCATGCACTACAGGCAGGTCCTGGAGCGGCTGTGCAAGCACCACCCGCCCAGCCACGCCGACTTCAGGGACTGTCGGGGTGAGTGCCGCCAGCCCGGGCCAGGGAGGGGGCGCCTCGGAGACACCAGGGTGCCGCCGTGTCCCGGGCCCTGCCATACCTGGTCAGCTTGCACATGATCACCGGGACCCCGTGCCCCTGCCCCTGCCCCGTGCGTCGCCGCCTTTGAGCCTGGGTGCACCTCCAAGCCCTGCTCCGCTCATCACTTCGTCCCAGGCTGGCCGCACACACATCTCATTGCTGCCGGGCCTTGGCGATGCTCCGGTTTACACCTGTAGACTCTCCTCTCCACAAGCCTGAGGCCGGTGCGCCCATTTCCTATACCAAGCTACTGAGACCAGAGGGGTGAAGGAGCCTGCCACACAGCTTGGGAAGCCATAACCCATATCTGTCTCAGGATGATGGTACCCACTTGCTCAGCCCCTCGCCGGTGGGGGGAGAGGGTGATTTTGAGGGAGGAAGGCGTTTCCTGTGTCGCTCAGTAAAAGCCCACAGCAGGTATCCCAGACCCGCTTTCCCCACTGAACCTTGTACTTGCTCTTTGAACCAAGGTCCTTCTGTCTCTTGCGTGTGATCTTGGCAGCTGCACTCGCTGGCCTGGACCGCCAGCCCCTCTCGGGTCAAGGCCACTTGCTCAGTCCCCTGCATTCATTCCCCAGCCCAGGCTGCCCACACAGTGCGTCCCGTGGAAGCAGCATTTGAAGTGTGTGAGTTGCACACCTGCCAGTATGTGCAGGCCCTCGTCCCTTGCTCAAAGTTCTAGAAACACCTGCCGTCTCTGGGCCACCTGTGTTCCTAGATGCATCTCTTACTATCTGCACTTGCTCTGAGCTGGTCCCGGCCACTCTCTCATGCACTGGACATGCATTGAGTACCTGTGCCACTACATGAGGGAACAAGGAACGGATGTGGCTCCTGCCCTCCTGGGACCCACTGGGGGGTTCCCAAGCAGGTACCTGGGCATGGACCAACCCTGCAGTGGGCAAGTGTATAGGCTTGGAGCTGCAGCATTGGACTCTCAGCCTTGGGGGCTGCAGGGGTGGGGGTCTCTCAAAGGCAGAGATGTCGAAGTCGAGAGCTAAATGTGAGTGGCAGTTTGGCTGGCAAGGGGGAAGTGTGGAGACTAGAGATGGGAACAGCACGCCGGTCCTAGGGGGATGGAGCGGGGAACATTCCAGAAAGAAGTTGTGAGTGACTACCCTGTGGGATGCAGAGGGACAGTAGCAAAGATTAGGCTGGACTGGGGATCCCACAGGTTCTCAGAAGCCCTGCAAGGCAAGATCGATTCTCTTTATTTGAAAGGCAGAGTGAAGGGGTGAGGAGAGAAGACAGAGAGAGAGTTACCATCTGCAGGTTCACTCCCCAAATGCCTGCAACAGCTGTGGCTGGGCCAGGCTGAAGCCAGGAGCCCGGAATTCAGTCTGTCTCTTAGATGGGTGGCAGGGACCCATCACCACTGCCTCCCAGGGTGTACATTAGCAGGAAGCTGGAGTCAGAGCGGCGCGGGGACGGAAACCTCAGCAGTGCCATGTGGGGTGCCACTGTCCAAACAGCTCTCACCTGCTGTGCCAAGCGCCTGTCCTGCTATTTTTGTAACCAGTGCTTAGGAAGAACAGTCTGTCCTTGACAGTGAAACCGAGACCAGCGCATGGTGCTTAGCCTGGAACCCAAGGTGACGGGAGGGAGGCCCAGTGCTTGCTCCCGGGATGAGCACCACGGGGCCCAGACACAGTCCAGGCCCCTCGCTCCCCGCCCGGCGCACACTGGGTGCGCGCGCTGTTTGCTGGGCGGAATCTGGGGTCAGGTGTGAAGCCGGAGCCAGCCCTGGGGGCTGTCGCTGCTGCCTGCCATGATCCAGCGAGGGAAAGGGGGTTCCTGACAGTCCTGCCTGAGACGGGTTCAGTCGCCAGTTTCCTCGGCATCTGTTCACGCCCCCCACCCCCAGATTTGTCCTGGGTGGGCCTTTGCTCCTGTGGCACATCGGGGGCCGTCACTGCTGGGAAATGCAGTTGCATCCTGCAGTTCTTGGTAAACACGGGTTCCACGCGAGGAAGAACTGGGGTCCACTGGCCCGGGAGCTCCCCGGGTGTCTCAGTAGCACCTGCGTTCCCACTAAGGGACAGGGCACCCCGCGGAGTCACTGCTGTGTCCCAGGGGCTCTGGGGACGCCGGCGGGCGGCAGGGGCGCACCTGCGTTCCCACTAAGGGACGGGGCACCCCGCGGAGTCACTGCTGTGTCCCAGGGGCTCTGGGGACGCCGGCGGGCGGCAGGGGCGCACCTGCGTTCCCACTAAGGGACGGGGCACCCCGCGGAGTCACTGCTGTGTCCCAGGGGCTCTGGGGACGCCGGCGGCGGGTGGCAGGGGCGCAGCCCCGGTCCGCTCCAGCGCTGAGGCTCTGTGTCCCCGTCTCCTCCTCCGGCAGCCGCGCTGGCCGAGATCACGGAAATGGTGGCCCAGCTGCACGGAACGATGATCAAGATGGAGAACTTCCAGAAGCTGCACGAACTCAAGAAAGACTTGATCGGCATCGACAATCTCGTGATCCCAGGGAGGGTGAGCGGCCTGCGTCTGCGGTACAGGCGGGTGGAGGGCGTGTCCATGTCCGGGGCTTCGGCGGGAACCTGCCGGCGGGCCCCGCCCCCTCCCGCATAGGCTCCGCCTACCCGCTGCACCGGAAACGCCACGAGCGTCATGACACCCCTCGCCAGTCATCAGCCAAAGATGTTAACCCAAGCGTGGACCCCGGCTACTATGCTTTCTCCTTACTGATTGGTTTATTTACTTTTCCCTACTAGAGTCTAGAAAGAAAGAGGGGTTAATTGTATAAATGTAGATAAATGATAAAGGGAAAAAAAGAATTGGGTAGAGAGAAAACTAGAGAAAGCATTGTCGCAGTATTTTATAAATGCCTGTGCAAGTGTGAAAAGCATTTTTCATTATTTTTAGAGTTATTTACTGAAAAGCAGAGTTACAGAGGGAAGGAGACAGAGAAAGGCAGAGAGAGATCTTCCATCCACTGGTCGCTCCCCAAATGGCCCCAACAGCCGGGGCTGGACCAGGTCGAAGCCAGGAGCTTCGTTTCAGTCTCCCACATGGGTGGCAGCGGCCCAGGGACTTGAGCCATCTGCTGCTTTCTCAGCGCATAGTAGGGAGCTGCATCAGAAGTGGAGCAGCCGGGACTTGAACTGACACTCTGATGCAGGATGCCAGTGTTGCAAGTGGTGGTTTAACCTGTTGTGCCCAACACGGATACCATAGAAAATATTGTGGTGTAGCAGGTAAAGCTGCTGCCTGCGATGCTGCCATCCCATGTGGGCGCTGGGCGTGGGTTGCCATCCCAAGCTGCTCCACTGCCCATCCAGCTCCCTGCGCATGGCCTGGGAAAGCAGCGGAGGATGGCCCAAGTGTTTGGGCCCCTGTATCTACATGAGAGGCCCGGATGAAACTGTTGGTCCTGGCTTCAGCCAGGCCCAGCCCTGGCCATTGGGGCCATCTGGGAAGTGAACCAGTGGGTGGAAGAGCTTGTTCACTTACTCTCTCTAACTCTGAATTTCAAATAAACAAATCTTTTCCAAAAAAATATGTAGTTTTCTAGACATAGTTTAATTCTAATTCCAAATGGAAGCCGCATTTTGGCCAGAAAACCGTTCTGGAAGAGGGAAGGGTCACTCGTGCCATTTCCTCCTTACGCAAGGCATGGTGGTGGCAGGCCTCCCTGGGAGTCACCAGGAGTACTCAACATGGGGATCCCGCCTTTTCCCAGGGGGGTCATTAAGATCAAGTGAGGCTTTTCTCTGTAAAGATGGCTGTTGACTTGCCCGAGTAGACACAAGCTGTCGCTGACTGTGTCACATGCACAGCACTGCCCCCAGGTGCTGGCACGCTCATCTCCTAAGGGCCCGGGTGATCCCATAACAACATTGACCTTCCGGGCTGGCCTCACAGATGGAGCAGTCAGATGGTCAGGCAGGCACCCCGCGCCTGGTAGAGGGAAGTGGTTACAACTTCATAAAGGTGAGGCTGGAACGGGGGTGCTGCGGGCCAACTTCAGAACCATCCTACCGCCGCCTTCCACCTGCTCCCGGGTGCAAGTCAGCCCCGTACAAGGGAGGAAGGGGCTCAGGGGTCCCTGGGGAGCACATTGTAGCACTAGACACTAATGATGATCGGCCAACTCCGTGAACAGGTCAAGGTCACGGGCAGTGGATTTGCCATCTGTTTTGCCACGATTTAAAATGACGCTTGTGTCGTTTCTTAGTTTCCGATCTGAAGGTGCTTTGGCACCATTGCCTCTTGGTCTTCTCACGGAGTTGCTGGTTTCTAAGAACCAGAGTTTGAGACCCCAGAGAAGCCACCACTCCCACCCCACCCTCCTTGCCGAAGCTTCTCCACCTCTGGGGTCCCCTGCCGCGTGCAACTCCTTTCTCTGTAGAGACAGTGGTTGTCTCTGGCCGCAGGGAGCCCCTGCAGCCTGGGGTTCAGGGCGCAGCGCGACGTGGACCCTGGCGCTGAGCACACGGGCACCGTTCACCCCGAGCGCCTACTCCCTCTGATGTTCCCGGGAAGGAGCGAGCAGAGCTTGGCGCCGGCGTCGCAGGGTGGAGCCAGGGTCCATGAGTGCGCGGTTCCTATGGGGGAGGCCGGGGTGAGGAAGCGGGTGTCCCCGCGCTGACACGGCCACGCCCCCTTCCTCGGCAGGAGTTCATCCGCCTGGGCAGCCTCAGCAAGCTCTCGGGGAAAGGGCTCCAGCAACGCATGTTTTTCCTGGTAAGTGGTGAGAGCTCTGCCCTCCCCGGCCCGACTGCCAGACGGAGGGGGCGCAGCAGGCCGGGGTGGGGGCGGGGGAGCAGCCTGGGCCCTCCGGAGGGCCCCCGGAGGTCAGGTCGCTCACCTTGGCTGCCCTCTCCTTGTGCCCCTAGTTCAACGACGTCTTGCTGTACACCAGCCGCGGGCTGACGGCCTCCAATCAGTTTAAAGTCCACGGGCAGCTCCCGCTGTACGGCATGACGGTGAGAGCGGACAGGGGGCGGAGCCAGGGCCGGGAGCGCCCACCGAGCCCCATGCTGGGTGACAAGCCCACAGACTCCCCGAAAGAGTGGGCCCCTCTGGGGGCTCTAGCAGGGCACAGAGGGCCTCACCCCTCCATCTCCACGCGAGTGATTCCTTCCAGGACCAAGCAAAGCAGCAAGGCGGCTGCACTGTCTGCATTGTGTGGGGGGTGCCTCCCACCATGCTGGGCCCCTGCAGGCAGCCCCACCACACACTAGCAACTGCCTTGCCCTTTCCTCCGTGCCGCATCCTGTGGCCGGCAGTGTAGACAGCCACTCGGTACAGGATCCTGACTCTGGTACTGCCAGTCTCCGGGTTCTGCCCCCCCAATCTGCTCACGCCTTGCCGATGTGGTTTTCCTGACCTGCGCCCTGCACAGGGGCCCAGCTCTCGCAGTCCCCACCCGTTCCACCTCCTTCCCGGGTCACCGGGCATGGCTTACGGCTTAGCAGCAGCCACGACACCCCCTCTCATCCTGCAGATCGAGGAGGGCGAGGCCGAGTGGGGGCTGCCCCACTGCCTGACGCTGCGGGGCCAGCGGCAGTCCATCATCGTGGCCGCCAGGTAAGGCCGGACCCTCGCCGCCTCCCTGCCTGCCCTCGCCCCGCCACCCTGGCGAACCTCACGCCCGCCTCTGCCTCAGCTCCCGGGCCGAGATGGAGAAGTGGGTGGAGGACATCCAGATGGCCATTGACCTGGCGGAGAAAAGCAGCTGCCCCAGCCCGGAGCTCCTGGCCAGCAGCCCCCCGGATAACAGTGAGTGCACTGGGGACCCCCTGGGCGTCCAGAGCAGGGGTGCTGAGCGTACCTGACCCTCCGTACTGGGCAGGCGGGCCTCTTCCTTAGGCTCTGTTTCAAGCTGTGTCAGGGAGCTTCCTTCTAAAAGCAAGGCAGTGAAAACCGCTCTGAGGGAGTAGGAGCCAGCACTGGACAGAGCGCAAGGCCATCCTTGCTGGGTTGGGGATAGAGGCCACCCTGGCAGAGGTTGGCGGAACCCTCCCGGAACCCTCCCTCCCTTCCAAGCAGGTCTTGTTGGATTCCCGCACAGCCAGACACGCCTCCCCCCATCCTCAGCGCTTCCCTCTGTCCCGCAGAGTCCCCCGATGAGGCCACCGCGGCGGACCAGGAGTCAGAGGACGACCTGAGCGCCTCGCGCACCTCCCTGGAGCGCCAGGCCCCGCACCGCGGCAACACGATGGTGCACGTGTGCTGGCACCGCAACACCAGCGTCTCCATGGTGGACTTCAGCATCGCCGTGGAGGTACCCGGGGCGCGGCGGGAGGACAGGCCCGCCCACAGGCACAGGAGCGGGAGAGGAGCAAGGCCCACGGTGCGCTGATGGCGCTGGGTTTCCGTTGGCCTCCATGAGGCCTGTGACCTGGCTCGTTTGTTCTCGGCCGCCTTCCTCTCCCCTGGTGGCGTAGCCACAGCAGGCAGGACGGGCTGTGGATCCTTGTGGCAGTGACTACACACCCAGGGGAGGCCCCAGTGCCCAGCCCACGCACAGCTCGGGTCCTGGGGCAACAGAGAACCAGGTCCACAGGGAGGTGGCACCCCCTGTATCCTGGAGGGGACAAGGGGCAGCCCCTTCCCTCTAGGGGGGAAGCTTGGCTTTGATGATGTAGCTCTCTGTGGATCTGGACTGTGAAGATTTCCAGAACTTTCCAAACCTGCATCCCCTAAGTGTTCCACAGTGTGGGTGTGTGGCCGCGTCTCAGGGTATTTCAGGCCCAGAAAGCTCTGAACAGGGCAGTTCCCTTCACGTCCTGCTGCCGGCTGCACCTGCCCGGGTGGCGCGGGGCTGCCTCTGGTCTTGTGTGTGTGTGTGTGTGTGTGTGTTAGAGGCTGGGCGCCAGGGATGTGGTTGGTTCTCTTCTGAAGACCCCTGGAGGGGAACACGGCCAAGGCACAGGACACGCCCTCTGCCTCCACGTTGCATGTGTGTTGGACCTGTGTGCACACCTTGCTGGACTGGGAAAGGATGATCCCAGGGGAACGGGCTTGGGGGAACAATTCCCTTGGGTCTGGTCTTCCAATGCTGATGCAGAACCGCTGGAGAAACCATGTCCCCTCCCCATAGGCCAAGTGCGGGTCATCAGTGTCAAGGCAAGGGACTCACGGAGGCCATGCAGGGCGCAGGCAGGCGGGGCAGCCCAGGTGCACCTGCTGCAGCACAGCCCTACACGGCCTTCTGCGTAGACAGGGAGCCAGGGTCAGCACACGGTGCCCGCCCCACCGCCTGGCTGTTCACAACCTGTGAACGAACACAGGGCTCTACTTCTTTTCCTTAAAGATTGATTTTATTGATTTGAAAGAGAGGGAGCTCTTCATCTGCCGGGTCTTCCCCAAATGGCCATGACGGCCAGGGCTGAGCCAGGCTGAGGCCAGAAGCCTGTCTTCATCCAAGTCTCCCACATGGTGGGCAGGGGCCCACGGATTCGGGCCATGTTCCTCGGCCTTCCCAGGCACATCGCAGGCAGCTGGATCAGAAGCAGAGCCGGAGTCTCTGAGGGATGCGAGCCACAGAGGGCAGCTTTCCCCGCCATACCTCCAGCCCCTCTAGCTGTGCCCCAGTCCTTTGCAGAAGTTGGCCGCCCTGAGGGAAGCGGCTCCGGTTTTGGGGTGGGGGGGAGGTACTCGTGGCCTCTGACAGTCTCTGTCACCCTCCAACGTCTCCTTCCAGAGCCCCTTTGCAAGGTGCAAGCTTCAAGTTGGTGGCTGCCTTCATGGCCACGTGGCCCAATGCTCCCCAGCTTGCTGGCGCAGAGCCACCCCCCCCCCCAGGGAAGCAGCTCCACAGCCAGGTCCCCCCTAGTTCTGTCTCCTGCAGGCCTCAGCAGGGGGACCCTAGGGGCTCCCGTGAGACGTGGGGAGGCTGGGGTCAGGACGGCCGGTGGAGCTGCTG
This sequence comes from Oryctolagus cuniculus, assembly GCF_051225735.1. Taxonomy (NCBI): domain Eukaryota; kingdom Metazoa; phylum Chordata; class Mammalia; order Lagomorpha; family Leporidae; genus Oryctolagus; species Oryctolagus cuniculus. The sequence goes on along the minus strand of NC_142875.1, from coordinate 14,097,121 downwards.
AGGTGGGCAGGGGAGAGCGGCCGGCTGGGAAGGTCCCTTGGGGCCGCACAGCCATGACTCATGATTCCCACGCCCTGCGGCTGCCCTGGTGATACCGCGTGTGGGTTGAAGTTTCTTCTCTCCGTGTTGGAGGCCAGGGCAAGTGTGGCTTCTGGAGGCTCTAGGAGACCCCCACCCTACCCCTGCCTCCTGGTCACGCGGCCTCACCCTGTCCAGCCTGCAGCGGGCACGAGGAGACCCAGCGCGGGTGCTGGCTGAGCAGCAGGTCACATGGGCAGGGCTGGCGGCGCCCACCCAGGGAGTTCAGGCGGCTCCAGGAGCTGAGAGTCTAAGGAACCTGCGTGGACCGAGACAGGCCTGGAAAGAGGGTTCAGTTGGGAGTCCGGCCCATGTTGGGGGCCCAGTTAACTGCCTCTGAAGAGCAAGGGGGTTCTGAAGCAGCGACTTGAATTTGGTGTCAGACTACCCGGAGGGCACATACCACTGCTCTCCATGCAGCCAGGGCACTGGCGGCCACCCTAGCCCCGACTTTACTACAGGGTCCCCTTCGTCCTGCCAAGCCCTGGTCCCAGGAGGGGCTGTCTCTCCTCAGATGCGAACAGCTGCAGGGCAGACGTGAGAAGGGTTGCAGCTCAGCTCCTGGCCTAGGGGCCTCGCCCGGGGAGCGAAGTGGACGCACGGGTTCATTTTTCATTCTGGTAACATCCATGGACAGCATCAGGCGGGCTCCTTTAGCCCTTGGTGAGCGAGTCAGAAGCAGGTTCACCTTGGCCACCTACAGTGACCGCCTCTCAGTCTCTCCCCAAGGCCATCACTGAGCCTCTGGCTCGTCTGTGCCCTCTTTAGGGCTGAGCGGGACGTCCATGCCCCAGGTCTCACAGGAGCTTGGGAGTTGGACAAGGACCATGACGTTGAGGGACCTCCTTGGCCTGCTGGGCTGGGAGGAGAGCAGCTTCCACCTGGGCCCACTAGGTGGCAGGCAGGAGCTGAGGACTCCCTGCTGCTGGGGCGCAAGGGCTGAACCATAGATAAACTTAGTTGGTCCAGGCCAGGGCCATGCTACGCCTAAGCCTGCAGGGGTCTCCCGTGCAGTTCCCCGGCAGTTTTGGGCTCCCTCCAGCCTCTGCCTCCGTCCTCACGCCCCTGTGTTCCTCCTCCTCTAAGGACACCATTCAGATGGGGTGACAGGCCCGCCAACCCAATTTCCAGACAGGGTCATGGGCTGAGGCAGAGGCTCACGTGATCCACGGAGCAGGGGGCAGTGCGCGCCCCAGCTAGGCGGTCCCAGGAAGCCTGCTCTCGGCGCCAGACGCTGCCCTGCCCGTGCCCCTGACCGGCCCCTTGTCTTTCAGAACCAGCTGTCTGGGAACCTGCTGAGGAAGTTCAAAAACAGCAACGGGTGGCAGAAGCTCTGGGTGGTGTTCACCAACTTCTGCCTGTTCTTCTACAAGTCCCACCAGGTGAGCACCCGCGGGAGGCAGGTGGGGCGGGGTCCCCTAGAGGCCTCTGCTCCAGGCTGGGGCCGCCTCCCCACTCCCACCCCGCCTCTCCGCCCCGCCGCAGGACAATCACCCCCTGGCCAGCCTGCCCCTGCTCGGGTACTCGCTCACCATCCCCTCGGAGGCCGAGAACATCCACAAAGACCACGTGTTCAAGCTGCACTTCAAGTCCCACGTGTACTACTTCAGGGCCGAGAGCGAGTACACGTTTGAGAGGTAGGCGGCCCCCGCCCCAGACTGGGACTTGTGCCCTGATGCCCTCTGCCCCGCGCTAGCAGTGTGGCACTTCTGTTCCCACACAGGCCCGTGGAGGCACGGCTTCCCCGACTGTGGCACCAGGCCTTAAGTCGGTGCCACAGGCGTCCTGCAACATGGACTATACCAGGAGCAAGGCCTGTGTGGGGGCGGGGGGAACATACTGCAAAGGACCCGAGAAAACAGTCGCATCACGTGCATGCATATTTTGGTCCAGATTTCTCCTAATACACACAGTCCTTACACTTGGGGAAGAACCTGTGCATGCATGGATTTCAGAATTGCACCCAATCAGCTTAATTCCAATTTCCAGACTTTCTGAAGCCCCTTCCTACAAACGGGGTGCAGGGCTGAGCTCTGCCTGCATGGGCAGGAGAAGACGCAACACGAACCTTGGGTTTCCTCGTGGGTGTCGTGAGGTCCACGGGCAGCAGGCTCCCCCAGGCCGGCTGTTGCAGCAGGACCCGGGGTAGGGTAGTCAGTGTCGCCGTCCTGCCTTCCAGGTGGATGGAGGTGATCCGAAGTGCCACCAGCTCGGCCTCCCGGGCGCCCAGCGCGAGTCACAAGGACTCCCACGCATACTGACGGCTTGCCTGGAGGGCCCGCTCTTCTGTGTGATGCAGCCCAGTAAAATTCACACCTGTCTGAGAAGCAAACACGGTGTCGCCGCCACTCTCGTCTGTCTCCCTTTGCAGAAGCGTCTCCTAACCTTGTCTTTTCAGCTGTTAATTTCTCATCGGAACCGGACCCCCGCCAGCTCCCCTCGGGGGCCGCTCTCCGGCTCACACCAGTATTAAGGTGGCGTCGCCAACAGTGCCAAGCGACGCCGTGTGCACCGGGTGCCGACAGCCTCGTCCTCCAGGGCACCGTGCAAGCAGTGCGGCCGCATCCGTTCAGCCCGACGGCGGCGCTGCCACGCTGCTTTGTCCTCAACCCTCCGTGGTCCCCGTCCCCGGGGACTTTCCAGTGTGTGACACGTGTGGCGTAGTCCTAAGCCAGCGAGATCCTTTTCAGATTTCGTTTTTGTCGGTCTTTCTACTTTTATAATAGGAGTTAGTAAGACTCACTTCTTTGATTAATAAGCAATTTGCAGCACACTCCGTGTTCCCCGTGGCGGGGGTGGGGCAGGTCCTGCTCCCTGAGGCGCCCGTCACCAGCCCTCTTTCCTGACCAAATCTGTCCCAGTGCCGACTGTGTCCAGACTGTGGCGGAGTTGCTTCTGCCAGCCCTCTGCCGTGCTGTGGGTGGTGTGTACAGTGGGAAGGTGTCTGGCGTGCTGTAGTGCTGTCTGTTCGCGAGCATGAAAGCCTGTCACTGAGCAGGGCCGTGGGGCGAGCCGGGGGCGCCTGGGAGCCTCACGGGGTAACGGTACGTAGGCCCCCGCCCCGTGGCTCTGCCACTGTGGTTTGAAACTGCACATTCTCTAGTAGTATATATTGTGCCTGTCTTTACTCTTTTATACGCATCGCCCTGGGCATGGGGCGTGGCTGCCGGGACCCACCAGTGAAAACCTTTGCCTCTTCTCCACGGTGAGCGGTGGCTGCTCTCCCTTAGCGTCCCCAAGCCCTTTCTAACGCAAGTCTTAAACACCCCGGAGGCGGTGGCCCACTGGGCCCCACCGCCATCCTGGAGCTGGGACTGGTGCGCACGACTTAGACACCCACAGGCGCTGGATACCTGTTCATCATTGCCTTACAGTGTGTACCAGACGGTTAAGTACTAACAAAAGGGAATAAAAATACCTCACGCCACAGTCCAGCTTATGGAAGTTTTAAGGCAAAACAAGCCACTTTGTCTTGTCTTTATTCGCGCACGGGGTGGGGACGGGGTGCTGCTGCCCTGGCTGGCTCGTCCTGCAGAGGGGCCGAGAGTGACCCCTCAAACAAGCATGTTTAGAAAGCTTTGTATGGGGCACAGACATTCTGGAAGTGTCATGCATGGTGGCTTCGCCAACAGGGGAAAAAATCTCCGTAAGCAGAGGGCTGCCAGGGGCCTGCCTTCCCCATCCCCCCAGGTGGAGTGGTCTGCCACTCGGTACGTCTGTGTTGACTCCTAACCCACATGCTGGGCCCTCCCAGAGCAGCCTGTGAGCAGCACCTCACCTCGGGGGGGCTCTGAGGCGCCCCCTGCACACGAGACACAAGATCCTGCCAGACCTCGAGCTGGTGGCTGTGGGGCTCAGGGTGCACTGCCTCCACTGCCGGGCTACAAAGTGTCAGGGCCGGCACTGTGGCACAGCCGCCCTGGCCTGCAGTGCTCCAGTCCTGGCTGCTCCAGGTCCGATCCAGCTCTCTGCTATGACCTGGGAAAGCAGTAGAAGATGGCCCAAGTCCTTGGGCCCCTTCCCCCACGTGGGAGACCCAGAAGAAGCTCCTGGCTTCAGATCGGCGCAGCTCCAGCCATTGTGGCCAATTGGGGAGTAAACCATTGGATGGAAGACCTCTCTCTCTCTGTGTAACTCTGACTTTCAACTAAATTTTTTCTTGTTTTTAAAAGTATCTTAAAGCACATAAATTCATCCCACAATTTGCCAGAGAAATGGTACAAAATGCTATGGCAAAGAACCAAACCAGACACCACAAGAGCTGCTCAAACCAAATGGACATCTAGAGAGCAGGCGGCCTTGATCAGACCGAGACAGGAGGCCGGCTGTGTGGGTGCTGGGGCACGCGGGTGAGCCACCTCCCTGGTGCAGCCAGCCAGGACATCCAGCTGCGGCCGCGGGCTCCAGCCCAGCAGATCGGCCGGGAAGGCCGAGCCTGCGTTCTGCTCGAACCACAGCAGCCAGCGTGGCGTGTGGCGCAAGGCAGGGCCCAGCCGTGGCTCTGCATCCTGGTCCCTAACAAACTGCGTGTGACAGATGGCACCCTACCCAGACGATGCTTCCGCAGGCACCGTTCCGCCAGGAGGTGGAGCTGTGTGCCACTGTAGCCCAGGGACTGCCCGGGACAGCCGCAGCTCTGGTCTGTGAGCCTGGCTCCAGAGTCAGAGGCCACCTGCACGTCTGAAGACTCAACCAATCGGAAAAGCTGCGTCTGCCCTGGGGAGCAGGGATCCTCTCAGGGCAACTCTGTCTCCTGCCGCAGCAACACACTCTCCAGAGACACAAAACGCTGTCCAGTCTCCTGTCCCAGCCACATTCTAGCCACAGGCCAGGGTGAGCACCTTGGTTCTATCCCCGACCAAAACGCATCCCTCAGACACTAACCGTTCCAGCCAAGCTCACTTCCGAGAACATCCTGAGAGTTTGAAAACACAACTGGCACCAGTCAGAACAGCCAGCATCCCTCCAACACTCCCGGCTCGGCCTCTGCCCCTCTCCCCGGAATGGCCAGCCAGAGACTCGCCCTGAGGGTCACCCGCTCACTGCCTGCCTTGCTCCCCCAAGAACCGCCACTCCCAACAATTGGCAGCATCAACACACGTCCACAGGGCAGGAGAAATCGCCGTCCCAGAAACCCACAGGGTGCCTCCAGGCGAGCGCCACGCCATGTCCTCCAGGGCCCGTCTCGAGCTGCAGGGGGCGGGCACGGACACTGGCCCCTCTGCCGTCCTGGCACACATGCAGCCACACATACATACACGGCACGGCCGCCCTGGGCTCCGCAGAGCCGCGTCCCAAGGAGAGTATGCAAGGTAAGTGTGTTATAAAATTTATTCGTGTAAGCATTCAGACGTTTTAGGTGGCAGAAATGATATGCAGATTCCACTACAAGGTGCAACAGAAAATCGTACTGGGAGAAGACGGTACATCCGGCGCACACCGGCAGTGGCACGACTCCAAACAAAGGCTGGCCCAGGGCGCGGCATCCGGGAGAAACGTGAAACAATAACTTAAAGCTCCATGAGACAAGATATGTTCCGATTTAAAACACCAAGAAATAGTACCATCAATGGGACAGGAAACCAACATCTAAGTGTACCAAGGGGATGGCGCCTGTGCTGAGGTACAGAGAGGAGCGGGAGTTATTACTCATGGCAAACCCTGCAAGTACAAAATAAAACCCAAGTCACTGCTCACATAATTCAAAATTTACATGTAATAAAGGCAAGGCAATAGACTCAAGTTATGGCCTGTCAAATATTTACTCCACTGACATTATCTACAGAAGCACTTGGCCAGTTTGTACACAGTGATTCCTTATGCACGCCAAAAGGGTTTCCGTAAAAATGACACTATATACAGATCTGTACACCGACCCGCCAGAGCGATTCTGCGTCTCCCGGGGGAGCTGTCAGCTTGAAGCAGGATACCTGAGGTTTCGCGTCTGCATTGCCTGATCGGAATCCCAAATATACACTTCCGGTTTGTGTGAGTTTTAAAGACACTCTCCTTGAATATGTGCACTATGGTGAAAAGTAAAAACAGGAATAATAAAACAATCGCTTGCAGGCGCAGGCACAGCCCCACCCCATCCGTCCCGGAGACTTCATCTGGCCGCGGCACGGCGAGGGCCGCCACGTGTCCCGCGCCGGGCGCCGGCGGCCGGGGGGACGGCCCCTGGGCCGCGCACCTGTTCAGCAGTCAGCAAAGGCTCTCCTTGACTCTTAAGGAGGAGGATGAAGAAGAAAGAAAAACACAAAACCCAAAATGCCAAGGCGTCTCAGTGCGACGAGGTTCCTCCGCCACTCAGAGAGTACCTGGGGAGAAGAGAAGAGGAGCCGAGTGAGTGCCGCCTCCAGGCCCCACGGGAAGACTCGAACCAACGGCAACAGCAACCCAAGCTGCAGGAACGTAAATGGAGCCAACATGAACAGCGTCATCAGTCTACCATCCAAACGACGCGTGACGATGACAGGCATCACGGCTGCAACACAGACGCCTGCACAGGGCACAACAGCACGGCAGGACGTGCTCGGCCTGGCCGCAGGGACGCCGGGAGTGAAGCCGGAAGTGACTCCCCACAGACTCGGCAACCTCCAACAGCTAATGGGGAAGCCCCAGCCACACAGCCGCCCGGGCCGCACGCACGTGGCGGGGGCGTGAGCGCAGGCAACCATTTCCAGTCACAAAAGCTCCGACCTCATCCAAGCAGCCCACTCTGTAGCCACGTGTGGAGACAGACCGCTCTCGAGATGTTTCAAAATTTACTATGATCACAAGAAAAAAGTTTTATGCCCAACAACAAAGAAACAGGTGAGTAAATTATGCAAGCTGGATGAAACAGACTAAGATTCTAATGACCTGTACTTCTAAGTGAGATGAAGAATCTACACCAGTTAGCAAGTATGCACAGGATTACCTGTGTCCTGGGCAACGCACAATGTCCCAGGCCACGTCTAACAAGGCCTCTGTGCACTCACAACCCTGGTACGTGCTCACGGCTCGCATGTGACAAGGGAAGGCAGTGCAGCAGGTGACGGGGTCGGGGGCCAGGGGTCACGCAGTCTCCACTCTATGATGCTGTCACCCTTTACGGTGCAGAACCTGGCCAAGGATGTATTGGTGACTTTCCTCAAACTTTCCAGCCCTCGGCGCTGTCCCAGACCACTCATGGTTACGTAAAGTCTCTTAACAGCAAGTGCTAGCCACAGACCCTGACTCTAGCTTCCAGAACTTAAAAAATGAGATCATGGGACGAGCTGACAACACGAGAGAATTCAGCGAACCCCAACTGAGATGGAGACAGGCTCTGGAGCGCTTCACGCACAGTCGCTCCCAGTCTGAGGGGATCCCCCAGGGTTAAGGCCAGAAGCGGGAGTGAGGCCGAGCAGCAGGCGGCTGCTGGCTCTCTGTGCCGCAGCCTGCGTGTTGCTGGACAGTGGTCGCTCGCAGGGCTACGCACGCTACCTCTCCGAATAGTAACTGGGCACACACTCAGGAGTGGGCAGACACGTGGCCATCAGCCCATACTTCTGTGGCAAGAGCTGCAACGTGCAGGGTCCCGTGGCCCTGCAGCTGGTTTCTGGCGTCCTGTCACTCACGCCTACTGATTTGCACAGAATTCCAGACACGTCTGCCCTAACTTGCTCCTACTTTCGCCTTGTGGCCTGGAACAAGAGAGGCAGGTACGAGGAGGAGGCGCCAAGGGACAGGCAGCGTGGCGAGCACATCACCTCTGCAGCCGCTGCACGAGCTGGGCCACCATGGTGTCGGAGATCCCGGGGCAGGCCTCCTCCGCCAGGTAGATGGCCCCACGCAGCTCCTCGATGGAACCCACGCTCCCTCCGCACGCCTGGCTCTTCTCCTTCAGCTGCAACACAGGAGCACAGGGCACTGAGTGCGCGGGTCCCGGCCGAGAGCAGCGAGAGGGAGGGGCAGGGCAGGGCAGGGCAGGGCAGCAGGCAGCACAGAGACCAGCGGCTTCCTGTGCCTCCTCCAGATCTGACCGTGAGGCTGTGCCTGCTGGCTCCTTCTGCCGTTACAGAAAAGCAACGTCAAGTGCAGCAGGAGTCACACTGGCTTCGGGGAGGAGGGCAGCCCGGTGGGCGACAGGACTCTGCCGCTGAGAGGGGGCGCCGTGGAAAACACAGCGACTCCCAGGAGGCCTGCAGCAGCCCGGCAGCGACTCACTGATGCTGGTAACGTGGCCCCTGCCACTCTGCCTAGGCACTCACGGGGTGCCACACAGTGGGCACCGCCCAGCAGAGGCCAGCGGGGGTGGGGGGTGGGGCGCACACGGAAAGCAGCGCCTGAGGCTGGCGGCCGCAAGACCCTGCACAGACCTTCCCCACCCCCCACCCCCCCACCCCACCCCCAGTCAGCCGGTCATCTTACCTCTGCAAACAGAGGAGAAATAATCGTAGATAAACACTGGGAGAAAGGTCTCTTTGGGATGTCTTTCATCTAGGGGGAGGGGAGAAGGAAGTCATCAGAAAGTTACCATGCGTGCTGGCAGCGGCACGGGGGCTTCCTGGGGGGCTATCCAGGCGCAGAGGCGGAGTCAGCCACCTCCCCCCGGGGGCCTGCGCTAGACGAGCCTCAGCGGCAGGGACAGGCAAAGCCACGCGGCCTGGGAAGCAGGGCCTGCGTCCCACGTGGAAAGGGAGCTAACAACTGGGAAGCGGGATGCTGCACCAGCTGTGCAGCAGTCACTACTGAAACCAGACGGAAGACAAAGACATTTAAAACAATTCGTCAAAATTAAGTTTTATGTAAGGACCAAAAGCAGTAATTTTAAGGCCCTTAAACAAACTCAATCAGGGCCGGCACTGTGGCATGGCAGGTTAAGCCTCTGCCTGCAGTGCTGGCATCCCATATGGGTACTGGTTTGTGTCCCGGCTGCTCCTCTTCCGATCCAGCTCCCTGCTGTGGCCTGGGAGAGCAGCGGAAGATGGCCCCAGTGCTTGGGCCCTGCACCTGTGTGAGAGACCCAGCAGTTCCTGGCCCCTGGCTTCAGATTAGCTCAGCTCTCTGCCTGTTGGCAGCCACTGGGGGAGTGAAAAACCTCTCTGCATGGAAAACCTCTCTGTCTCCCCCTCTCTAACTCTACCTCTCAAATAAAAAAATAAAATCTTAAAAAAAATAAATAAACTCAATCACAAACACAACCATGGTGTGTAGTAAGAGTTAACACTAATACACCAGGCAAACACCGTCCAGCAGAGAGCTCTGAAGTCACTTCGTGCTGGGACCTTCACCCACCCTCTGCTCCCGGCAGGGCCAGCGTGTGGTACCCCACCCACCCCCACAGCCAGCTCTACCCGCGAGACAGCCGTCACTGCACAGAGACAAGTGCCCATCACTCCAGGACTGGCAGACGCACCTTACTTCTTTCCAAATCCGCTGGCTGCAGGGCTCCGTTCTCCAGACTCTTGGGGTCCTTCTCTCGGATGGTGAAGATCCAGTCCCCAGAGTCACTTCCCCCAGAGGCCTGGCCATCTGTTTCCCTAACACAGAAGCAGGCGGGGTCCATCAGTGCACGGGCGCTCAGGGTGCCGCCCCGAGCCCTCGACCTCAGCCCACACGCCCCACCCCTACTCCCTTGGGAGTTTCTGCAGGAGACAGACACCATCAACGCCTGCCACCATGTCAGCAGCAGCAACACCAACCCTCTTCCTAACAGGGAAGGCGGCCCCTCCTGGCGTGTCACCTCTGCTCTCCACCGAGAGCCCCCACCCTCCCCTCCCGGCGTGTCACCTCTGCCCTCCTGGTGCGTCACCTCTGCCCTCCACCGAGAGCCCCCCGCCGGCCCCTCCTGGCGCGTCACCTCTGCCCTCCACCGAGAGCCCCCCGCCGGCCCCTCCAAGGCCCCCGTCAGCTGCCCTTCACTGAGGGGCGTCAGTCTGGCGGCCTCACCCCATCGGAACCTCGGCTGCAAAGCTCCTGCTGCCTCTGGGCCTGCCCAGCCACTGGGCCGCACCTTCCCCTCTCTCACAGTTCAGTTCACCCTCTGCGGTGTCCCCGGGGCCGGGGCGGGGCCTGCAGCTCTCCTCGTCCCACCCACTTGCTGAGTGACACCTGTATTCTTAAGGCTCCAGTGACCTTTCAGAGCAGTGGCCCCTAGATTTGTACCGCCTGCCTGCCCGGCCTGAGCGCCACACTCGGTGTCCTTTCCCGCACATCCTGTAAGCAACTCAAACACAGCTCACAGCGTCCTGTGACACCTGCCGTGTTGCCCCGGCTGGAGCGCCCTCTCCTCCACCCAAACCCATCGCCCAGTCCTGACTCGAAACCTCCCGCGTCATCAACCCTGGGCTCCCGCCTGTCTCCAGCACCATCCCCTCAGCAGCCGCCGAGCCCCGTGATCTCGGCAGAGCTCCCGGGGGACTGCAGGCTCATGCCCAGGGGCTCGCGGCTCAGGTGTGCCGAGAGCAGAAGGTGCCCCGCGGGAGGCTTCCGGCCCCCACCTGTCAGGATCGCTCAGCCCAGCTCCGCCATCCCTAACGTAAGGTGCTGGGCCCATCCCCGTTCCAGCCAACGGAATGCCCAGATGCTCAACCGGACACCAACTTCCCTAACTTCCGGGTCCGGGCTTTTACACAACACAGGATCACGGAAACCCGCGTTCACACCCTCGGAAACACACCTGAGGCTGCTTCATCTGAGCAGCCTTAAGAACAGGAAGCATCATGCCGAGAAAGGACGCCAGGCCTCCGGGCCCAGCCCTGCTTGCAGCCCCACCGGACAGACCTCACCAGGAGGAGCTCCAGCGCGACACCACGGGGCCGTGCGGTTCCCAGAGCCCTCGCGGCACCCAACTCAAGCAGCAGCCCCTAAAAGGGCCCCCAACGAGAGACGAGAACCAGGAGGCCCCGCAGGCGCACACCCCGGGCAGCCCAGACGGCGCCGACTCACGCGTCCGAGTCTTCGGAGCTGGAGTCGTCGTGGCTCTGCTCGGCCTTCCACCTCTTGTACCTGTCAATGAGCTCGGTCAGGTAGGACGTTTTCTTGGCATTGCGGAGTATGAACTTGTGCTTCAACAGCTCCTTGGCGGTGGGTCTCTGGCAAACACACAGCGCACACGGAGCGTGAGAACAAGCTCGCTCTTCACGGCACTTCCTCCCACTCCCCCGTCCCGCACACAGACGGGTTCTACTTCCCTGAGGATCGCAACCCCTGCCGTGGGGCACCTGTGCCGACTGCACGTGCAGGGTGGACGGGACAGTTAGTCAGCGAGGGCCTCGACCTTCCAAGGGGACCGACCCAGCACTCGCGCACAGAAATGTCACAGAAACGTCACAGCACCACACCCCACAGCTGCCTGTTTCCTGGTCTCACAAAACACTCTGCGACAAATGCTGACTTTCTGCACTGACCTGTGGCTGCGGCCAGAAAAATCATTACGGATGTTAATTTGCAACCACAGAAAAGAATCCAGAAAGGGGCCAGGAGAGCTTTCCCTCGGCCTGCAGAGCGCACGTGTGGGTTCCTGCCCCCACCAGCCCTCCCCACTTACGAAATGGGTCCCCAGGGCTGCCGCCTGGGACCGGCCTAAGGACGCCACCCCTGCCCTGGGCTCCGCACCGCCGCAGCCATCCTTCCGGCCTCGGCCGAATGCTTTGCCCGAGGATGGCGAGTGCTTCCCCAGGAACCCAGCGGAGCCACAGTGGCACAGACGGCAGGGAATCTGGGAACAGCCAACGGTTCACGCCACGTTCCCACTGCCTCTGAACGGCTAAGGCTTGGTCAACAAGAAACATGTGTTTCTCAAATGCACACTTGAGGTGGCCCAGCCTTCACTCCAGCCAGGTCTCCCTCCTGTCCATGAGAAACTCCTGGAACGTTAGGTGCTCCTGTGTCAGCCTCTCGTCCTGCGCCCAGAGCAGGTCTGTGCCCAAGGCTGGGGCAGAGAGATGTGAGCTGGGCCTGTTTCCCAGGGGAAGACCAGTGTGCTGAGCCTAGATGAAGCAGGCAGGCACCCGCCCCCACCGATGCCTGAACTACTGAGCAGACCCCAGCTGCTGAGCTGGGGCCAGCACCCCAGAGGCGCTGGGAAAATGCTCCTTTCCCCGCGAGTCCTGCACCAGAGCTGGCACCGCACTGGAGAGCAGGGTGCTCCTGTAGGACTCACCCCGGGTTTTAGGTCAGAGCCCGTGAAAACGGGGTTCGGCTAACTCTGCTGCAAACTCAAACAGCTGGAGCCACATGCACAGCGAAACAGAGGGCGGGCTTCAAAGCAACGTCCCACCCAGAGAGACAAGGGCCACAGCACGTGGGCGCCGCTGAAAACAGAAAGGGGGGGGGGGCACGCTCACACTCAATCTGTTTCTGAAACACGCCAACTCGAAACTGAAAACAGTACTTTCTGAAGACTTGTTTAGCCATTATTTTTCAAAAGGCTAGTCTTTGCCTCTACTAAAAGCAGCATAATGCTTTATAGCTAGATCGTCTATAAATATTAGAATTTTATGAGCACACATACAATGGTAAGAACATTCCTCAGGCTTAATGAAGCATGAAATGCTAAAAAATCTCAAAGAATATAGGCAGATTTGCTTAATCCTTGAAAGGCGAACTATGCATTAAAACAGGCAATCTAAAGAAACCAACCACACGCATTTAGAAAAGGAAAGTGACAGGAGGCGCTGACACAGCGGGTGGGACGGGAGGGCCGCGCGCGGACTCACGAAGCTGGGCTCCTTGTTGAGGCAGGCCTCCACGAACTCCTTGAGCGGCTTGCTGTAGCTGCCCTCCAGGGTGGGCGGGTTGTTCTTTGGGATGAGGAATAAAACCTTCATGGGGTGCAGCTCCGAGTGAGGCGGCTCCCCCTTGGCCAGCTCTATGGCGGTGATGCCCAGGGACCAGATGTCCGCCTGCAAGGACAGAAGCACTTTAGCCGAGCACGAACACAGACAGGGATAATGCACCTACCTAATCCTCTACGGTCCTGGAAAAGTTTACTACTGTTGACTGATAATGGCGGGCGGGACCTCTTAGTATAACCTCAAGACAGGCAACAACAGGAGGAAACTTAACACCCCAAACACGTTCTACCTTGCTACTCGGGGGCCCGTGCTCAGTCAGGAGATGAGCGGGCTGGGGAGGGGCCGTGTGTCCGCCAGCCAGCCCGCCCATGGCAAGGCTGAGCACTGGGCCCCGCTGGGGCAGACGAGCAAGGTGTGCACGCCAGCTCCACGGGATCAGACAGAAGGGCTCACGGGAGTCGGTTTCCTGTCTGTGCAAGGGGCGCAGCGCTCCACACACACACAGAAGAGGAGAACCTGAATCGAATCGCCAACACTCTGCCAGGTAGGTTTTGACTGTGGCCATGACACATTTTAACATAAACTCAGGCCTCAGGACACTGTCCCCATGACTGCAGCCAACACAGGACTCTTCCTGCCTATCAACAGTAACACTAACCATCGTCCCCACAGCGAGCTGACACTGAACCGTGAGCGCAGGAAGCTGGGTGCTTTAAATGCATTCTCAACATAAACTATTCCAACTACAAAGTGTTTACCTAAATGCATTCTCAACGTAAATTATTCCAATTACAAAGTGTTTACCAGGATGCACTCCCCAGCAGAGAGCGCATCTACAATCCCTAGTATCAGGTAACCATGACGTCCTCGCAACTGTTCAAAACCAGGCCCTCCAGAGCGGGGTCCTCTGAGTCAGGCACCAAGAGGCCGCCTGCTGCAGCTCACCGTCAGGTCGCCTGGGCTCTTCATCTAGAAGGGCCCCAGCCCCGCCTCCCGCCCCCGCCCCCAGCTTTAAGAAGAAATTGGTCTCCAGCTCGGATTTGTCTTCGTGTTTCTTCTTGGTGTCATTTGTTTCTCCCGGATCTCTTGTCAAACGTCCTACAGGCTTGGCAGGAACCAGCAGCCCCGTATCGGCCCCCTGCTGCCCACCGTGGCCATGACAGATGGGCTAGGTGAGTGAACGTGTGCTATGAACGTGAAGAGCAAGCAAAGCCGCACAGGAAACTCTCCCGCACTGGTGGGGCCGTGTGAGTGGCTGGCACGGATTCCTGGAGGACAGGACAAGAGCCCCAGGACTGCTCGAGTGGGCCAGGACTCAGGGCCAGGGGCCCGTGTGCCCTGCAAACCCATCACTACACCCGGAACTCAGCACGCCTCCCTTGCACTCACCCTATGGCAGGACGGGACAAGGCTGAGGCACAGCACTGCGGCACCTGTAGCGCCTGGCTGCTCTTCAACCCTCCACAACCCGGAGAGGACTCGCCTGCAAGCCTTGTGAGCGCCGGAAAGCCTCACCGGAAAGGCCCCCAGTCAGGGAGCCTCCTGCGTGCTCTGTTCCCCTCTTCTCAGTCCTTACGCTAAAGAGACTGTGTTACAGAGCAGCACGGGGCTGGTGCCTAGCACAGTGGGTAAAGCCACCAGACGCGATGTCAGCATCCCACAGAACATCCCACACAGCACTGGTTCAAATCCTGGTCGCTCCACTTCTGATCCAGCTCCCTGCTAATGGCCTGAGAAAGCAGCGGAAGATGGCCCAAGTGCTTGGGCCCTTTACCATCCATGTGGGAGACCCCTGCACCCACGTGGGAGACCCTGAAGAAGCTCCTGACTTCAGTCTGGCCATTGCAGCCATTCAGGGAGTGAACCAGCAGATGGAAGATCTCTGTCTTTCTCTTTCTTCCCTGTAACTCCCCTTTCAGACAAGTAAAAAGTAAACTTTTAAGAATGCAAAAGAAGGAATATTCCTATTGTCTTTCTCTCCACAATTTGGAGTCCTTGATTGATTGCTCACTACAATTATTTAAACCATTAGAAATGTGATTTGTTCTAGAGCCCTTTACCCCCCTGAAGGGAAGTGGGTTCCTGGCACCGAGGCTGTGCGGGGGATACAGGTAAGGGAGTGGCGAGAACCAGCCGCACGCACAGCCCCCACGTGTCCCGGCTCCTTCCTACTCCAGCCCTCTTGGGTTCCATCAGAGCTGCTGCTGTGGCCGAAGCATGCTGCCCGCGGCCACCCGGATCCAGAGCCTCGTTCCCTGCCTCTGACAACACTTGCAGACCACCAGGCACCTCGTGACCCTGGGAAGTCCCACTGTCCCTGCTGTCAGGGCTGGGCTTCAGCTGCTTTCCCTCTGGGGGCCAGAGGACAGGCCTCCAGGCTCGGGGCCAGGCAGCCAGTGCGGGAGGCGCCTGCACCTTAGTCCACACGCCCATGCGCACAGGGCCAGCTGAGATGGACTGAGCCGGCATTACCCCTGCTGGCACCTGGGGGAAGGGTGCACAGGACACACCATCACCAGACCACTGGTCCCCCTCCCAGGCAGCCCCACAACCCCAGACATACTGTGCCATCCGCTCCCTGCCTCCTGCCCCTCGCTTCACTCAGAGCTGTACCCCCTCCTGGGATGCAGGCCGGCCCCTCCCAGCTAGCCACAGAAACATCCAGACTCCTCAACACCAATGACTTCCCCTTCCAGCATCTCTTCTAAATCGAAGTCAGACGCTCTGACACGCAGACACTGAGATCTTGCGCCAGGGGGACACCCGAGTGAGCACACGGAACCCGCTGCTGACAGACAGGACTCTGCTCGACAAGGAGGGCAGTGGGAACAGCACACGGCGGTCTCCCGAATCCTGGCAGCCGCTTATCACATGAGCACGGGAGACACGATGCAATTTAAGTGAGAAAAGCAAACTATAGAGAACATCATTCCAGAAGAAACCACCATCAGCTGTCTACAACCAAGACAAAGATGATCTCATAGGAGCCCAAATCACAACTGTAAGTAGCGAAAATAAAAACGGCTTTAATAGAAGATATTTACTTAGTCAGCTGCAATATTTAGGAACACATTTATTAGGTAACACTGAGAGGTATGAAAGTTTATGGGCACTGTGGCCGGCCATCTCCACCTGCAGCACCAGCATCCCATATGGGCACCGGTTCGAGTCCGGGCTGCTCCACTTCCAATCCAGCTCCCTGCTGGTGGCCTGGGAAGGCAGTGGAGGATGGCCCAAGTGCTTGGCCGTCTGCACCAGCATGGGAGACCAGCAAAAAGCTCCTGGGTCCTGGCTTCAGATCAGCCCAGCTCCAGCCGTTGAGGCCACTTAGGGAGTGAACCAGCAGATGAAAGATACCTCTCTCTCTCCATCTCTCTATCTGTAACTCTGCCTCTCAAATAAATAAATCTTAAACACACACACACACACACACACACACACACACACACACACGTTTACAGGCACTGAACAGTCCCCAACACTCAAGCTAACAGAGCCGGTGAACCCAGCTGGGAAGCAGGCCAGCAAATGCAGAGTCCAGCAGCCAGCGGCTAACCCCGCCGGGGTTCACGTCTCCAAGTGTTGTTTTTTCCATCAAGGCACCACCTAGTCCCATTTTCACCACGGCCATGCAAACAGTTATTTCAGAGACGACTGGACACCACAATGACTTGGCTTAGGCCTGGCAGCAGGCCAGTATCTTCCAGATTATCAGTGAAGAACACACCACAGCCTCTGAGGCCGAGAGGCGGGGCTTGGAAGCGAGTACAGACAGCGCCCTCACCCCAGCCCAGTCTGCAGGGCACCATCTCCACACCTCGGCCTCACCACCCACAACTTAGAGTTCACACACAACCCTGCGTGAGGCCGTCCCCAGCTCCCTCCTTACCTCACTGCGCCGCCCCGGCCCCGGCCTGGGAGAGCAGACACCTCCCCTGCACCTGCTCACTGTAGGGGCCACTCAGCACACCGCAGAGGGACACAGTACCTGGCACCGCGCAGAGGGCACAGTACTCAGCACCCTGCAGAGGGCACAGTACTCAGCATTCTACAGAGAGGCACAGTACTCAGCATCCCACAGAGGGCACAGTACTCAGCACCACACCGAGGGGCTCACACTCAGCACCCTGCAGAGGGGCACAGTACCCAGGACTGCAGAGGGCACAGTACTCAGCACCCCACCGAGGGGCTCACCACTCAACACCCTGCAGAGGGGCTCAGTACCCAGGACTGCAGAGGGCATAGTACTCAGCACCCTGCAGAGGACACAGCACTCAGCACCACACCAAGGGGCTCACTACTCAGCACCCCGCAGAGGGCACAGTACCCAGCACCCTACAGAGGGCACAGTACTTAGCACCCTGCAGAGGACACAGCACTCAGCACCACAGAGGGACATAGTACTCAGCACCACACCAAGGGCTCACCACTCAGCACCCTGTAGAGGGCACAGTACTCAGCACCCCACAGAGGGCACAGTACTCAGCACCCCACAGAGGGACACAGCACTAAGCACCACGCCGAGGGGCTCACCACTCAGCACCCTGCAGAGGGCACAGTACCCAGGACTGCACAGAGGACACAGTACTCAGCACCCCACAGAGGGCACAGTACTCAACACCATGCCAAGGGACACAGCACTCAGCACCACGTTGAGGGGCTCACCACTCAGCACCCTGCAGAGGGGCACAGTACCCAGGACTGCACAGAGGACACAGTACTCAGCACCCCACAGAGGGCACAGTACTCAACACCATGCCAAGGGACACAGCACTCAGCACCACACTGAGGGGCTCACCACTCAGCACCCTGCAGAGGGGCACAGTACTCAGTACCCCACAGAGGACACAGTACTCAGCACCCCGCAGAGGGCACAGTATCCAGGACTGCACAGAGCACAGTACTCAGTACCCCACAGAAGGCACAGTACTCAGCACCCTGCAGAGGGTACAGTACTCAGCACCCCAGAGGGGCACAGTAGTCAGCACCACGCAGAAGGCATAGTACTCAGCACCCCACAGAGGACAGAGGACACAGCACTCAGCAGCCCATGAGTAAGTCCGGACAAAGGGACATGAAACGGGCAATGTCTTTACTCAGGCCCAATCCCCTTGCTAACAAAGCATCACAATAGTCTCACAAAGAGACTCCCGTTCTCCAGCCCAAGCCCCTGCTCTAGCAAAACCAAAAGCTCCTTCAGGGGAGAGCACAGGTACCCCCTGGGCACCACCTCCCTAACTCACCCTAGAAATACTAACAAGCACCAAGGTTCCTGAGACGCCTGGGCAGTGAGCGCCTGGCAATGCTGTTTTCAGACAAAGAACATAGACTCCCGTCAGAAGCCCTGTGCACATGAACCATTCAGGACAGCCGAGCAGCCCAGGTGACAAGGGGTGAGAAACACTGTTCAAGAGGCAGTGATAGGCCAGCGCTACGGCTCACTAGGCTAATCCTCCACCTGCGGCGTTGGCACACCGGGTTCTAGTCACGGTCGAGGCGCCGGATTCTGTCCCGGTTGCTCCTCTTCCAGGCCAGCTCTCTCCTGTGGCCAGGGAGTGCAGTGGAGGATGGCCCAAGTGCTTGGACCCTGCACCCCATGGGAGACCAGGAGAAGCACCTGGCTCCTGCCATCAGATCAGCGCAGTGCGCCGGCCACAGCGGCCATTGGAGGGTGAACCAACGGCAAAAGGAAGACCTTTCTCTCTCTCTCTCTCTCTCTCTCTCTCACTGGCAACTCAGCCTGTCAAAAAAATAAATAAAATAAAAGAGGCTGTAATGGTAAATAAGGTTCCAGACGCCTACAAACAATGCCGGTCTGCAAGCCCCGTCCCTTCAGGGGTGGGGGGAGAAGGAGCGAGACAGACAGACAGACACCGGCAAGGCAGGGATGGTGCATGCACCCAGGACGCACACTCTTCACGTTCCCAGTGCAGCCCGGCCACCCCGGGTGAGGTTCTCCACCTGGCGCGGGCTCAGGAGGAGGAAGCACCCACAGAGAAGCGGCTCTGTGTGCCAGGAGCCAGAGCGGCCCTGCACTGCAGTGCAGCAAGCCGGCCCAGCCCACGAAAGCCCCCTCCGGCCGGCCTTGGCTGAAACGCTGCTGCGAAGCGACTTCCAGGGAGGGTTGCCGAGTACGACAGAAACAGCAGAAGATTTGGCTCTTGACATGGCTGACAGAGACCGGGACAGGGTTTCTCAGGTCACCTGCTCCCCACCCAAGTGTGCGCTCCCCTTGAGAACATGCACAGGGGGACAGCAGCATTCCGACGTCGCCAAGGGCTCTGGGAAGCAGGCTGGCTGGGTTTTCAGGTACTCAGAGAGGCCCTGCATGGAGCAGACACACAGGCAGTGGCTGACAGACTGAAACCTGTGGTGTGCCAAGCTACCCCGGCTGATCTGAGACCAAGAGTAAGAGGGCGATAATCCTGGTGGGTGCACTAGGACCCTGGGGTCTAGTCTAAGCCCTGCTGCAATCAGATGAGTGGGCTTCAGCTTAAAACAAAGAGAATGCATCACGGACCTAAGTTCTCGCCAGGTCCCAGAATCACATGACCCCAGGAAACAGGCCGATGGCAGAGGTGCTGTGGAGATGAGGTTAACCACGGAGGTAACCCAACAGCTGGGGCCAGACACCCACAAACACAACGCCCACAACATGTGCGCTCTGCCAGGGGACAAAAGCCCACCAGCCACGACCACAATCCCAACAAAGAGACAGCCAGAGCCACCCTTCCCCTCCCCCACAGGAATCAGGACCTCAACCACAACGTCAACACCCTGTGAGAGCCGACGGCAAGTGCAAGGCCACAGGAGCGTCACCCAGGCACTGTGCACCGTGCTAGCAAGCTGGCCCAGCTAGTAAACACTGAGAGCATTTCTGTTTCAAAGGGAGAAGCGGAGTGAGTGTTCGGCGTGGCAGTCACCATGCCGCCTGGGCCACCTGCCTCCAGCATCTGAGGGCCCGGGCCTGAGTCCTGGCTCTGCTCCCTAGTCCAGCCTCCTGCTAATGCGCACCCTGGGAGGCAGCAGTGATGGCTCAAGTCCTTGGGGCCCTGCCACCCACATGAGAGATCTGCATGGAGTTCTGGGCTCCTGGCTGCAGTGTGGCCCAGCCCTGGCTGCTGCAGGCATTTGGGGAATAAATCCATGGGGGCGAATGGGGGGGGGGGAGGGTTGTTTGTGTGTGTAAATATACACAGAGCCCCAGATAAGATGCTAAACTAAAAACAATAAGAGAAACAGTGTCTGGCCTGTAAACCTATCTGAGTTAAACATTGCTAGAAACTCCTGCCTCAGAAAAGTCAATTCCGTGGCTCACGCAGGATTTTCACTGTGCACAGGCCGCTCACAGGAGCAGATGGTGGGAAATGACGTTACATCAGAGACCCAGGCAGCAAGGAGCACCCAGGGTTTTCAGTCCACCCTAAAAGGCTTCCCAAAGGGAGAAGGAATGCAGGAGAAACGGGGAGAGTGAGAGCGCGGACAAGTGGGAGCCTCGGGGAACCAGGATGCCGCAAGGACGGCCAGTCCTCAGTGCTGGGAGCTGCAGCCAGCACAAAGGCTCAGCTCTGCAGCTCCGGGACAGGGCCTGCAGCCGCCCTGTCCCCCCGCCGGCTCCTGTATGCAGGGGCCTCAAACATCAGTCTTGTCCAAGGCCTGGCCCACGCCCACGCCTCTCGGCCTTCAAGCCCACCTGTGCCCTCTGCAGACCACGCCTCCGGGGCCCTGCGCGGGGCATCTCCTAGGCAGGCCGCGCCCATCCTCGCACCGCAGTCCCCCTGCCTCCACCGGCACACGCTCCGTCAGGTGTCCCCACACCCTCAGACCCACAGTGCGTGTGCCGGGGGCTCGTGCACGCAGGAGGCAGAAGGCACGGGGCACAGCCAGGGTCGGAGAACCTCTTTTACGACCTATTTCAAGGCGCCAGCCTCAGTCTGACCACAGCAGCTGTGGGCACAGGAGGGGGAAGCCCAGCCCAGGCACCTGCCTGGAGCCCGCCCTTACCTTCGAGTCGTAGGCTGACTGCTTAATGACCTCAGGCGCCATCCAGAAGGGGGTGCCCACAAAGGTGTTCCTTTTGATCTGGGTGTCTGTCAGCTGGCCCGCCACTCCGAAATCAGCCAGCTTCACCGCCCCGTGTTCGGACAGCAGGACATTGGCCGCTGCGAAGGAACCCAGGAGGTGTGATGGCTGTAACGGCACCGAGGAGACACGCACATCCTCTCCCCAGCTGGACCATGTGTCGCGACAGCCGTCACGGACCACACTGCCCACCTGAGCTCAGGAGGGAGCCCCGCCCCGCAGTACTCCACTGTCCATCAGAGCCCAGGAGGGAGCCCCGCCCCGCAGTGCTCCGCTGCCCGTCGGAGCCCAGGAGGGAGCCCCGCCCCGCAGTGCTCACCTTTAATGTCTCTGTGGATCTTCTTCTCCGAGTGCAGGTAATCGAGTCCTTTGAGGATCTCTCTCAGGATGGTGGCGATCTGAGTCTCGTCCAAAGGGCCAGGCTCTAACTGACGAGAGAGGCAGACACACTGTCACTGAGACGGTGAGGGAACAGACAGTGCGGGCAGCAGAGGCAACACCGAACACCTGCACTTAAACAGGCACTGCTGTCAACAGGACAAGCTGCTACAGGGACCCCAAGAGCCGGCTGCGGAACAGCACTGCGGCCGACAGGCGAGGCGGGGCGAGCCTGCCAGAACGCGGGTGCTCCACGTGGCACCTGCGGACCCGACAGCCAGCCAGCCAGCCAGCCCGCCAGCCCAGAGCACTCGCCTTCACTGACCCAGGACACGGCCTCATGGAGTTCATCAGCAAGTCGTAAGGAGGGCAGTGTGCTTTAGACCAAAAGGCATGAAAATGTAGACGGCTCTACCTCGGGCAGCGCTGGGACTGACACATGCCCATTTCCTGGACAGACATGACGAGCCTTCCCTGTGTCTCAGGAATCCTCGAGTGACTCCCAGAAGGATTTTGTGGGGCCCAGTGTTGGGGGGGAGCCGGGACCCGCCCCCAACTGCCTACACTACAGTCTGCCTCACGCCAGGCACTCCTTCCTGGCTCACCTCTGTCAGGCCCACCCTGGTCTACACCACAATCCCCAGACTTTGATGCCTCTCCTGATACCATGGATCACTGGCATGGACACACCCAGGAGGAGCCTGGGGCTCCCGGCTTTCTCCCCTCAGGACCCAGCTGAAAGAGCTGGTGCTGGCTTTTCCTCGTCTGACTTCCTATTAGCTGCTCAGAGAGAGACAAACTGTCTGGGGCCGCCACCCGCCGGGAAGCACCCCAAACCCTAGGTGAGATCTCTCCTTGGACTGAGACCGCATATGCACACTCTGCTCCCCTGAACTGACATCTCCCAGAGTCGTCTGTCCACGAGTTTTTTTCAAGAAACACATTTCTGCCTTTTCCACGTGTACTTCTCAGTGTTCACAAAAGGCAGGAATTTTCATTTTCACAATGAAGATTTCTCACCACCTACGGGACGCAAGCAAGAAGAGATGCCAGAACACGTGCCCTTGTTCACGGCACCCTGCTCAAAATCACGTCACAGAGCCCGGGCCCACTTCCTCCCCAGCGCGTCTGCTCGCGCATAGCAGCAGCAGCTGGCCCTGAGTCCCTGCCTACCCCCGGTCTCTACAAAGGAAACAGCAGAGCTGCCTGCTGCCAGTACCACGGGAGACAGGAAGAGTCGAGGGGGCCACCATCATGGCTCAGCACGTAAAGCTGGTTTGTGTCCCGGCTGCTCCACTTCTGATCTAGCCCTCTGCTAGCGGCCTGGGAAAAGGAGCAGATGATCCAAGTGTTTGGGCCCCTGCACCCACATGGGAGGTCGGGATGAAGCTCCTGGCTCCTGGCTCCGGCCTTACTCAGCCCTGGACATTGTGGCCACTTAGAAAGTGAACTAGTGGATGGAAGATCTCTGCCTATCCCTCTAACTCTTTCAAATAAATAAATCTTCATTTTTAAAAAAAGAGAGAGAGGACAGAGGTGAGGAAAAACAGACAGAAAAATCTTCCCATGGACAATTACGGGCTGCAGCCGTGATGAACAGACCTGTGGCTAGGCCCTCTGAAACCTGGCCAGCACTCCGTCCACCACCAACACAGCCGTCAGGGAGTAGACTAGAGACACACTATACAGTGGGTGTGTCTGAGGGTTTGCTACAGAGACTGGAGTTTGAACCACTGGACCAAGAAGGCAGGACCGGTCCTCACGCAGTGCGTGGGCACTGTCCAGTTGGCCAAGGGCTGGGTGGAAGGCAAGGCACAGGCAGGTCTTCTCTCTGTGGGACTGGGCCTCCCTCCTTCCCCTGCCCCTGGACATCAGAGCTCCAGGCTCTCTGGTCTCTGGACGCAGGGACTCGCACAGCAACACCGCCAGCACTCTGGTGCTCGGGCTGACTTGGCAGGGTCTGCCGCCTCGCAGAGGGCCCATTCCGGGACTTCTCAGCCCCCATGCTGACGTGCGCCAGTTCCTCCAGCAAGCCCCCTCTCTCTCACCTACCCAGCATCTCCCTAACGCTCGTGACTCCGACAGCCCTAGCACCACCACGTGGAACTCACTCACAAGGCATCAGCTGCTCTGCACCATGGCGGTCCTCGCCAGGTCACAGCAGGCCGAGCTGTGTTCTGGGTCACACACCAGCACTGTCCATCACTGCCACTTCTTTCTCTTATTTTAATTTGAATGGCAGAGACAGAGAGATCTTTCACCCACTGTTTCACTCCCCAATTTGCCACAAGAGCTGGTCTGGGCCAAGAACTTCACCAGGGTCTCCCATGTGGGTGCAGAGGCCCAAATACTTGGGTCACTTTCTGCTGCCTTCGCAGGTGCCTTAGCAGGGAGCTGGATCAGAAGCACAGTCAGGACCCAAACCTGCGCCCGTTCGGGATGCGGGTGTCACAGGCAACAGCTTTAACTCAGTGTAGCACAATCCTGGCCCCCACTAGCACTTCTACGCAGCATGAACATGGCAGACGCTGTCATTAAGACGACTGTGAAGAAAGCTGCCGGAACGGATTAGACTGCGTCCATCCACCTGTGGGTATCTCCCAGTCCCCCTCCCCTGCATGTCGCCCCTCTTTCCTCTGGCATGGGCACCCTCAGACAGGCACACGGCCCCAGCACAGACCACATACCTGGGCCCTGCGGCGGTAAGACAGGGCAAGTGACAGAGCTCGGAACCGAGCACACATGACACACAACCCCTCCTGCTCTTGGCCCCGAAACACTGGCAGATTAACGGGACAATGGCTGCAGCCGTGGGAAGCCAACGGCGACAGATGGCAAAGCCACCTCCCCCATACAGGTCCATGGCGAGGCTGTGGACCGCTGACCCCCATGTGGGAGAGAAATCCACGTCCAGCTTGTGTGAGACAGCGTTCCGTGCCACTGCACCAGCAGCTTGACCTACATACTACCGAACACCACCTCACCGTGTAAAGCTCACGAGCTCACGTCGTGTGCTCATGTCCAAGTCTGTCACCCATGTCTGCCCGAGTCAGAGACCGACTGCCGCAGCACAGCTCCTCCTCAGATTCCAAGGCCGTCCTGGCAACACTGACCCAGCTTTAATCTGCTACGCCTCCCAGTGCCAGGCCCTCTGCTGCGGAGCCGGGCTTTATCCTCCATATGGCGCCTTCCAGCACCCAGGGCATGAGGGACCGACCGTCCTCCCCGCTGGACAGCAGCCCGTGGGAGCACCTCGGCCCACCCTCTGGTCACTGCAGGAAGCCCTGGGCCTAGTGGGCGCACACCAAACATCCGAATGCAACACAGCATCACTCGCTAGGCTGCGAAACCAAGGCACTGGGAGTGGAGACGCCGGATTTCGCTGGCCTACGTCACGGCACCCTGGAATCTGCAGGAACTGGAGAGACCACTCACACAGGCAGCTTCCACAGAGTGGCTCGGGGATCCCACTGACAATTTCTATTACTTTCATATTCTTTTAAAGGAGAAAAAGAAAAAGAACGACAGACTGAGCAGATGCAAACGTGTACAGAGAGCACAACACGTGCCCTGACACACTGCGCTCTTACTAACTACGCCGTCTCTGCAGTCTGCACGCCAGACCCCAGAGGTGCCGCTGGGGAGAGTGAGGACGGATGCAGCACCAGGGAGCAGGCGGGCAGTGCCCTACAGGACGCAGCTCGGGCACTTCTGCGCGGTCCTGGGCGGCACGAGCACGTGGCAGGCGTCTCAGCAACCAAACACGCAGACACCCTCACTGCCAAACCCCAGGGGAGCACTGCCTTTCGGCCATGCCCTCAATCACTTTTTTTTTTTTTTTAAATGATTTATGTATTTTATTTCAAAGTCCGAGTTACAGAGAGGGAGGGAGAGAAAGAGCTCCTCCATCCTCTGGTTCACTCCCCAGTCGGCTACAATGGCCAGAGCTGCGTCATACCAAAACCAGGAGCCAGGAGCTTCCTCCACGTCTCCCCCAGATGGGTGCAGGGGCTCAAGCAGCTGGGCCATCTTCCGCTGCTTTCCCAGGCCATAGCAGAGAGCTGGATCAGAAGTGGAGCAGCTGAGACTCAAGTCGGCGCCCATATGGGATGTCAACACTGCAGGCAGAGGCTTAACCTGCTCCACCACAGGACTGGCCCCACCATCTTGTTTGATGTGTGCAAGCCCAAAGCGGTCAGGACGCTCGGCCTGGTCTGAGGCCAGCCCACCTGTACCCCGTAACCAAGCCCAGCCCTTTCAGGCCCACCTGGGAATCTGTCTCAAGCATTCTATTCAGCCCCGACACCTGCTAGCAGCACCTGGCAAGGGCTCTGCGAGAAAAAGAACTGTGACAGCAGACAGGCTCCGCCGCCTCCAACTGCCCCCGAGGCAGCAGGCTGGCAGTCTTCTCTCTGTCCCACATGCCAGACACCTGTCTCCACTGGAACCCTCAACTGCAGACACTGTCACACGTGCTCCAAAGGCAAACGTGGGGCTGAGCATTCGCATTCAAGTGCCGCGTTAAGCCGCCTGCATCCCATATCCGAGTGCTGGGGTTCAAGTCCCAGCTCTGTTTCCAGCCCCAGCTTCCTGCTAACGCACTCCCTGGGAGGTAGCAGATGATGGCTCAGGTACTTGGGTCCCCTGCCTCCCACCTGGAGACCTGGACGAGTTCCCAGCTCCTGGCTTTGACCTGGCCCAGTCCTGGTCATCGCAGGTATCTGCAGAGTGAACCAGTGGATGGGAGCTCTGTATCTGTCTCTGAAAAAAAAAATTAAAAAAAAAAAAAAAAAAAAAAGCAATCTTGGGTGAAACACAGTGGCCAACTCCTTCTCCTAAGCTGAGGTGTCACTGAGACCCAATGGGAGGAATTAAACTAATGTGTCGTGTCCTCCATAAGGTGGAGTGAGGTAGACCATGGAAAAACATACACACTGTAATTCAAATGACATAAAACACTCCCGAGTTTACAGTCAAGGGCGGGGAGGGGCTACAGAAAGACAGCCTCAGACCAGAGCGCACTGCAGGCTTAGGACTTTTCATCGCTGAGCGCACAAAGAGAAAAGGATGAATCTAGAAAGACATGACGAACAAGCCAGCAAAGAGTGTCCGGTTGCAGAGATGGCAGGAACTGCCATGTGACCAAGACACTCACGGGCCTCCCCCATGCAGGAGCCCACGGGGTCCCAAATAAACTGTCCTGGGCCTCTTCAGAGACACAGACCCAAAAATATCAGACAAAAATTTTTATTCAAAGACACAGGCTCCAAATTCATTTATTCTGCTACATGGTGTCAAGTTTTATGTATGACAATATTCTGGTTTTCAAGGTCTTTCATAAGCATACAATAGACCCTCTCTAAAGTAATCCTAATAGTTTTTAACATTCAAAACCGTAATTACTACGGATAAGACAAGACATCCAAGGCCCAGATCAGAGGATCTGAGTTCAGCTCGTGGTTCTGGCTCCAGCTTTCTGCTAACACAGATCAGACCCCAGGAGGCAGCAGTGATGCTTCAAGGAACTGGGCCCCTGCCGCTTATGCAAGAGGCCTGCACTGTGTCCCCAGATCCCAGCCTCAGCCCTGGCACAGCCCTGGCTATTGCAGTCATTTGGGGAGTGAACCAGCAAATCGGAGCTCTCTCCCTCTGGTTTTCCTGCCTCTGTCTCTCAAATCAATAAAATCTAAAGGACTAATTATATCATAATTACTGAAGTGTATTCTTTCTTTGAGGGTTTGGGGCAAGTCAACAGAAAAGGGAGGAAAGACAAAGACAACAAAGTGGGAGGCAGGGTGGGTGTTTGGCCTAATGAAGAAGACCACGGGGCTGGCGCTGTGCCATAGTGGGCTAAGTCTCTGCCTACAGCGCTGGCATCCCATATGTGTGCCAGTTCGTGTCCTGGCTGCTCCTCTTCTGATCCAGCTCTCTGCTAGCTCTAGCCGTTGCGGCCATTTGGGAAATGGACCAGAGGTTGGAATACCTTTCTGTCTCTCCCCTTGTCTGTAAGTATACCTCTCAAACAAGTAAATAAAATCTTAAAAAAAAAAAAAGCCCAGGCCAGTGCTGTGCCGTAGCAGGTAAAACCACCGCCTGCAGTGCTGGCATCCCATATGGGTGCCAGTTTGAGTCCCGGCTGCTCCTCTTCTGATCCTGCTCTCTGCTAATGTGCCTAGGATAGCAGTGGAAGATGGCCCTGCATCCATGTGGGAGACCCTGAAGAAGCCCCTGGCTCCAGGCTTCAGATAGGCCCAGCTCTGGCCAATGCAGCCAACTGGGGAGTGAACCAGCAGATGGAAGACTTCCCTCTCTCTGCCTCTGCCTTTCAAATAAATAAATCTTTAAAAATCAAAAAACAAACCAACAAAAAACCCACAGTCCCTATCAGAGGGCCTGGGTCCAAGTCCCTACTCCTCTCCTGATTCCGGCTTCCTGCTAATGTGTACTCTGGGAAGCAGCGGGTAACGGCTCAAATATCTGCATCCCCGCCATGCACAGAGGAGGCCCAGAATGAGTTCCTGGCTCCTGGCTTCAGTCCCTGGACATAAAGCCATTGTGGGCATTTGGAGAGTGAATCAGTGGATTCTCACTCTCTGCCTCCCAAATAAATACATTTAAAAATTAAATAATGAGGCCGGTGCTGTGGCGCAGCGGGTTAAAGCCCTGGCCTGCAGTGCCAGCATCCTGTACAGGCGCCGGTTCAAGTTCCGGCTGCTCCACTTCTGATCCAGCTCCCTGAGAACAGCCTGGGAAAGCAGCGGAAGATGGCCCAAGTACTTGGGTCCCTGCACTCACGTGG
The DNA here is from genome assembly GCF_051225735.1 of Oryctolagus cuniculus. Classification (NCBI taxonomy): domain Eukaryota; kingdom Metazoa; phylum Chordata; class Mammalia; order Lagomorpha; family Leporidae; genus Oryctolagus; species Oryctolagus cuniculus. The sequence goes on along the minus strand of NC_142875.1, from coordinate 14,069,020 downwards.
GAGACCTGGAAGAGGATCCTGGCTTCTGACTTTGGATCAGCTCAGCTCTGGCCATTGTGGCCATTTGGGGAATGAACCAGTGGATGAAGACCTCTCTCTCCTCTGTCTCTACTTCTCTCTGTAACTCTTTCAAATAAATAAAATAAATCTTTAAAAAAAATCAAACAAACAAGTTGGAAAGTAGGGGGCGGACAGCTCAGGGGCCAAGGCTGGTCACAGGCTCCGCAGTGGGCGTGCGAGGGCCAGTCTAGTTCTACCTGTGGGCTGGCACAGCTGACCCTGGCTGCTGCTGCTCCCTCACTGGTGACGTCAGAGGACCAGGCAGTCAAAGCAGACGCTCGTTTCTTGTCGCAAGGACGGTTTCTGCCCAAGGTGGCTGGTGGTTTGCCGGGACGCCCAGGCCATATGCTAGTACACGGTGAATTCTGCACTTCCTTTTGTAACGTCGAAAACTTTACAGACTTTACTCCCAAGCTCCTAAGAAAGCAACCACTAACGGCGTTCAGCGACAAGAAATGCTGTTCTGAAGGACTCCACGTCAAAAGAACAGCCCTGCCCCAGATGAAGTTCACTGAAGACACTGTAAATCCCATCTCGCCCAGCGCAGCCTGTTCCATATCCCTGCAGTACTTCCGGGGGGGGGGGGGGGGGGGGGGGACTGAAAAGCTTTTGCCTGCAGCGTGTGCTCATACATTTACGGAGAGGAATCAGGGCATGACATACGATTTATCCAGCTATTTTGTTTTCCCCAGGTTAATGCATATTTTACACCGCATTACTTTTTTCTTAAAATCTTCCTTAACAGCATTTAAATCCAGTTTCTGTGGCTTATGACAGTGTGCAATTTCCTAAATTGGGTACATGAACTTCCCAGAAGCACATGCAGTGTGAGAAGGCTACCTTCCCAGCCCACCCGTTACTGCAGGCTGAGTGCCCTTTACCCAAAATCTTTGGGACAAGCAGGGTTTCAGATTTTGAAACTTTTCAAAATTGGGAATATTTGCATATTTCTCTTGGGTATAGGCCCCAGGTTTAAATATGAGACCCATTTCTGCTTCATTTACACCTTCTACACGTAAGCTGAAGGTAACACTATTTCTAATACTCTTGTGCCTCTGACAGTGACCCAGCACGTGAGGCCAAGTGTGGGGTCTCTCCTGATGACACTTAAACAACTCCAACTTCGGAGCACTGTGCATTTCAGAACTTCAGACTAGGATACTCAGCCTGGATTGCGGTGAGGAACAGAGCTCTCCCATAGAGAGTAACACCTGTGTGGCCCATAACTACTGAAACCATGCTGCCTTCTGCCCAGTCTTCCAACAACTTTCCATCACGCAAGACGGAAACACTACAATGATAGATTAAGGCTGCCTTGGGAGTCACTGCTCACCGAACAGCCGAGTTTGTATAGGAAGGGCCGTTGAAGACAGCCGACTACCTGGAGTCACGCACAGCCACAGCAGGGAAAGATGTCAGCGGCTAACCAGCCATGTCAGTTTTTTAAGAGAAATCCTGTGTTCCCAGCATGACAGGATATGCCCCCTCACTGGCATGCATCCCATCCAAGCTTCATTCAAAGTTACATTTTACACAGTCAGCAAGTAACATCCACTGCTCTTAAGACACTCTCCACCCCTGTGTGATGCCCTGTGTTGTGTCCTGTGTGCACTGCCCGTGTGTGCCATCTGAGTGTGTGCTGTGTGCACTGCCCTGTGTGTGCCATCTGAGTGTGTGCTGTGTGCACTGGCCCATGTGTCCCATCTGAGTGTGTCCTGTGTGCACTGCCCCGTGTGTGCCATCTGAGTGTGTCCTGTGTGTACTGCCCCGTGTGTGCCATCTTGTTTGTGTCCTGTGTGCACTGCCCCGTGTGTGCCATCTTGTTTGTGTGCTGTGTGCACTGGCCCGTGTGTGCCATCTGAGTGTGTGCTGTGTGCACTGCCCTGTGTGTGCCATCTGAGTGTGTGCTGTGTGCACTGGCCCGTGTGTGCCATCTGAGTGTGTGCTGTGTGAACTGCCCCATGTGTGCCATCTGTGTGCTGTGTGCCCTGCCCCATGTGTGCCATCTGAGTGTGTCCTGTGTGCACTGCCCCGTGTGTGCCATCTGAGTGTGTCCTGTGTGCACTGGCCCGTGTGTGCCATCTGAGTGTGTGCTGTGTGTACTGTCCCGTGTGTGCCATCTGAGTGTGTGCTGTGTGCACTGGCCCGTGTGTGCCATCTGAGTGTGCCCTGTGTGCACTGGCCCGTGTGTGCCATCTGAGTGTGCCCTGTGTGCACTGGCCCGTGTGTGCCATCTGAGTGTGCCCTGTGTGCACTGCCCCGTGTGTGCCATCTGAGTGTGCCCTGTGTGCACTGCCCTGTGTGTGCCATCTGAGTGTGTACTGTGCGCACTGTGCACCATCTTGTGTGTGTGCTGTGTGCTCTTCCCTGGGTGCGTGCCCAGCCCCACGTGGGCACTGGCGTCTGGTGCCCTTGGTGCACCGTCACGTGGGCAAGCAGTGAAAGCGGTGCATGTGCACTCCTTGGCCTGACCCCTGTCCACTACCAGGTGCCCTGCCTCAGTAATCACACCATGTCTCCTCCTCCTGGGATGAACAAAGGACACTCTTCTTAAGCAAGTTACCACACGACCATCTGAAACAAGGATGTTGACAGCTTCACAAAGCTAACAAACCACTTTCAGAAAAATGGCAGCCCAGGTGAGCTGGGCTTCTGGCACAGGGGTAGGAGGCCACTAGGGACAGCCAAGCCCCTAGCGCAGTCTCTGGGTTTGAGGCTCAGCTCCACTTTCCAGCTGGTAACGGCTCAAGGACTCGGGTCCCTGCCACCCCCAGGGGAGACCTGGAAGGAGTTCCAGGCTCCTGGCTTCATCCTGGCCCAGCTCCAGCTATTGCAGGTATTTGGGGAGTGAGTCAGTGTGATGGAAGGTCTCTCTCTCTCTCTCTCTCTCACACACACTTTAAGACAAAAAATAAAACTTTCAACAACAAAAAAACTAATTCCAGACAAAGGTCTTTATTTCTATTAAAGAATTCATTGGTTTCCAGGAAACAAAAAAACTGGCTTCCAAAGTAAATTGCTAATTTTCAGTAATATGCAAGTAAAAATAAAAACGAAATAGCTTGGCTCCTTTTTCACACAGCTTAAATGACGGAAACAAAGGGATCTGTGCAGGAAGACCTTGAACCCAAGCCTGACACCACGCACACAGCACAGCACTCACCAGATCCAGGGCAGAGCCTCCACCGAGATACTCCATGATTATCCAAAGCTTGGTGTCCTACAGAAACACAACGAGAAAGCAGGGAATTATTCCAAAAACAAATAAAACCAGGAGTAATTACCTTAAATAAGCAAGGGGTATTTCTCGCTATTACTTTGGAAGTAGAAACTTTTATTTGTTTGTTTTTTAAATATTTATTTATTCATTTGAAAGAGTTACAGAGAGAGGAGAGGTAGAGAGAGAGAGAGAGAGAGAGAGAGAGAGAGAGAGAGAGGTCTCCCATCCATGGTTCACTCCCAAACTGGCTGCAACAGCCAGAGCTGTGCCGATCCGAAGCCAGGAGCTTCCTCCTGGTCTCCCACGCGGGTGCAGGGGCCCAAGGACTTGGGCCATCTTCCACTGCTATCCCGGGCCACAGCAGAGAGCTGGATCAGAAGAGGAGCAGCTGGGACTAGAACCAGTGCCCATATGGGATGTGGCGCTTCAGGCCAGGGCATTAACCCGCTGAGCCACAGTGCCGGCCCCGGGAGTAGAAACTTTGTAAATGCGTGTCAACAAGGACATCTGGCTGAAGGTCCGGGCACGTGTTCCACGCTACAGACCCAGAAGCTCAAGGAGGAACAGGCACAGAAGGCCTCCAGAGCCCCGAGCCAGGGCAGCCACCACCGCTCAGACAGGAGCACGGACAGCGCCCTCCCTCCCGGCCAGAAGTCAGCGTGTGAGGCGGGCAAATGCTCTGCGGCAGGGGAGGGCTACCACGGCTTCCTGCCCGCCCTCGGCGGGGGGTGGCACCCACCTCAGCTTCCCGCCCACCCTCGGCAGGGGGCGCCCACTTCAGCTTCCCACCCGTCCTTGGCAGGGGGCGCCCACCCCAGCTTCCCACCCATCCTCCTTTCACAGAAAGGCAGCCGGTGCCCAGTCGCCCAGAGCTGCCGCACTCGCTCTAAGCTGCTGCGGCAGGTCCTGGCCCCACGGCAGTGCCTTCTCCTGTGTCCAGTCATCTTTCTGAGACGCACCCATCTGTCCTTGGGACCTCCAGAGCTCTCTGTTCAAAACACAAGGCCTGAAGCCCCATGCCTTGAGAACAGACGAGCCAGCCCACACCGCCACCGCCTTTCTCAAGGAAAGGGCCTTGAGGGAGGGCCTGGACCGTGTGGGCCTGGAGCTGAGCCCTGGGAACTACCTCCTCCTCTCTCAGCTTCAGACTGAGGCTGACCTGAGAGTCTGGCCTGCGGTCAGGCACCAGCAAGACAGCTGGTTGCATCCAGACCCAGCCATGGGGCACAGCTGGGCCTGCGTGTCTACAGGTTCCAAATGGGCTGGATCAGCCAAGGCAGGAAACACGGCATCTGAGCTGAACGCATACAGACCTCCACTCTTGGTTATTCCCTGAACGGCACAGTGCGGCAGCCACTTACATAGCATCTACGTAATATTAGGTATTTGAAAGTTATCTAGAGATGGGCTGCAGTACATGGAGGGTGGGCACTTGGCACAACAGGTAAGACACCTGTTGGGATGCCTGCACCCTACATGGGCGTGCCTGGGTTTGAATCTGAGCTCTGCTTCTGAATCCCCGGGCGGCAGCAGGTACTGCTTCAAGTGCGTGGTCCCTGCCACCTGGAAGGCAGACCCAGAGGTCCCGGCTCCCTTCTCTGGCCTGGCCCAGTCCTGGCTGTTGCAGGAATCTGGAGAGTGAACCAGCAAATGCAAGATCTCTTTCCCTCCTTTGCCTTTCAAATGAAGAGCTGCAATGAACTGACAATTCAATGTTAAAAACAACTTTTAATCCAAGTGCATGGATGAGCAGGCTCTATGCAAACAATACACCATTTTCTTTTCCTTTTTTTTTTTGGACAGGCAGAGTAGACAGTGAGAGAGACAGAGAGAAAGGTCTTCCTTTGCCGTTGGTTCACCCTCCAATGGCCGCCGCGGCCGGCACACTGCCCAGATCCAAAGCCAGGAGCCAGGTGTTTCTCCTGGTCTCCCATGGGGTGCAGGGCCCAAGCACTTGGGCCATCCTCCACTGCACTCCCTGGCCACAGCAGAGAGCTGGCCTGGAAGAGGGGCAACCGGGACAGAATCCGGCGCCCCGACCGGGACTAGAACCCGGTGTGCCGGCGCCGCAGGCAGAGGATTAGCCCATTGAGCCACAGCGCCAGCCTGCACTACACCATTTTCTACAGGCCCTGCACATCTGCTGATCAGAGCACTTGGGGGGACCTCGGGGCCAGTGCCCTGCGGTGACTGAGGGACCCCGGCACTCGCATCAGCGTCTGCACTCAGCACTTTTGCAGGAAGCCCTCGCTGTGGCTCTCTGTCCGGGCAGCACACCGGGGAGGGGGCTTCGGAGCCCCCTCGCAGCTCGCACCACGCTGATGCTCGCCCGCCTCGCTCTTCTGCAGCGGCCCCACCTCCAGCCCTTCCAGTCAGGAAGGCGCTGCACCGCCGGCCCTCCCCACGCCTGAGCAGGCTCCCGGTGAGCACCTACTGGGCTGGCTTTCTCTCGGGTCTATTTCTCTGTATGTCCCCCACACAGCAAGCCAGAGTGCCGGGGAGGGCGCCCTGCACGCCGTGGCTCAGGAAACGCTCACCATGGCCCTCGGTCACCACCACGGGCACCCGTGCTGCTGGCACTTCCCCCTGAGGAGCAGCTGCTGCCCCAGCGGGGCGTGCACAGCAAATTCCTCTCGAGCTTAACCTGATTCCAAGTCTACATAAACAGCCAGAGGTTAATGTATGCAGATTCCATTCGGAAGCTTCTGCAGTGACTTCACTGGCCTGTCTGAGGTCTGCCTCATCAACACACACACAGCACTCAGCAACCCTCCCCTCACTGCACCTGCTGCCTGGAAAAGGCTCAGCTTGGGCCGGTGTCAGATTTCAAACCAGCTGCTCCCAGAGAGAGAGAGAATTCCTCAGCTCTGAAGCTTCCCACAAGTACACGTGGGAGAGGGAGTCACGCCTCGGCAGTCCTGCTCCTGGCATCGCACAAGCAACCTGAGGCCAGAAATCCGTGATTCCAGGGAAAGCCAGGTCTTTCTGGATGACACGCGGGATCTCCACTGCTGTGCTCTAAGGAGACCTGGACCCCTTCTACCGTTACTCCCCCTAACTTCAGGGCAGCCGTTTGACACCGCTCCCACCCCTCCGCCGCCAGCATGCTAGGTAGGCTCTGGGAGCCTCTCCGCTCTGCAGCCAATTGCAGGACACGACACCTGGACAGCAACCTCCTGCTGGCAGGGCACCGTCACCAGGCTGCTCCTTGAAACAGCAAGAGCCAGGCGACCACACACACCAGTGTCTGCCAGCCACCCAGACAATTCGCACACTCTTCACGAGTCTACGCAGCAGGGCAGGCAACCACCTGCCTACCCGCCTTCAGCAGTGCTAGGTTTGCCTGTCAAGGGAGCCCTCCCAGGACGCGCTGCCTTGCTCTCCTGTGTCTTCCCGAGACCTGCGGGGCACAGGAGCAACCAGACCACTGGACGTCTCCAGCTGGGTGGCTCCAAGGCCAGAGCTGCCCCTTTCTGTCCAGTTCCCTCCCGGGGTAGGGTGAGGGTGCCAACTAAACATGAAGTCTGCTGAATTCAAGGACTGAGCAGGACGCCTGATGTCCTCATTGAGGCCACTGCTTCCTAGACACCTTGGCTAGGTCCTAGGACCAATACACTGGCATGTCCTTGTCCCCACTCCCTCTGCTGTCAACGTCCAGGCATCGGACACTGCACTGAAAGCACGTGGAGCTTGCCTGGCAACCTCCCTTTCCAGTTGCTCAGTCACCCTGGGAAGACAGATGAAGCCGGGTGAGCCCGGGCAGCGCCTCTGCTGCCACCTGCGGTCGGCCCTTGGCTCTCTCCCCAATCCCCAGCACTCCAAGGCATAGCTCGCAGCTGCCATGGAGGGAGAGCTGGGGTGGACAGTGGCTGCAGGAAACAGCAGGGCAAGGCTGATCCCACAGCCAAGGGTAAGCATCAAAGACAACCTTAGGCAGCAGAAGTCCAGGAGTAACACAGCAAAGCGCCTGCCTGCAGGCCCAGACGTCTGCCCTCCGTCTTCCTGCACACTGCCACCCACCCTCCACCAGCTCCGCTGGGAATCAGTCAGATGCCTTCTCCTCTCAGCTCCAGATTCTCTGCTGCTTTTTTCTTTTAAAGATTGACTGACTGATTTGAAAGTCAAAGTTAGAAAGAGAAGGAGCAACAGAGGTATCTTGCTTCCACTGGTTCACGCAGCCACAACGGCCGGGGCTGGGCCAGGCAGAATCTGAAAGTGAAGTTCGGCCCGCATCTGCACCACACTCAGAGGCCCCAGGTCCCATAACTGGCACAAACGCTGAGGTGGAGATGACAGAACAACAGCAGAGGTTTGATCAGAACAACCCGGGGGTCCCAGGCTTCCCTGAGTTCTTGGGTTGCTTTTGTTTTGTGTTTCAAGGGCCTGCCTGCTCAGCTGATGTGCGAGACACCGGGGGCTGCAGCCTGCCCGGCCCTCACCAGCTGCACAGGCTCCCCTGGAGGAGTCCACGGCACTCCAGCCTCAACGGCATCACCTCATGACAGCAAACAGAAGCAGGTCGGGGGCCCAAGTAGTGCCCATGCACTGAAGGCCAGGCCCACAAGGGGCCTGTGACCCTGGGAGACGCGCAGCCCCCGCCCCCCACTTCCTCTGTACTCAAGGCGCAGAATACCGGCCCTGCCGGCCCAGAGTTTACTTGTTCATCCCTCTAAGTGATTCGCCCAGGACACAGAGCGCAGCGTCCTGAAGGGAAAATGAAAAGGATTAGGCCCAGGCTCTATGGATAATGGAAAAGTGGGAAAAGACAGACACTCAGCCAGCCGGCAGACACCCCAGAAGAGACTTGGCACGCTGGGGTTTCCACTGCAGCTCCAGCAGGGAACGCCTGAGCCGCCCCTGAAGGGCAGCGGCTGGGCCGGCCGGGGAAGGGATGGGAGGGAGGAGAAGGGATGGTCCGGGAAGTAAGTGACCCCGTTCAGCTGATGTGGCACAGCGTGAGAGGGCGACATCCTTGGGGTGCCAGCTGGCGGAGTGCCAAGTCAACTTAACAAGCCACAGGGAAGCAACAAAACTCCTGCTGTTACAGCTACAGCGCATGTGACAGAATGAATGCAGAGAGAAAGAAAGAGGAGGAGCATGGCATCAGCAGAGTGGGGGAAGTGCACGCGGCGCCACTTGGGACATCAGCATCCCGGGTCAGAGTGCTGGCGCCATCCCCAATCCCAGGTTCCTGCTAGTGTGCACCCTGGGAGGCAGCAGGCCGTGGCCCAAGTACCTGGGCCCCTGCCATGCACTTGGGAAATCCAGACGGAGTTCCCAGCTACTGGCCCAGCCCCAGCTATCGTAGGAGTCTGGAGAATGAACCAGTATGTGGAAAAGCTCTCCTCTCCCATCTCTCAGCCTTTCAAATAAAATGAAATGAAATTGAAAAAAAGAAAGAAAACCACAGCAGCTGAGGGCAGGACCAGAGACATCCTACAAGTGACACTGCCGGGCATTCACCATGGCTGGATGGGTACCCAAGTCAGAACCAAAGGTGCTGAGTATCCGAGTCCAAGATACTAACGGCCTGTGAAGACCCCACGTGGACAGCTGAGGCAGTGTGCAGAAGGTTGTTTTCCTAAACCACCAAAGTTCGGGTGTTCAACAATTAACAGCACAACTAACCAGGTTCCAACAGGTCCGATCCCACATTCAACAGAGGAGGGTGTTCACAGCACTCTGTACTGTGTACTGACTCTACAGTACACGACAGTGAGCACTTTATGAACCTGTCTACACACGGCAGTTAGCTGCAAAACGGCCATCTGGTCTTGGCTTGAAAAACACGGTGCTGCAGATTTCAGTGGAAATCCTTAGCAGCCCACGTCTTCTGTGTGGCGGCTATCTCGTTTTCACCTTCCAGTGCTATGTCACGAGGTTTCTGGTGCTCTCCAGATCGTCCATGTGGCCACTCACATCGCCGACTCCCCTGATGACCTGGTCAGACCTGGTCTAAGGTCTACCTTGCATCTGCTGCAGAAACGTCTGCCCCACCCAGGAGGGATCCTGCCCGGTCATGGGTCAGTCTCGGCCATTTCCCTGGATCCAGCTCGGCAGCACCGGCTCAGCCAACACCACACACTGGGTGACCTTGCTGGGACATTCGGGCAGGTGCACCGGGGCGGGGGGGGGAGGGGCGGGCGGGCGGGGGGAAGCTGGGAACGTGGCTTCGGAAGGTCAGCAGACAGGCTGGCCCCAGAGGAGGCCGTCAGCAGCACCACGGAAACGAGTGCACGGGTCCCACTCAGAACCCCACAGGAGCTCCCACAGACACAGGAGACAGCCTTCCCAGAGCTCCCCGTCTCTGACCCGGGAGGAACGTCCTACCACAAATCCCTCCTCCAGGGAATCCCCAGCCCAGACGACCACGGAACGACCGGCACTCCTGTGCCCACGGAACGACCGGCGCTCCTGTGCCCACAAACTTCCTCACAGGCTCCCAAAGAATTCCTCAAGAAGTCTCTGTTCCTAACAGCCTTTTCCTGTCCCGCCTTCCCCACAATAAGCCACCTCTGTGCTGGCGCCCCCTGCGTCTTCACCAGTTCAGTGTGCAGGCTCCGAGGCCCTGAGCCCCGGAAGGCAAAGGCGCTCCCCTGTTCCCGTGACAAGTGCTACACTCAGGCCGACTGTCAGGCGGAAGGGCTCTAGGGCTTAGTGCTCTTCAGGTAACAGGACGACTCAGTCATCACAACAGAACACAATCTCCAGCTGCAAACTGCACCACACAGTGCAGGGGCAGGGCGGTGGAGGGTAGGCCACGCCCACGGGGGGTAACCTCAGCGTTCAGACTGCCACACAGGCAACCTGGCAGCCGCGCTCTGGACCCAGCAACCCAGCGGGGCGGCATCCAGAGAGAGCTGGGCATGCCGGGGTCAAGCATGTGGAAGGCAGACTCGCTCTCAGGGCAGTGCTTGACCACGCCCAACTGGGCATCCACAGCCACGTGGCTCACCCACGCCAGCTGGGGAGAGGACGCACACTGACAAACAGAAGCCTGGAACTGTGCAGCACGGCCCAGCTGTCGGGCCGTCTCAAGACTCAGGATGCACAACGAGGAAGGCTCCTTTGGGGAGAACACAAGGGAGCAATCGGGAGGCAGCTGCAGCACACACAGCCTGGGCCAGCAACAGGAGCCACAGGTTGTTCAGTACCTGCTGGACGTCAGGCGAGGGGACTCCAGGCCTTGTGGCCATCATCTCCTGTCCTCACGACTCCCAAGGCTGCAGGTGTAGCTGGCTCCTGCAGGTGCACGCCCACCCAGTGGATTCTGGGGCCGTTCCCCACAGCCTCCTGTCTCCCATCCCTTGCCCACTCTTTACAGCAGGAGGCTTCTTCACTCACGGAGGAGCGTATCAGTTCTGATCAGGAACGGGAGAGGGAAGGACCCCAGGGTCCCTTCTCCCAGGGAGCCTGAAAGGCTGTCAGAGGTGTTCCAACCTAGGACAGTTGCCTTGTGCTGGAGTAAACATGAAATGGGAGAGGGGCCACTGTAACACAAAGATCTGCTAAGGATAAGTAACCTGAACTAGCACAAGAAGCACAAAGAGCAAGTTACCGGATAGAATCCTTAGCTCAAAGCAAAAAAAAATCGAATCTATCATAACACATTAGCCAAAAATGATGCTGGAAACACTACATATACCAAAAACTATACAACACAGTCAAAACTGAGGCAAGCAGGGGCCGGTGTTGTGGCACAGTGGGTAAAGCCACTGTCTGCTATGCCAGCATCCTATATGGACACCAGCGTTGCTTCACTTCCGACCCAGCTCCCTGCTAATAGGCCTGGGAAAAGCAGCAGATGACCCAAGTGCTTGGGCCCCTGACCCACATGGGACCCACATAGAAGATGCTCCTGGTTCCTGGCTTCTGGCTTCGGCCTGGCCTAGCCCTGTCTGTTGCAGCCATCTGGAGAAGGACCTAGCTGACAAAAGATCTCCTTCTCCCTCTTCCTCTGTAACTCTTTCAAATAAATAAATACTCAAAAACAATTTATGTAAGGAAAGCACATCATTATATATTATCAATCTAAGAGAAAATAAGTATTCACTTGAAACATTTCTACAATAAGAAAAGGAGAAGCGGCAGGTGTTGGGGTGCTGCCTGCGACGCAAGCATCCCATACGGGCCCGCGTTCAAGTCCCAGCTGCTCCACTCCCAAACCAGCTCTTTGCTAGGGCCTGGGAAAGCAACAGAAGATGGCCCAAGTCCTTGGGCCCCTGCACCCATGTGGGAGACCCAGAAGAAGCTCCTGGCTCCTGGCTTTGGATCGGCCCAGCTCCAGCCATTTGGGGAGTGAAACAGCAGATGGAAGACCAACCTTTCTGTCTCTACTTTCAAATAATTTTTTTTTAAAAATCCCCCCTAAAAATATCAGAGTCAATCATTTTAAAATAGATAACCTTCAATTACTGTAATCAAGAAAAAAAAGCACACTCAATCGCAAAGATAGCCATGAAAAGAGACAATCATTACAGACTGAAAATTTTTCAAATGCCAATAAAATGCAACATAAAATTTTATGAGAGTGAATTTGAAAATCCAGGATGAAAGAAATAATTTCTCAAAAATCGAAGAATTAAGTTTCGCCAGGAGAGAAGAGGGGCGGGGCCATTCACTTCCTCTAAAATTTGTGCAAACAAGGGACAGAAGGCCGCTCCTCACGGAGGCTGCCTGAGCAGCCCCTGCCTCACTGAACTGGTCATTCCAGCAGCCAGAGGCACAGCGCTTTCTGAGCCTGACAGCAAAACCGGGGGTGGGGGTGGGAGGGGAACGGGCAGAGGGCCCAAGAGGGGGCGTCGCTGCGCATGCTGGGGGCAGCACCTCCTCCAGCAAGAGGCACTGGCCCAAAAAGGTTCTAGTGGAGGGGAAAAAAAGTGTTTTGGAAATGAACACTGTAGCCATGAGGGTCTCTGTGCATCTAAATCCTTCCACCTCCTTGTTGCTAACACCACTTGCCCATGCCAGCAATGCTCAGGATTTGCGTGGAGGCATAGGGGAAGGACAACCCACGGAGGGAGGGAACTGGAGGAGCTCCCTGCCCTTGGCTTGCAGCCTGGGGCGGGGGGACCACAGCTCAGCAAACCCCAGCATCAGCTCAGACCAGGGTAACCTAAACACATGAATGAAGCTCGTTCCAGCTTCGGGAAAGCAGGATAAACCAGCACCCACCACGTGCACGAGACCACTCAAGTTCCCAGTGCGATTTCCATTTTTAACAGGAATTTTCAGTGCCCCATGTGCTTGTCTGAAGTCTGCTCTAAGCAGCCCAGAGACTCAGTTATTGCTTTAAAATGCGTACATGCTAAGATGAACCTCCCACCCAAGATGGAAGAAACACTCAAAAGGCTTATATGCACACATACACATGGAGGCCTATGCTAGGGACGCTGGGTCCCACACAGGACCAGGGACAGCCACAGCCTCCCTCACAGTTTGGGGCGTGACCCAGAGGATGAAGATCTCTTTCTCTCTGTTTCCCCCTCTCTCTGCATTGTGCTTCCTTTCAAACAAATAAAATACATCTTAAACGTTAAAAAAAAAAAAAAAAGATGAACTCTCATCTTTCTAAGGAGGACCTCAACTTACTGAGCATCTGAGGGACCCGCACACCCCACTCCACCCGGCCCCTCCACACACTGGAAAGGGCCCCGGGCAACCTCGAGGTGCTCTCCTAGGGTTGATGCCATGGGCCCGCGCCTTCGGCAGGGGCTGTCTCTCACCGCGAGTGAGTGCGTGTGCACTTAAGGCCTCCTGGAAGAGTACCAGGTGCACTTTGCCACCCCTCACACCTGACACAGCACATTAGCCAATCTGGGGAGGGGAGGTTTCTGTGTGTAAACTCTGGCAGCCACTAAGAGGAATAGAAACACAGTACTTAAAGATGCCTGCAAGACCACCAGAGAATACGGTCACAGATAACCTGGATTGGAGGGCAAAGAAAGAAGTAACAGAGAAGCACGAAAAACGTGCCCCAAGAGGTAAGCAGAGATGGTCCTCCCCCTAACAACACGCCCAACACACAAGGACCATGGCCAGCGCCATGACTCTCTGCGAAGCTGGCAGCCTGTTACTCTAATAATCACAAGGCTATTACGCTGCTGGGTGAAAACGTCAATGGGCAATATGCAATGCATGCCAGAAATAATAACCATAAAACAAACCAAAAAAGATTATCAACCACTCGGCTTTAGCTCTTTGATGAAGATTCAGCCCCAAGAGGCCAGAGGTGACCATCAGGCGAGCTCTGCTGAGAAGGAACAGGCCCTTCAACTGCTCCCAAAGGAAGGGCCTCCTCACCTTGGCAGCACGTGCCACGCACACCGGGCCTGGGTGTCTGGGGTGGCTGAACCTCTCCCCAACCCCATGTCCTCCTTCCTGCCTTTCCACCACCCAGCTCGTCTCTACTTCCTGTGCGATTCTACTCCTGAGTAAACGCTGCTGCATGGACCATGTCTGTTAGCGAGGGTGACTGAGAACTGCAAGTGGACCACAGTGGCTCACGGACACCCAGGGCACCAACATCGGGAGCAGGTCCAGCGAGACTCGGGACCTCGCATGCATGCAGAAGCCACGGAGCTGACTGCCTCCCCTATTCAACCTGGGTGAACCACCAGCAACGCCCGCTCCACACCTGCACGGCTGTAAAAACCCTCCACGGGGGATGACGGGCTCTGAGACACCAGCCGGCCTTGCTGCTCTGTGCACACCCAGCACGCAAGCTCGGGCAATGCCGATCACAACAACTTCTTGTTAGCACTGACAGGATTCCATTAAAGGCACTGGTGCTCGCAATCCATTGTCCTTATTTTGAAGCAGCTGCCTTCATTTATCCAAATGTCTGAGAGTCCTGGGGCTGCATCAACCGCTCAGAGTGTGTTTATCTCAAGGGGAAAAAATCTAATTACCAAGCAGACCCTCACAGTGTAATTAAGACTTGTGATCGCTTACACCGTATCTTAGAACTGTATCAGAAACATCTATATTCTAGAAGAGCATATGGCATAGTTATGTGATGCAGGTACATCAGCTGTGTCTCAACACTGGACAGCCGGGGGTTTAAGTGTGCAGAATGTGTATGCTGAGACGAGAAGGACCAGAAATGTAATAAACATTTATTTTAAATTACAGGCAGCATCAGCCAGATAGCAGCGCTGAATTTCTCTTTGGAGAAGACAATGTCTAGCCTGGTCTGAGTTTTAACTCCATTCATCTTCTCGCTAGAGAAACGTGACAGTGGAGCGGCAGAGTGTCCACAGGGGCTTCCTGCAGTCCCATGAGGACAGCGTCCAGGACAGGACAGGCAGACAGCCCCATCCTCAGAAACACGCAAAGCACATCTTCCACACACAGCCTTTTCGATACTGAGCCTACAGGGGCCCCTTCCCCAACCCCTTCCCCGAAGCACATGGCTGACACTCCACACCAAACACGACTCCGTGGAAAAACGGGTGTGCTCTCCCTCTCCCAGAAGCTGCAGCTGCGCCAGGCCAACCCAGGATGTGGCTGGTGGCTGCACTGCATGCACGGGTCCGTGGGCAGGGGGCCCCAGACCCCAACCCGGCAGGACGATTAACGTGGGTGAGCATACACTACTGCAGGGAACAACACCTGAAGTCAGGAATGGGGCCGGCGCTGTGGCGCAGCGGGTAAAGCCGCCATGTGCAGTGCCGGCATCCCAAGTGGGTGCCGGGTGATCCAGCTCCCTGCTAATGCGCCTGGAAAGCACTGGAGGATGGCCCAAATGTTGGGCCCCTGCACCCATGTGGGAGACCTGGAAAAAGCTCTCGGCTCCTGACTTCAGATAAACCCAGCCCCAGCTGTTGCCGCCATTTGGGGAGCAAACCAACATTTGGAAGCGGGCTCTCTCTCTGCTTCTGCTTCTCTGTAACTCTGCCTTTCAAACAAATAGATACATCGTTGTTTAAAAGAGAGATAAAGACCTGTTACAGCCCTGGCTGAGGTCGCCCAGCAAGGGGACGCACACTGAAGGAACAAAGAAGTCCATGGGGACTGCACCCCCACGTCAAACGCAGGGCCTGTGATAAGCCGGTGCTCCACTTCCCGTGCAGCCTCCTGCTGATGTGCCTAGGAAAGCAGCACAGGAGGGCCCAGGTGCCTGGGGCCCTGCCGCGTGGGAGACCTGGGTAGAGTTCCTGGTGCCCGATTTCAGCCTGGCCCATGTCACAGCCATTTTGAGAGTAAACCCACAGATGGAAGATTTCTCACTGTGTCACTCTCGTTCAAGTCAATAATCTTTGGGGGAGGAGGAAAAAGCGAAACAGAGGGCAGGAGGCTCCTGTGGAGGAAGCGTCCCCAGTGCCCCTGGACCTGCGGTGGGCTGCCGTGCCCCAGGTCTCCCTGCAGCCAGAAACCACAACTCTGCCCCAGCGTCCCTCAGACGACACTTTCCATGTATTCCAGATGGCTCCGCTGGGTGTGCCCTACACACGATCCACACGCCGGCCCCTCTCCAGGAACACTGCGCTGCGTTCCTCCCTCCAAATACAAACCCCATCTCTCAAACACCTGGGCAGACTGCACTGAGCGAGGCTGTGTCTGATCCTGTTGCATGAATTCCCTCTTTTTACAAACTACTTACTGTACTGGCACCACCTAAATAGAATTATAAACCAAAACCCATCCCTTTAGGGAAACCCAGAAATGGCGAAAATACCAATGAGCAGTATGGAAATGGGACAGATGCTGGGGAATCCATTATGTTTAAAATATCCAGCCAGGGGCCGGTGTTGTGGCATAGTGGATAAAGCTGCCGCCTGCAGTACTGGCATCCCAGATGGGCGCCAATTCTAGTCCTGGCTGCTCCACTTCTGATCCAGCTCTCTGCTATGGCCTGGAAAGCAGTAGAAGATGGCCCAAGTCCTTGGGCCCCTGCACCAATGTGGGAGACCCTGAAGAAGCTCCTGGCTCTTGACTTCAGATCACCGCAGCTCTGGCCGTTGCAGCCGACTGGAGAGTGAACCAGTGGATGGAAGACCTGTCTGTCTGTCTCTCTCTCTCTGCCTCTCCTCTAACTCTTTCAAGTAAATAAATAAATCTTTAAAAAAATAATAAAATAAAATGTCCAGCCAAAAACGTAAGAAAGCAAGGCAGAGGGGCACGGCAGCAGAGGAAGGGACAGTGCCACCACTCCCGGGAGCACTCCCTCTGCCAGTATGCAAAGTACTGTGATGGGAGCAGCACTTCCAGAAGCAAGGAGCAGCTCCAGGTTCCGGCACAGAACACGGCACACGGGCCAGGTGGAAGTGCTCCTTGGCCGCGGGCTGGCTCTGCATCCGGCCTTCTGCGTGGGTGTCCTTGCCCATGGCCCAGTCTGCTTCCTCCAAGGCCCGTTTAGGCTCTGCTCAAACGGCAGCAGCCCTACCCACGACTGCACCTGTGCCTCCACCCATCAGAGTGCTCAGGCACGCCGACTGGTGCCATGTTTCAGGGACTGGTTAAAAGGGGGAGGAAGCACTTTCTTCCCATCCCTGGAGCAGAGGTCGGTGGGCGCCAGCACCCACAGGCACTGGCTGAATCCAGATGACGTCTCTGAGGCCATCTCTACCCCGCGCAGACACGGACGAGAATGACTGGGCGAGCCCGTGACCACCAGCCCACCTCAGCAGACACAGCGCCCCCATCCCACTATCTGCAACTCTCCTGAGAAGCAGGTTTTGGGGGTGGTTTTCTGGCTGGGTTCTGAAATCACCAGGGTTGGCTCTCGGACCCAGTTTAGATGTGCAGACACGGACGAAGCCACATCCACTGGTGCAGATCGCTGAGAGACCCACAGTGTGAACGATGTGTAGATAAACGAATCACTTCTGTGCCGGATGTGCCCGATCAACCACTCCTAAGCAGCAGGGAGCCCAAGAACTCAGCCAGAACAGCATGACACAGAGGCGGCTCCTGATGCCGCGGCCCAAGGATGCACGGAAAGGATGAGCCTGGGGACTCCGTGCCCAGCCGCAGCGTGGGTAAAGAACCTAGGGGCTTAGGCCGGCGCCGCGGCTCACTAGGCTAATCCTCCGCCTAGCGGCGCCGGCACACCGGGTTTCTAGTCCCGGTCGGGGCGCCGGATTCTGTCCCGGTTGCCCCTCTTCCAGGCCAGCCCTCTGCTGTGGCCAGGGAGTGCAGTGGAGGATGGCCCAGGTGCTTGGGCCCTGCACCCCATGGGAGACCAGGAAAAGCACCTGGCTCCTGGCTCCTGCCATCGGATCAGCGCGGTGCGCCGGCCGCAGCGCGCCGGCCGCGGCGGCCATTGGAGGGTGAACCAACGGCAAAGGAAGACCTTTCTCTCTGTCTCTCTCTCTCACTGTCCACTCTGCCTGTCAAAAAAAAAAAAAAAAAAAAAGAACCTAGGGGCTCTGCACGAGCCCCACATGACCGGCACTGCTGAGCCCCGCTGGCAAAGTGAGGGCAAGGCTGGGACAGAACGAGACCCTGCAGGTTGGGATGGGGGCCCACGGGGCAATGCCGAGGAAGCAGGAACACAAGGAAGCACACATCCAGGGCTGCAGAGTGGTGTGAGGAGCTGCAGCCACACCTCGTCCACAAGACAGCGTCCTCCCACGGGTCAGGCTCCCCGGACCCCTCCTCCCACCCTCTCCCCATCGCCACAGGGAATGCCCGGGGCGGGGGCATCCCAGACAGCCCTGGGGAGAATGCTCTGGGAGCTGTATTTCCAGACTGTCTGTCCCAGGAAACCATCCGTGACTTCATGTGAACCCTGAACCTGGTTCTCTTGAAAACAGCTCCAACGATGCCTGACGTTCCTCCTGGGTGTGCCCTCAGCGTCTACACATTTCCACGGTGTCTCCCAGCCCCTAGGGAATCTGTCAGGTCATTTACTCAGGCCTGGGGACAGGGCACCTGGATGACAAACGGGAACCTCCAGCTGCCTGAGCGCTGGGGCAGGTGACTGTGAACTTCCCGGGCCAGTTCCGGAGCAGAGCCTGAGAGCTCGGCGTCAGGGTGGGAAGGCAGGGCGGGGCGGTGGGCCACCAGGCCGCCCAACAGCCACATGCCACCAGCACAACAGCTGCTTCCTTTCTCCAGGGGCGAAAGGTTCAAGAGAGAACCACACCCTCCCGAGGGAGGCAGAGGGGATCTTAGAAACACCGCGAGACGGATTTCAAGGAAAAATGACAAGGAGACTCTGGGTCACAGGACGCTCATCAGAAGCGCTCCGGCTGTTTGCTTTGAACTACTGCAGGTTTCCTCAGTAACCAGATGCACGCAACTCCTCAGGGCTTATTTTCTCTCAAACCCCCATAACACTCAGAAAACCGACTGAAAAATCCCTCTGTTTGGAACATTAACGTGCTACGTAACTGCCTTTCATTTACCACTTCACGGCCCTTTCTCATTTCATTGACTTTCACAACACAAACATTTTAAGGAAGACTTTCCAAATACAGCTGTCACCAGGCTCTGCCACCCGTGTTCACCCACACGCTCATGCTGCCCAAGGGCACTCCGAGCTGCTCTCAGAGGGCGGCTACACCACGGGTTTGCCATCAAAATTCACCACTAACCGGGCAGGCGCCACAGGTATAACGTTTTAAGAAATGCTGCCTCTTACCCCTCCCTGGGCGCACTCAAAGCCCTGAGAAGGTTTTCGGACACCTGCTGAGCCCAATGTGAACAAACTCAACACAGTCAGCAAGGAGCTACTTGGGGCTCCCAGAGGGACTCTGCCACCCTGGGGCGAGCCCCAGCAGCTCAGCTGAGACCCATCCTCCCACACCTCGCCTGCTGCTGCCCAGTCATGGAGCCGGGCCAGGACAGGATGGAGGCAGTGCTCCGACAGGGGCTGGGCAGGCCCGACACGAGACTCAACAAGCGGAGCGCCCGTGTTTCCATCCCTCACCCGGGCCCACCTTCTCTCACAACAGCCAGTGAGTGGAACACGCACCTCCTGTCTAGAGCCAACATGCCCGTTCACATCGTTGCTGAAACTCTGAAACGCGGATACAAGAAAGCAAGCGAACCACAGCAGAGGGTTCCAGCAATATTGGTGCCATGTTATTCACACCTCTCGTGTGGTTGCAGACTCTGGAGTCTCTAATTAACCACAGTGACTAAAAGCAGCTGAGTTTTCAGGAACCCAAGGAGGGTGGCTGCACAGCCTCTCCACAGGGGCCCTGAGCTGTCTGCCACATGGAATGTGCTGGAAACCTCCAACACCTCCTCTCCACGGCCAGCAAGGGCTGGAACAGAGAAGAGGGACAGTGAGAGAACCAGGACTGAGGCGGCTGTACCCCACTCTGTCACTCTCAGGACACGGGTGCTTCCAAGAGAAGGTTTACTCTAGGAGCAAAACCGTACTGTCTGATCAATAAGCTAACGCGAGTCAGCTGCATGGGCGGAGGTGCCGGGAAGGGCCAGCGAGACTCCTGACCTGCACAGAGCCTGGCACGAGCCGCTCGCCCAGCTCCAGCCCGGCTGTCCTAGTGGCTCCCGCAGCTCACATCCTTGTGAACACATTTCCTGCTCCCTCCCTCCAGAACCTCAGCTCTGGCCCAGGCTGTGGAGCCTGGGCTCCTCCCAGTGTCCCTTATGCCTACCGAGGGCTTGGGGGTCTTTTCTGCAAGCTCTTGCCCCCTCAGGCCACTCCAGCAAGTTGGAAACGCCAAGCGACTGATCTAGAGGCTCCCAGCTCCATGTCCTCTGCCCTGACCTTCCAGCCTGGCCAGTGCTCCCAGGCACAACTCTGCTGGACACGGAGTATACATTCAAGGTGAGGACCCCTGGTGTGACTACAGGACGCACTCAGGGTGACGCCCCCTGGTGTGACTACAGGACACACTCAGGGTGATGACCCCTGGTGTGACTACAGGACGCACTCAGGGTGACGCCTCCTGGTGTGACTACAGGACACACTCAGGGTGATGACCCCTGGTGTGACTACAGGACGCACTCAGGACACTCCCTGGTGTGACTACAGGACACACTCAGGGTGACACCCCCTGGTGTGACTACAGGATGCACTCAGGGTGACGTCCCCTGGTGTGACTACAGGACACACTCAGGGTGATGACCCCTGGTGTGACTACAGGACGCACTCAGGGTGATGACCCCTGGTGTGACTATAGTACGCACCTAGGGTGACACCCCTGCCATTTAGGGAGTGAACCAGCAGACAGAAGACCTCCCCCTCTCTCTGTAACTCTACCTTTCAAATAAATAAACCAAATTTAAAAAAAAAAAAAAAAGAAAGTAAACAGGGGCAGAAATCTGATTAAAGCCAGAAAAAGTAGGGCCAGCGATGTGGAGCAAAGTGTTAGGCTAACACCTGTGGCACCAGCAGCAGCCTATTTTGGAAGCGCTGCCCTGAGTCCTGGCTGCTCCACTTCCAATCCAGCTCTCTGCTAACGTGCCTGGGAAAGGAGAGGAAGATGGCCCAAGTGCTCAGGACCCTGCCACCCATGTCGGAGACTGAGATCAAGTTTCTGGCTGTGGGCTTCAGACTGGCCCAGCCTCAGCCACTGCATCCGTTTGGGGAGTGAACCAGTGGATGGAAGATCACTCTCCCTCTCTCCCCCACCCCCGGCCTTTCAAATAAGTAAAATAAATCTTAAACAAATGAAATCTTTAAAAGTAAAAAAAAAATTACAAACACAGAAAAAGTACAACAAACTCAGCACATCACCAAATCAAGAAGCGAGGCAGGAATGAAACGCACTTCCTGGCGCTGGGCTCAGGGCCTCCCGCCACCACGTGAACGTGCGGTCTGCACGGCTGCCTGTCACTGAAGCCGCCGCAGCCTGCAGTCCTCTCAGAGGGTGAACCGCGCGGGGATCGCCAGGACATGGCAGACCCTGGAAGAACTGGGAGGAACCTTCCAACATAGTCTACACGAGTGACAGCCCCACAAGAGTGCCGCACCCAAGCGGACCGCAGACTCCCAACGCCAAGGTGAAGTGTGAGTGGAAGGCCAGACAACGCTCAACATTTTCATGCTCTTTTAAAACTCACACAAGCTTTCACAGGGCGCCCCCACCTGGCCCACACGGCCACCGGCAGGACCGGGCAGGACTCCTTCCACACCGCAGCCCCACGCCCCTCCTCACCAGCAGCATGAGCTGCCGAGGGAGCACGGAGGACCACTCTTGGCTCAATCCACTTCCTCACCAGCCATGCTCCAGTCCAAAGGGTTTTTACTTTTCCATGGGAAAACTGAAAGTTCACCAGCAGCAGATTTCTCCAAGGACACAGTTAAAATTTCTCTTCAGCCCACACCTAAGCTCTTAAAGAAAACAGTAACACCAGGACAACTCACCAGGACACACAGCATTCCTTTCCACACCCACTCCCCTGACAGGAAGGCGAGACCGCGGCCAGAACAGATGCTCTGCCAACGCCCAGCCGTGCCGGTGCAGCCCGTCTCCCCGGCAGCTCTGCTCTGGGGAAACGCAGGGCTAACCAGACAGCAGCGAGCAGCAGCCCGGCCGACACCACCCCACCTACCGCAAGCAGAAGGCTCCAACGGCAACAGAGGCTCATGGTGGCCACAATGTATCCCAATGCGCCAGGAGGGACAGAGCAAGCCACCAGGAGTCCCCCAGAGGACAAGACCACTGTCTTGGGAATTCCTGTCCTCAACCAGGAGCAGACAACCAGAGCTTTCTGTCTCCGCTCGCTTCTAAGCTCAGGAAGGTGAGCAGGGCTGACCTTGGCCTAGCTGGAGCCAGGAGGGCACCTTTTAGCGCCTGTGGAGGTAGCACGGGACTGGAGAGGAAGATGTGCCTGTCTGGGTGACACTGACGGAGCAGCCACCTCTCTGAGGGAGAGGGAGACACCAAAGAGAATTTAAAGGACTGTTTCTAACGGAAGTTCTGACCGCGGGCCGGCATCAGTCCCTGCAAGGCAAGAAAGTACTGTGCCTTTTGCACTTGGCGTGGCTATGCCCCTTCTTCTAGGGATGAGTCTGCCTGTCTCTGAAGGGGGCTTCAACTGACAAAAAGAACAGTGTCCAGAAATAGGTCCCCCGAGGAATAAAGGAGCCAAGAGAAAGGCTCCCACTGCATCCTGACGTAGGAAGCCAGCTAATGGCATTTCCTCAACGAAGAGCCCTCTGTCCAGTGCAGCTTTTTTTTTTTTTTTTTTACATGCAGAGTTAGAGAGAGAGAGAGAGAGAGAGAGAGAGACAGAGAGGAAGGTCTTCCTTTTCCATTGGTTCACCCCCCAAATGGCCACTACAGCTGGTGCGCTGCGCAGATCCGAAGCCAGGAGCCAGGTACTTCCTCCTGGTCTCCCATGCGGGTGCAGGGCCCAAGGACGTGGGCCATCCTCTACTGCCTTACCGGGCCACAGCAGAGAGCTGGACTGGAAGAGGAGCAACCAAGACAGAATCCAGTGCCCCAACCGAGACTAGAACCCGAGTGCTGGCGCCACAGGCGGAGGATTAGCCAAGTGAGCCGCGGCGCCAGCCCCTAGAAGACGTAGGTTTTTAAACAACCTATGTCTTCTACCAAACAGTTCCAAAGAAGCTGACACCCTCTCCTCACCCTGATTCATCAACAGCAACCCCCAAATCTTCCCCAACCTGTGGCAGCCCTGTCCCAAAGCTCAAGAAAAGGCCTGCAGGCAGTGCAAGCCGGAGGAGAGCACACCCAGCCGCAGCACTGGACCAGAAGCCAACCTCAGCCCAGTCAACCGGACAGAACAAAACTCTAGTAACTAAGCTGAGTGTCTAACCCAGGGGAACGCTGCTCTGTGTGCCTAACAGGTGAGGTCCGCTTCTTCAGGCCCCTCTGTGTGCGCTAAGCCAACAGCCCCCAACCAACCGCACACCTAGAAAACCCATCTGTAAACATCCCATGATGCATCACTTCATGTCCTTTTCTGAAATACGCGCTTTTCCTCAGACTCAGACTGCCTGCGGGCGTCTGATCCTTGCCTCTGCGGCTGCAGGAATTACAGAAATCTGTTTAGAGGTCCCTGTGCATCACACAAAGGAGGAGGACCAAAGAATGCACCCAGCAGAGTGCTGTGAGGCTACGTATCTCTGGGTAAAGGCTGGGCTCAAATACCTGTTCCAGAGTCACTCACAGAGTAACTTCTCGACCACCACAGCACAGGCAAGAGGACTCCCAAGAACACCCACTCCAGGCCTCCGGGTTTTCACTACACAAAATCCTCCCAGATTCTGGTCTCAGCTGTCCCACGAGAGCCAGTGCTCCCTAGGGAGCACTGGGGGGCAGGCCCCCAGCACAAGCCATCAGGAAGGGAAAGCACGTCTAGGGAGTAACTGGAACAGCTGCGAAGAGAAGGCAATCATGGGGCTGTTTTCTAGGCAAAGAGAGACCATCCCCAGAAGAGGAACACAGCATTTCCAAGATCAAAGCCAAAACGAACGTATCAGACACCACTGGATTGCACGTTTTACAAAAATACATGACTTACAGCTCAATATTATGTGTCCTTAAAAGAGAGAGACAGAGAGAAATGCCCTGCTACCCCCCCCCCAAAAAAAAAAAAAAAAAAAAAAACTCTGGGCGGTGGGAGTGTGAACTCTTTAGGCTGCTCTGAACCACCACACAGCAGCATTAGCTGTAGGGAGGAACTCCCTCCCCAGAGAGGGGCGCCCCGAGCCCCACACAGCAACAGTCAGAGTCGTATGAGAAGATCCGTACAATCTAAGCCAACAGGGCTACACTCGCACACCACTGCCCACCTGCTAAATGGCTAACACAAAACATACTGACAATGCCCAGTGCTGGTGAGAACAGTGACCACAGCCACCCTGGGAAGCTGGCAGGCAGACACTTACCAGAGGGCTCAGCGATCCTGCTTGCAGGTGCTCCTGCTAGAGAGACACAGACCTGGCGTGCATATGGAAATGCTATAGGAACATCTACAGAACCATGATCGGAACTGTCAAATTCTGGAAATAACCCAGTGTTCAGTAAGTCAACCTGGTACACCCGTCCAGCAGTCCAAAGAGCACGCCCCTCCACCATAAATAACAATCTGACTCATGCAGGCACGTGGGCATGGAGTCCCACACGCATCACGACACCCGCAAGGAGCTGCAGACAAAAGTCTGCACACTGTGATTCCAGGGTGGGGGCTTCTTGGGAATTCTGCAGGATGCTGGACTTGGTCTGGATCCTATGTGTAGTACTACTTGTAACAATCTACACATATCTTAAAAACATAAAACTGGCCACTCAAAGACGACTTTCACTGTGTATAAATTTTAACAAATATTATGTAGTAGTGAAAAAATAAACCCACACACAGTACAAAGAACAATGCTGGATCTATTGTGGACACAAACACACATTGAAACAGAAGGATCTTCCATAGATGGATGATGATGTCATGAACAGCAACACTCTCATCTTTCTCTTGCAACGAGAAAGAGACCAACAGTTGATTTAACACAGTTAAAACAGGTCATTTTGTGGGCTAAGAACTCAGTCTAAGGCTCAGAGGCATTTCAGTGGGATCTCTGCTTTCACAGAACAGCACACCACTCTTAATTTTTTAAAAAGTAACAAAAACCCTAGCACACACAAGGGAAAAGAAAGCCAAGGTATCAGTACCTCATTTGCTCTCTCATTCATTAACATGCCCCTAAGTCCAAGTTCAAAGCTGAAAACCAGGTGATTAGTTCTGACGTTGTCATCAAGTGTTTGCTAGAAAACATACAAATGTCAGCTGGGTGAGGTCTCCAGATCACTGCTCCACTCCAGGCATCAGAAACCGTCTGTGGCGGCCAATGCTGCAGCACAGCGGGTAAAGCCGCCAGCATCCCATGTGAGCACCGGTTAGGTTCAAGTCCCAACTGCTCTAATTCTGATCCAGCTCCCTGCTAATGCGCCTGGGAAAGCAGCAGCAGACGTCCCAAGTCCTTGAGCTCCTGGCTTTGGACTGGCCCAGCCCTGGCTGTTTTTGGACACTGGGGAGAGAACCAGCAGATGGAAAACCTCTCTTTCTCTGTCCCTCCCTCTCCAACTATGCCATTAAAATAACTAAAAATAAGTCTTTTTAAAAATATCTGTGGAGTATAATTTTTGTAGCAAGAACCCAAATAGTGACGGCGCTCAGGGAGGGGCTGCCTCTCCAGGCACAGCACAGACCACACTGCTTCCTACTAGTGCACAGTGTGGAGTTCCGAACCAGCCCCAGAACAGAGTCGCAGCTGCTCTGCACGCCAACAATCCCTGCTGCACACACCAGAACACAGGCAACCAGGAGACGCCTCCGCTTTCCCAGCCAGTGTGCCAGGGGCTGCAGGGGCCCGAGCACTGCAAACAAGCTTTGAGCCTGGGCACATCCTGCTTACAATGCTCACCGAGCTGACACAAACCGTAACGGGCATGACTGTGGGCTCAGACATTCTCCGTCCAAAATACCCTCTGGGATATTCCCAGAATCCCAAATGTTATCCTTAGCAATCACATTAGTTACACCAAGCTTCCAGGACTCAGCTGCAGACACAGCACTGCTGACCCACGGGAGGGGCAGTTCTCAGCTGCAGCCACCCTGTGCCTGGGACATCCCTGGCCCACCCACTGGATGCCAGCAGCACCCACCCCCACACCCAGGCAGGGACACTCAAACCCTCAATGAGAGAAGGTACAGGTGGGGTGGCCAGCACTGGATGTAGGGGGTCTTCTCTCTCTCTGCTAAACCACCGCCCAAGGCCCTCCTCTCTCTGTGGCACAGCTCCCACTTTCTTCTCTGGCCCTTTAAATTGGGCCTTGTGATTCCAGTTCAAATGAAGTACAAACCACCTCTCCATATGCACAGTATTAAAACAGCATCTTATTTCCCCTACCCCAATGGAAAGAACTGCTGAAACCGTCTGGAAGGACAAAGAGCACAAATGAGAGAGAAACTATGCTTTCTAAGAACTTCAGGCACAGCGAAGTCCAGACACAGCAGGCACAGATGTGAACTGAAATGTTTTCATTGTGGCATAGCATGTTAAGCCACAGCCTGAAACTCCGGCATCCCATATGAGCACCAGTTCAAGTCTCAGTTGCTCCACTTCCAAACCAGTTCCCTGATAGCACACCTTGGAAAGCAGTGGAAGATGGACCAAGTGCCTGGGCCCCAGCCACCCATGTGGGAGACCCGGATGGAGTTCCAGGCTCCTGGCTTTGGCCTGGCCCAGCCCCAGCTATTGCAGGCCTTTGGGGGAATGAACTGACAAACAGAAGATCTCTTTTTCTGCCTCTTCCCCTCTTCCTCTCTCTGTAACTGTCAAATAAATAACATCTTTTTAAAAAAGATTTTATTTTATTTGAAAGGCACAGTTAGAGAGAGAAAGAGAGAGATCTTCCACTCACTGGTTTACTCCCCAAATGGCTACAATAGCTGGGGCTGGGCCAGGTCAAAGCCAGGAACCTGGAACTTCATCCGGGTCTCCCACGTGGGTGGTGGGGGCCCAAGCACTTGGGCCATGTTCTGTTGCTTTCCCAGGCCCATCAGCAGAGAGCTGGATCAGAAGTGGACCATCCAGGACTCAAACTGGTGTCCATACTGGATGTGGGCACCACAGACAATGGCTTCGTTCACTATGCCACTGCACCAGCCCCAAATAAAATCTTAAAAAAAAAAAAAAAAAAAAAAAATACATGGGGCCAACGCTGTGGCTCAGTAGGTTAAGCCACTGCCTGCCATGCCAGCATCCCATTTGGGCACTGGTTCGAGTCCCAGCTGCTTCACTTCAGATCCAGCTCCCTGCCAAGGTGCCTGGGAAAGCAACAGAGGATGGCTCCCTGTCCTCGGCTTGGGAGACCTGGAAGAAGCTCCTGGCTCACAGCTTCAGTCTGGGCCGGCACTAGTCATCCGTAGCCATTTGGGGAGTGAACAGGCAGGTGGAAAATGTCTCTCTCTCTCTCTCTCTCTCTGCCTCTGCTTCTCCTTCTCTGTAACTCAGTTAACTATGCCTTTCAAATAAATTAAAAAATATTTTTTAAAAAGGGGGGTGTGGCAGAAACCACATTGGGCACAATCATTTCCAACGCCTGGTCAAAGTTCCATTTGTCTAACCAGTCAATGTAATGTGTCTTACTTGGCAACTAGAACCGTGCTGACTTTAACTTCTTGAGCCTAGCAGGACAATGAAGAGCAGCCTGTGCCCCACCAAAGGGAAGAGGGTTACCCTGAGGGCCAAGGAACCTCAGGAAACAACAGCGCACAAGCACTCAGGCCTGGCTCCCCGCCC
This sequence comes from Oryctolagus cuniculus, assembly GCF_051225735.1. Classification (NCBI taxonomy): domain Eukaryota; kingdom Metazoa; phylum Chordata; class Mammalia; order Lagomorpha; family Leporidae; genus Oryctolagus; species Oryctolagus cuniculus. The sequence continues at coordinate 14,041,547 of NC_142875.1, read as the reverse complement.
TGCACCCTGCACTGCCACATCACCAAAAGCTGTGCAGTAAGGGCAATGGGTCAGCCAAGTAAGACAGAGACTGCTTCCCGTGGTTTGAGAAATCGAGGGCAGCTACTCCTGGCAGTGCTGTAGCATTTGTACTTCCTCAAGGACAACGTGACCTGCCCAGGAAAACACAGAACTTCACCATCCATCGCAACTGCAGGCAGGCAGTGGCAAAATCAAGCCCGCGGGACTCCACTTCCTCACGGAGAGTGAAGACCGGCCAGCTGTGCACCAGGCCCTGCCCTCCACCCAGGACACTCCCCACCCCAAGCTGGGCGCCGCCCTGTGACCAAGTTCTGGCTTCGAGGGCGTGGGCAGAAACCACAGGATCTGTTCTAGGATGGGCGCACGAAGCCTCCCCACACGTGAGCCTGCACTCCCCTCACACTGACGGAAGGTCTTCAAACAGGGCCGCGGGAGCCTGGGTTCTCAAGTGAGCTCTGCTTGGAGGAATCCCATCAGTGTGCGAGAGGCTGGATTCCATCCCATCTTAGTCATGATAAACACAGGAGGTTTATTACAGCAGCGGGCACTGCATGAACAAACTTCACCAGGCGACCCGAGGTCAAGGCCAAGTGGATCTGGAACCTCATGTTCTAGAATCGGTGACTCAGATGAGAACAGGACACACGGATGGAATCTCCAGTTAGACAGGGTGGAGGTAACACTGTGCGTGGCCACAAGGAAGCAGTCTATGCAGCACGCAGCAACAAGTCTGCTGAGGAGCTGCAGCTGAAGAGGCTGTGAACCACTGACAGCTGGCCCACGTCACCAAACCCTGTGGGGACCTCTCCTTCGCCTAGAATCACCATTCCTAGTAAAATAACCCCAGCAGCACGGCACACAAACCCAACTCGGAATTCACTGAAACGCTGGTGACGCAATCATTTCACAGGGGACACTGACACAATGGACGGGGTCCAAGTTAAGGTTCTTTAGCTGACTTCTTGTTCCGCACAGCACTTGAACAGCGAGCAACCTTGGCCTTCCCTGGGGAAGTGCTTCTGCCCGGCCCCGAGAAGTAGCAAGCGGACTTACTCTAGTCGCTGGCACCCTCCTCCTCCCTGCAGGCAGGGTTTCCTGGCTTGGCCTCACTGTGTGCCTTCACTGCCAGCTCCCCCATCACAGGACGAGGTACGAACAAATCCAAGCAGTTAAGAAAGGAATAATTCAGCACCCACCAGACGGCAGGTACCTCCGCACACCTGACCCCATTTCGTCTTTGCAACAATGACGTATTTATACCATAATTTCCCACCTGACACAGAAGGAAGTGGGAAAGTGTAAGATACAAGCGCACCAGCAGCACATCCAGGTCCAGGGTCACCTGACTCCAAGGTCACCTGACTCCAAAACTCACTCCTTCCGCTTCAGGATGATGCATTTGACACTATGACGCACTGCCACTGTCCATACCATGGGAAAAATGGGGCACTCAAAAGGGTTCTCAAAACGCCCATCTTCAACTTACACCCTACCGCCCTTCTACAAGACCAACACCTGCACTGACCTGCAGACATCACAGCAAGGTGCAAGCTGTAACTTAGGAATTCAGGGAACAGACTCAGGAGAGGGGGAGGCCTGCTCTTAACTTACCCATGGCCACTGCTGCCCTCTTGGTCGTTTCTAACTACTAGGATTTGGGATCCACAAGAACTGTTGCAGTCTGCTTTTTCACCAATTTTTTTTTAAGATTTATTTTATTTATTTGAAAGACAGAGTTACAGAAAGATGTAGAGACAGAGAGGTGTCTTCCATCCGCTGGTTCACTCCCCAGATGGCCGTAACAGCTGGAGCTGAGCCGATCCAAAGCCAGGAACAGGAGCATCTTCCAGGTCTCCCACGTGGGTGCAGGGGCCCAAGGACCTGAGCCATCCTCCGCCGCCCTCCCAAACACATCAGCAGGGTGCTGGACTGGAAGTGGAGCAGACAAGACTCGAACCGGCATCCATATGGGAGGCCGGCACTTTAACCCACTGTGCCACAGCGCCAGCTCCACCAATTCTTAAAATTTCCAAAACCCCATGGGAACAGACATCACATCTGTAAGTTCTGGGAAGCCAGCCCCTATTAAGGAAGTTGAAATGTAAGAGATCCTCTCTAGTTTTCTTAGTGGTAGGACAGGATCACTCTACACACCTAAAATGCCAAAAACGGTTTCATGCAGGATGAGAAAGCCATCTGTAACAACGGAGTAATGGGCGGGAGTTAGGCCTGGCAGTTAAGACAGCAAACAGGAAACCTGAATCACCTGGCAGAGTACCAGTTCCTGACTCCAGCTCCTTGCTAACAGAAGCCCTGGGAGGCAGCAGGTAATGATTCTAGCAGTTGGGTTCCTGCTGCCCACATGGGAGACTTCAACGAGCTCCTGACTCCCAGCCCAGCCACAGCCATGTGGGCACTGAAGGAATGAACCAACAGACAGGAGCTCTCTGTTTTAGCGCATCTGTGCCCCCCAAATTAAAAACAAAAAGCACATTAAAAAAAAAAAAAAAAACTGAGTGCTGAGTAAAGGTCAAGGTCAAGGTCAAGGGTACTTCGTGGAGCTGCGTTTCACTGCAACCACTATTGTACTGAAGTGACTGCTTCTTGAAAACATGTGGCTAAACTAATCAATTGTCAGCAGCAATTTTTAAAAAGAACATCAAATTAAACCACAGTTGATGGCTTTTACTGCCAATCATAAGCCATCTGAATATCACATATTATTATTATTATGACTTAATAAGAACTGTTGCTGACAACCAAGTCCCACTCAGAAATGCCTTCGTGTGTGAAACAGAACTGCAACATCAAACACTTGAAACATGCTCCCTTAGGTGACGTGTGAGATGACAGGACCAGCAAAGCCAGCATTTCTCCCTCCTCCAATAACCTGAACGCTGTAACGAGTCCTTTACGGCGCCGCTCAGGGCTCGGGGCTCGGTCCAGCACTGCGTCACGGAAAACGCGTTATTTTTAAGCCTACCTTCAGATAGGACCCGTAGTACTTGGTTACGTAGGGACTGTCGCACTGACTCAGCACGGTGATTTCTTGCTGGATGTCCTCTATCTCATCCTCTGCTTCTTCCAGATCAATGATTTTGATGGCAACTACTTTCTGAGTCCGATTGTCAATGCCCTTGAACACTTCGCCAAAGGAGCCCTTCCCGATTTTCTCGAGTTTTGTGAAAAGCTCTTCTGGATCCGCTTTCAGATTCTGCAGAAAAGAAAAGAAGGGGAATTTAACACTTCCCAGCGTCACGACAGTTCTTCCATGTCATCAGCAGCGTTACAAACGCCACAGACCAGTCCCCCAGGACTGACGTGGCTCCTGGGTCAAGGACCGGGCTGGCTGTGAGCACTGTCCTTCAGCTCAGGAGTGAGGTTCCCAGGTCTCGCAGCCTGTGTGGATTAGACAACTACACGCAGCATGTGTGCAGCAAGAACCATCACCCAGCTAGATTAGAAAAGCTGGAAAAGGCTCCAGCGGCTGTATAATGAAAGTAATTAAAAATCTAAATGCTTATTTGAACAGGTTAGAATAGATATATTAGCTTATTAAAAATGCACCCTTCTCGCCAGTGCCGCGGCTCACTAGGCTAATGCTCCACCTGCGGCGCCGGCACACCGGGTTCTAATCCCAGTTGGGGCACCGGATTCTGTCCCGGTCGCTCCTCTTCCAGTCCAGCTCTCTGCTGTGGCCCAGGAAGGCAGTGGAGGATGGCCCAGGTCCTTGGGCCCTGCACCCACATGGGAGACCAGGAGGAAGCACCCGGCTCCTGCCTTCGGATTGGCGCAGCGCGCCGGCCACAGCACACCAGCCGTAGCAGCCACTTGGGTAGTGAACCAACAGAAAAAGGAAGACCTTTCTCTCTGTCTCTAACTCTGCCTGTAAAAAAAAAAAAAAAAAAAAAAAAAAAAAAACCAAACACCCTTCTCTCAAACAGAAAGTGCACTTTGCTCGCCCACCTTATGCCCAAATTTTCCTAAATTCAAATGGATATTTACTAAGCCATGGCTGGTTGTCACATGTGACAGGGAACGTGCATCCTACTGCTTCACAGCAGGCCACGCTTTCATGCTCACTAGATAAGCCCCAGGCCTTCACTTACATCCCAGCTCCCAGCTCTGCAACACCGCCCCCATCAGACCCCAGAAAACAGCAGCAGGCTGCCGTTCCGTCACATAAATGCCGCGCCCTTGAAACAGCTCCTGAAGGCTCTTCGCCGGGAACCTGATTAGTCGCATGCACACCTGTCTACACCTGTGGTACTCACTGCCAAGGACCCCAACACACCTGTCCGATTCATTCCCAAGGACCCCAACCAGCCGTGAGGACTCAAGCACCCATCCTGACCTCTGCACAGTGGGAGGGGCTACTTGTCACCAAGCTGAGGCTGGGCCCTAGGATGCCACCCATCTCTGCACAAGGAAGTGCCCAACCCAAAATGCCAACAGCACCAGGGACCAGTGCCAACCCAGAACCCCCAGAGCAAGGAGAGCTCAGGGCCACCAATCCTGATGCGTCTGTCCTCAATAACACGCACAGGGAAGAGGATGCCGGGCCAACCCTCCGAAGTCTCTTATTCCTTCAAAGAAACTGAAATAAAAAGGAGCAAGAAGGGAGAAAGAGAACCAGGAGGAGGAGAAGAGCGCAGGGCCAGGAGAGGCGCCATCCCTGTAGCACTGACCCGAGTGAGGCAGACACAGCACCCTGGCAACCCCCAAGGCTGTGTGTGCGACACGGGTAAGCCCTCTCTGGCTCTCGCAGGTGGAACACCCTGAAGGCTAAGACAGCTGCTCCACCGGGGCTGCTGGAAGCCGGGGGTCCACCGCTCATGGACGGCCCTGCTGCAGGCCCACACGCCCCTGTGGACACGATGCACAAGCCGCCCTGCCCACGTTCAGGCCAGACTCCCAAAACCCCCCACCCACCTTAGCAAACACATGCAGGGAGGGGCTGCATCTCCCCAGGTAAAACGCACCTGGGGTTACCCAGAAGAAAGAGCAGGTGACAGACTGTCGCTCAGAGCTCTGCTCACAGGAAGGGCACGGCCCCTACAACCCACGGCCTCACGGGCTGCCGGGGGCCACGAGGATGCCAGTTCCAGCCTTGGCTCCTCTGGCTCCTGAGAAGCTAAACAGCCCCTGGTTACAAACGAAACCACTGACCTTCATCCATACTTGAAGCCACTGGGTTACAAACGAAACCACTGACCTTCATCCATACTTGAAGCCCCGCTCCACAAACAGCTAGGTGATTTTTCTGAGCTCAGTGGTGGAACCGGGTCTCAAATGTCTTTATGCCAGTGAATGTGCACACTCGGGAAGGCTGAATCCCTACTCCAGACTTGAAGACCCGCCACCAGAGACCCCTGGCTCTGCCGAGACAGTCCACCATTTTCTTCAGTTAAGGTTGTTTTTGCAGCTCTGGGCAGCCCTCAACCAGCTTCCTTGTTTTCAAGCTTGCTAAGTACTCCAGGAGAGAGCACCACTTGGGAGTGTCCCGCTCAACCTGCACAACGGCTGGGGCTGCACCTGCACCCTTCTAACGCAGCTGCTGGGTTCAAGGGTCTCGGGGCACACCAACCACTCACGTCCTCTCTCACGTTGGATGGAATACGAGGAGAGCAGCTGGGAACTGGCAGCCACCTCCTTAGCTCCTTCCCCCGAGACTGAGGCAGGGTGGCCCTCCTTTTCTTCAAGGCCAATCCCGAAAGCTGGGCTTGGAACTCATCACTCTCTCCTCCGCGAGTGGCTCTGCATGTGTCCCGACATCACGCTCGCCCTGCTGGGCCCGGCAGCCTCCTCCTCCACGCTCCCCTCCCGCAGCCGTGCACCTGCCCAGGCCTCCCTGGCCGCTGCAGCATGGCCCTGCTGACTGGTCACCAGCGCTGCAGTGCCATCCTCACGCATAGGTCTTCTCACCCGCGCCTCCCTCCTCCTGCTGACTCCACAGCCCTGCTAGCAGCCCATCTTCTCAGTCACCTTGGCTCCAGAACCATCACACAGACTCCCCCAGGTCAGCCCTTAATACAGGACCCGCACCGGGGTTCCTCCTTGGCCTCCTGCCCCTCCTGCCCAGGGGCAGCAGACAACCTGGCCAACAACGAGGACACTCACCCTTCTCAGTCTTGCCCGAGGGCAGCCCCTGATGAAGAGCTGCCCTCAGGAGACACACACAGCTGGCTCCAGCCCTACCTCGGAGTCTGACCTCCAAGAACCAGTTACGAGCCAGGCACTGTCCCTCAAGCTCAAGGCGAACAGACAGAATCCATCGCCTTTCTTGCTGTTCTAGCCCATCCTCCTGTACCCTGTGGACCGCAACTGCCGGAGTATGGGGAGGGGCTCCTGCTCACCTCCACGCCCATGTGCCTGGGCACAGATGGTCACCCTGGACTTACAGTGAGACAGGATCCCTAACCCAAACTTCCAGAATCTGAAACACGTCTGGCCCCAAGTACTTCAGGTAAGCAGGATATGTACCTCTCAGAGCTACTGAGAGCTGGGAGGGGGAACTAGGCAGCTCTCTTGCTGACAACAGGAAGGACTGCCTCCTGGAACAGGGAATCGTCACCACTCTGGTTCCCAGGAACAGTGCTCTCAACCATCGGTGAGCAGCAGAATCACCCGGCCCTACCCCATGCCTGAGCAGCTCAGTCTGGTGTGGGGTTCAAGGATTAGATGGCGCCCAGGTGACTCTTACCCCAGGACAGGGCTCACCCCTACCACTCACTGCTCAGAGTAGGAATGAGGTGAGGCAGCCCCACCCAGGCCATGCCCATCACCCTCCTTCACCAAATGCCCCACCCCAGGCTCTCCAAGAGTCAAGTGAAAAAAGTTGACAGGAGCCTGCCTTGTTGAAGAGCACAGTGTGGGAGGTGGCCATACACTTCCCCTTGTCCACACCACCCTGCGAATGGGGCACTGGCGCTCCTGCAGGCAGGAACCCCCCTCCCCACCTGGCCAGCCTTGCTCAGTGTTCTGCCCAGTAATACAACATGGCAGACAGGGCGGTCTCGGAGTCCAGACGCCAAGAGGGCCCGCAGAGCTCCCTTCTCAGAACCACAAGACCATAAGGCAAGAACAGAGAACACATGGTGAGAGACCCACGCAGTCACTCCTGGATCCCGGTCCATGCCTGCGGTCACCCAGCCTCAACCGTGCAGCCAGCTGACTGCAGAGAGCCCAGAACCATCCAGTGAACACGCAGAATCGTTAAGACGTGAAAAACCATTAGGTTTGGGTGGATTGCTCACTCCACCAAAACAACTGACACCAAATCGGATACTAGAAGCTGGACGCTGCCCAGGCAAGGCCCTACCAGCACATGCAGGGTGCCTGCACTGCCCCAGGTCCTCCCTCTCTGACAGTGCCTCTCCCTGCACTGCCGCCGCCCACTGAGGTGATGGCTCTCTGCAGTTCATAGCTCCCCAAGCACTCTTGCAGGTAGAGGACAGGGGTCCACGGGACCAGAAGGCAGGCTGGCCGAGCGCTGGCTCCAGAACATAATCCACCCTGTGCCGTGGCTCCGACCAAGAGGCAGGGTCTAACTTTCCAGCCCTGCAGGATGGCTGACCCGCCTGTGATTTCCTGTGATGTCGGTTTTTCAAGGTTGAGCCTTCAGAGACCCCACAGCTTTCTCTTAGGTCCCTTGGAAGGCTGCCATCAACAAGCCCATTGGACAGGCCACACAGAGAAGCACCAAGGCACTAGCCAAACAACTGGCCAGCTGTGCCCAGGGAGCCCAGCCTGGGTACTCCTACTGGTCACAGCTACATGACAAAGCCAGGAATGCTGAGAAATCCCAAGTCACCGTGGTTCTAGGGCGCTGCATTCTCGTGGGACTTGCTGCCCCAACCCTGGGTAACAGAGTTCCACAGAGACCACCGTGACAGAAGCGTGCCCAGGAGAGGGGTGGGCGGCGAGACAGTCTGTACTCCGGGAGCAGGGCTTGCTTTAATAAATTGCCTGGTTTCCTTTCACCTGGTCTGAGCTCAGAAAACAGCAGTCTTCATCTCTGGCTATCTTCCCAGAAGTTCGCCACCTGCACATTTAGTGTGTGCTCACATCTGCGGGCGTGTGCAGTCGTAAAGTGGCTAACAAATGCCCTTGGCAAGAAGGCAGACATGTGCCACAGAGGACAGCAGGGCACTACTCGGAGCAGCCCCTCCCCCCGCGGCCATGCCCTCTGGCTGTGCTTGTTGAAGCCACTCCTGACTACCATGGAAACCAACTTCAGAAAGGAACCTCCAGATCCTCAGGAAAACAGCCAGGCCAGAAGGCACTCCCGAAAGGTCTGTGCCAAAGCCTAGGTTTAGAATCCCCCCAGCCCACCCAGAGCCACAGCCCCAGTAAGGCCAGGACACACCCCCGACGCCCCTCCCAGAGCCACAAGACTGCAAACACCACAGCTTGCTGCTGTCTGAGGCGCAGCTGGAGAGGATCCCCCGGGGAAAGGCAACAAGAAAGGCTGGCTCTGGGGGGGGGGGGAGTGTGAACCCCACTTGCAAGCCGTGGGACCCCAAAAGCTACTTCACATCTAGAAGCCTGCTTCCAACTCTGGGGGAAGAGTCCAGGACAAAAAGAGGTAATCACAATAAAATTTGTATTAAAATAGTCTCTAGGTGAAATGCCACCAAAGGCAGAAATCCAGCCCCAGACACGGAGGTTCCCGACACAGCTGGTGCCAACAGGGAGGTGCTTCGGGGAGGGCAGAAGGCACCTGCCACGGCCAGCACGAGGGGTGAGCAGGGAGGGGGCAGGGCACTGCCGTACCACTGGGGTGGGCTCCTGACAAGAGGGGTTCAGCCGCTGGCCTGCCCTCCGCCACCTTAGGAGCAGCATGGAAGCTCTCAGCAGACACCAGCACCTCGCTCTCAGCGTCTGCAGAGCTGAGAGCAACAAGCTCCTTCATAACTACCCAGCTGCAGAAGTGGATCCAGACAGCACCCAAACAGGCAAGTCCATCACAACCTTCCCACAGCACCAGTCCACCCTCCACGTGGGAAGCACTGGGGTAGTTAGGAGTGCCAGGGAACGGAACGGCACCAGACCTGTGGTGCAGCGGGTAAGGCCACGGCCTGCAGTGCCGGCATCCCACATGGATCCTGGTTCAAGACCCAGCTGCTCCTCTTCTGATCCAGCTCTCTGCTATGGCCGGGGAAAGTAGAAGATGGCCCAAGTGCTTGGGCCCCTGCACCCACATGGGAGACCTGGAAGAAGCTCCTGGCTCCCAGCTGTGGATCAGCCCAGTTCCAGCCATTTGGGAAGTAAACCAGCAGATGGAAGATCTCTATCTGCCCCTTTTTCTGCCTCTATGTAACTCTGCCTTTCAAGTAAATCTTAAAAAAAAAAAAAAAAAAAAAAAAAAAAAAGCGTTAGGAAGTGACGACTGCCCTTCTCACTCCGGGACAGCCTCATCACTCTCACACCACTGGACCATCTGCCCTTTAAGTTTTAGTAGGCTAAATTCTGAGACATCCTTCATACTCATACTTTCTCTGGCTTATTTTTAATTATAAGATTTAGGGAAACCTAGACAATTACTACACTTAATCAAAGTTAAGGTCAGGACGCTTAATAACTGAACAAAACAGAATATATACACTTCCCCTGGGTGAACCTGAACTTGAGCTCTCACGGCCTCCCCAAGGCACCTGTGAAAATGTCACGTGGCCTTGAGGACCCAGGGAAGAGCTGGACTCCCAGCATCATACAGGGCTAGAGTAATCGGCGACTGTGCCAGCACCAGCACCAGCCACACAGCAGGGCGATCTCATGAAGGCTGTCCCCAGGGTCACCGCCCTCCAGCACTCCACACAAAGCCACCTGCAGAGAATGGGTCATAGCTCAAACACAGGCTCCAGGAAAAACATCATCTACATTCAACTCAGAGGCTAAGAAATGGACTTGAGGAAACTTTTCAATTGGCCAAATTCTTGTGTAAGATGTGTTCCCTCCACTTGTCCTTCTAACCCTGGTCTACTCTGCTGAACACAGAAATGAGCCCTCTAATTTTCAAATAGTTATTCCAAATGGCGAACCACTCATTACCAGCAGCAATACCCACACCCAGACAAGAAGGCAAGGAACTGTAACAGGAGTCGACGAAAATCAAAAGGCAAACCTTCCCGCCTCATTCTCACAGCCATGACAGTCTCCTCCCGTCACTGTGAACCCACGCAGGGCAGGAGAGGCTGGAGCAGTCACCCGGCAGGCAGGCTCTGGCATGTGGCAGACACGGAAGGGGAATGGCCACGGCGAGGCCCTCATGGGATGGGACGTGTCATCCAGAGCTGTATCTCAGGCGAAATCCCCCACCCCACCCCCATCTGCACTGTGCCTATGTCCATGAAGCCATCCATAGAACTTTACCATCACAGTTCCCAAGTCTTGGCCAGGACCCCACTCCCCCATCCCCCCACCCCCTGGCAGAGGCACACAACCAAAGTTGCTTCAAAGACAAAGAAGTAGGGGCTAGTGTCACAGCACAGCAGGTAAGGCCATTGCCTGCAATGTCAGCCCCAGTATAGGCACCAATGCATGTCCCCGCTGCTCAGCGTCCAATCCACACCTCAGAAAAGCAGAAGATGGCTCAAGTGCTTGGGCCCCTGCCACCCATGTGGGAGACACAGATGAAGCTCCTGGCTCCCAGCTTCAGCCCAGCCCAGAGTTGGCCATTGCAGTCATCTGGGGAGTGAACCAGCGAATGGAAGATATCATTTTCAAAATAAATAAATAAATCTTTATTTAAAATACAAGACAAAGAATTACAGAAAAAGAAAAGCAACCTAATAAAACAGAAGAAAAAACTCTAAGTGTATCCACATAATGTGATATTTTTAACCTTAAAAATGCTCATTACAACATGGACTTGAGGATAACCGCAGAATGCAGGAGTCAAGGACCCTTTAGACCCCTCCTGCGCCTGTGCAGTGGTCACGTGCGAGATTCGAGCCACCTCTTCTGCTCCCCTTTCTCATCTGTAAAGTGGGGTAGACAGAAGCACTTTGTTCTTAGCTGAGTCAGATTCCCCACATAAAACTCCCACAGGGCTGCCTACCCCGTGAGTGTGTCGCAGGGGAAATGCTCGTGTCACACTGAACGCTCACACCAAGATAACACCAAGGTAAGAATCGTACACACACACACACACACACACACACACTATACCTACAGAGTGACGAACAAGGACAAAGTGTCTGCTCACAGAACTAAGACGGAGAGAAAACAAGACAAAATTCAAATGTATGTAACCACAGCACTGGGGCAGGGCTGGCCACAGCCAGGTCACCTGCGCCTCCCAACCTGATCAAGGGCAAAAAGCAAGCGGAAGTGCTCTAGGGCTGGCATCCCCGTCGAGATTACAGCACGGAGCAGCCAGGTGGGAGCCCACGTCCTCACCGGCCAGTCTCACCCCCAGCTGCACGAACGCAAGGTCACACAGACAGCCCGAAGCCAGGGCCAGTACAGCACAGCCTGTGACTGTCTTCACACTGAAGCCAACAGCAAGGGCACGGGGACTCACCCCACCACCACTGTCGTTACCTCTGTCCAGCCGCCTTCAAGTGGACTACACTCGAGGGAGCCAGAGAGATCATCAGAGACGCCTTCTCCATCCAGATGCTGGTCCCACCCTCCCCGAGAGACCCAAGCTGAGCGTCTGCAGTCGCTCCCACCCAGGGCGGAGGCAAGCCTGGTGCTCTCGGCCCCGGCTGGCAGAGGGGCAGAAGCAGCCACTTCAGACCGGCCTAGAGGGCTCTGGGGCTCTGAGCAGAACATCACAGGGTCAGGCTCCTGCTTCCCACCCCAGGTGGACAGTGAGTCTGGAGCTCGGGGTCCACAGCCATGCATTACTTCATACTCCCTCGGGAGAATTCACGAATGCAGTACTGCAGATTTTTAAACCTGAACAGCACTTGCTGTGTTCTTCTGACCAAGTCTGGCAGTGACAAATGCACACGGCATTACTAACTGACTCCCAGAGTTACTCAGCTTCAACACACCACTCGCACAGTCAACCCACGAGAAACACCAAGAAGCAGTCTGCATCTGCCATGGCTGACGCGTGGCCCTTCTTGGTCCTCCCCCCGCAGCAGCAGAGGACAGCCCTGGCGTTCAGGGAAGGTGCCGGGTGGCAGGCACATCACCCCCTCCCTGCTTCTGAACTTGGCAAACATCCCGACGAATCACAGGACTCGCTCCTCCTGCAACTGAACTCAGCCTCGGAATCCTCTTATCCCTCACCCCAGGCAGCCCCACTGATGAGCTGCCGGGCACACAGGGGTCACCTGTCTGCAGCCTGGCCCGGTCCCCCCACCAGAAAGCCCAGGCTGGCTGTTCCCCAGCGTCAGCAGCGCGACTCCCTACCACTTCCAAAGCGGGAAACCTCTGACCCCTAACTCCTCTCTCACCCCAAGACTCTAGCTGTGCCTGTCATTCTTGCCAAGTCTCTGCCCACGATGCCCCGGGCTGCCCCACCCAGCCTCCACCTGGCTCCAGTCCCTGCCCTCCCGCTGCCTCCGCAGCTGAGCCACTTCAAGGCTGGCCCAGGCCCAGGACAGACTGGATCTCCCTCGGCGCTCAGGGCTTCCCTTTGCTGGGGCCGAGACAGGTCACGCTGTGCTTGAGGGTAAACCTGAGCGTCTTCCCAGTCAGCCAGCCTCCCGATATAAGGTTATACATCCTTATATAACGCACGGTGACCCGATGAGAGCCTTGGAGAACACCTCTGTGTCATGACGTGAAGCTCTCCAACAAGACCTGCTACACAGCAAGCACTTGGAAAACGAGAACTGCTTTTGCTGGTGCAGCTATTTCGGGTGCAGTTAATTAGCTAATCTTCCTGACAACAGTTGGTCAGAAGCCAGTTATTTCTTAGAGGTCTTTCCTAGGAGTTGGAACCAGAACTCAATTCCAACCTGCCTAACTCACCAACCAGTACATTTCCCACTATGCTTCCTTAAAAGCAACCAAGACCTGGAGACTTTCCTTCGGGAAGGACAAAGCCCGTGCTCACCCTCAGCGAGAAGGAAACTGCTGCACAACCTGAAAGACTCACCTGCTGCAGACTGCTGAGCCCTAATAAGCCCGAGCAGGAGGGCCCACAGGCCCCTGAGGGCAGGCAGGGAATCAGGGTTGTATTTTAACTGGTGGCTTCCAGAAGAACCTGTAGGCTCCAGTGCCATGACCCAACCCTGAACTACAAGCCTCTGAGTCTAGGGTGCTAGCAGCATAAATGAAAGCACAGAGACTGGGCCTTCCTCCTGCACGCCCAGAGCTGCCCCAGCCCCAGCAGGTGCTCACCGTGCAGGTAGTGCTTACCTCACAGGCTGCCAGGGGGTCAAAGCTGCCTTTAGCAAAAAGCAGAGTGAGCTTCCTGACAAACTCATGGCCGGCGACTGCCACCTTCCCACGGCTGGAGTGAACTTCCCATAGCACACGGAAAAGCACTGCCTACTCAGCACATGCCACATAACAACCCAGCACAGGCCCTGAGAGCAAAAACTAACGGAGTTTTAGGTACAGCTAAACCTTATGCCGACTTCCTATTAACCAATTATTTTGCTGATTTGAGTCCTGGCTGCTCCACTTCCAATCCAGCTCTCTGCTATGGCCTGGGAAAGCAGTAGAAGATGGCCTAAGTCCTTGGGCCCCTGCACCTGCGTGGGAGACCCAGAAGCAGCTCCTGGTTTGGTTCAGCTCAGCCCCAGCCACTGAGGCCATTTGAGAAGTGACCCAGGGCATAAGACCTTCCTCTGTCTTTCTGTCTGTAACTCTACCTTTCAAATAAATAAATAATTTTTTTAAAAAAATTAAAAATTAGAGAAAAATTGCCATACTGCAGCACTTAGGTAAATTTATTGCCCACGGCCTTGATAGTACCTGATGCGCGCTGTGCGCGCACACACACACACACACACACACGTGCGGCGCACGCACACACCCCACCCTGGGAAGCCAGTGAACTGAAGCTCCAGAGCTGAGGTCACAGTTCTGGGGAAAGTGACCCTGGAGAGAACAAGGCTGGGCAGGCCACATGGCCCCCCCGGGCAGCACTGATGCCCAGGAGGGCCAGTCCGGGTAGGGGGCTCTCCAGACTCATCTGATGTCTTGTTTCTCCTTGGCACGGCAGAGTGAACAACGGGCTCTTGGGCTCCCTGAGTCTGCTGCCAGCCTGCACAGTGCCAAACACACCTGGCCTCTTGCCCACCATTGCAACCATGGCTCCCTGACCACACAAGGCTTGGGGCGGGGAGGCAGGGACCAGGAGCTGGACTTCCCCTCAGCACAGCCTCGGGGGCCAAGTGCCACCAACAGGAACAGACGTTATCTCACCCACGAGAAATAGAAAGTGTCGCCCAGAGTGCTCTTCTCCCCAGCGGGACACCCGGGTCTGACAAGCCCAGGCTTCACACAGGCCCGGCAGGCCCCGGCCAGGCCAGCCCCTGGTGGCTGTGCCGCACCCCACCACAGAGGGACCACACGGGAGCTTCAGGGGCCACAGTCTTATTGTCCACGATCTTTCAGAAATTTAAAAATCATTCTTGGCTCACGGGCAGGCGAGAGCAGCACTTAGCTTAGACCGTCTGGACCACAGGCTAACCTTCTGTCTCTAGCCTGCCGAGCTAGTAACAGCCCAGCCTGACTCCACCGAGGGACCCAGAGCCGAGTCCCAGGGCGGCTACTGTGACCTCAGCAACACGTCTCCTGCCTCTTTCAGACCTGGGGACCCCTCTCTCCGCCTACGCGCTTCCAGGCTCTCTCCTGTCCCCAGCTGTGCAGCAGGGAAGGAAAGAAACAAGACCGCACAAGCACCCGGAACACTGTGCCACGGGCTCTCTTCATCAACTCCTCACCCAGCCCTGCAGACGCTACTGTCGCAGAGGGGCAGACAGAGGCTCACCCAGGCAGCAGAGCCAGGGCGCTGGCACTCGGCGCCTTTCCCCTGAGGCCAGCGTCCCTCCTACCCCTTCCCCGCGTCTGCCAAGGACACTCGTTTTTACAGTCCCTGGACGGTGGCCCTCCCAGCAGGCTCAGACAGTGAGTAACACCCTCCATAACACACGACCCACAGTGTCCCAGCTAGAGGGGATGTTCCCACCCTGAACTGGCCCTAGCCTCAGGTCCGCCCCAACACGCACATTTCCAACAGCACAGCGCCCGCCATGCAGGAGCCATGGGATGCCAGCTGACCCCAACAGTGCGTGGGGCAAGTCAAAGCCAGCAGCCTCATAGAGCCTCCATGTGAAGGGGCGACTCATGACGTCCGCCTGCAGGGGGACAGCCCACTATAGGGCGGGACACTCCTGCTCTTCACGGCTGCCCGCACCTCCACCTGCTGGACCCCGGCAGGTCACCCCATCTCTCTGCCTTGGCCGCCTCTTCTATGGGGGAGGGGGGGTCACTGCACAGTGGGGAGGACAGCAGAAGCAATCAGGTGCCCGGCTGTGTGGCTAACCAGCGTCTCACTCCCCTACCCCTCGTTTCAGGGTCAGCATGAGGTCAGAGCCAGCTGGTCCTGGACGTGGCTCCCTGCCAGTGTTAACTGACACTTGCTCTCTGCTGCCCTTCATCAATGCCACTAATCCACAGGAACCTCGTCAAATCCTCATCTCTTCCAGAACTTTCTTCCTGAGGACCACACTGGACTTCCGGTGCAGTGCTGCTCTAAAGCCGGCCTTCCTGGAGCAGCAGCTTGCCTGCACCTCACACTGCTCCCCGGCTCCCCTTGGGGGGGGGGCTCTTAGCTCCTCCAGTCCCTCACTGCTCACAGGAGCATGCCACACCCCTGCAACAAAGCACCCTGGTGGAGCGCCAGCTCAGCCCCGCCATCACCCCTTCCCCACACTCAGCCGTGGGGCCCCCTTCTTGCTCCTGAGGGCAGGGAACGTCCTCCTCACTGCAGGAAGCACAGAGGGGACACTACTTTCTTGGGCCCTCCCAACACCCATCATGACTTCTGGGAACAGGATTAACAGCAGGCCGGCACAGCTGAGCAGAGGCCTGGCTGCCACTGTTCAGGGATGCGGCTGCTGCCCACCTGGGCCACCTGCTGTTCTCCCCCTGGCTGCACTGATACAGTGACACCAGCGTTATAGAGAAGCATGAGGACAGATATTAAAACCGCACGCTGTGGCCGGCGCTGCAGCTCACTAGGCTAATCCTCCACCTGCGGCACCGGCACACCGGGTTCTAGTCCCGGTCGGGGCGCTGGATTCTGTCCCAGTTGCCCCTCTTCCAGGCCAGCTCTCTGCTACAGCCCGGGAGGGCAGTGGAGGATGGCCCAAGTCCTTGGGCCCTGCACCCACATGGGAGACCAGGAGAAGCGCCTGGCTCCTGGCTTCGGATCAGCGCGATGCACGGGCCGGAGCGCGCAGGCCGCAGCAGCCATTGGAGGGTGAACCAACGGCAAAAGGAAGACCTTTCTCTGTCTCTCTCACTGTCCACTCTGCCAGTCCAAAAAAAAAAAAAAACAAACAAACGCATGCTGCCCCTTCCCATATTAAACTAAGCTACCAGTGAGACTACGGGAAGACAAAAAGCAAGTATTTTCTCATCAGTGCTCCTACAGGCTTCGGCAATGATACCAGACTAGAAAACATACAGACCGTACAGCACTGGAGGTGGCCCGAGGCCCACGCCGCGGTGAGGACTGGCTCCGCGGGTTCTCAGCCGCCCCACAGGACTCACAGGGCACCCAGTAACAGACGGCACCACAGTCACACAAACGGTGCCTTCCTCAGCTTCTGGGGGGCTAAAAAGATGCAGCCGCTTCGGAAAGTGGCAACCCCACGTCAACACAGAGCTGCCAGAGGACCCAGCGATCACACTCCCCGGAGACTGGAAACACCCCTACAGACACACACTCGGTGCACACTCCCTGGAGACCTGGAAACACCCCTACAGACACACACTCTGTGCACACTCCACGGAGACTGAAAACACCCCTACACACAGACACACACTCTGTGCACACTCCCCGGAGACTGGAAACACCCCTATATACACTCTGTGCACACTCCCCGGAGACTGGAAACACCCCTATATACACTCTGTGCACACTCCCCGGAAACTGGAAACACCCCTACACACAGACACACACTCTGCACACTCCCTGGAGAACTGGAAACACCCCTACAGACACACACTCTGTACACACTCCACGGAGACTGAAAACACCCCTACAGACACATACTCTGTGCACACTCCCCAGAGACCTGGAAACACCCCTACAGACACATACCCTGTGCACACTCCCCAGAGACCTGGAAACACCCCTACAGACACATACCCTGTGCACACTCCCCGGAGACCTGGAAACA
The DNA here is from genome assembly GCF_051225735.1 of Oryctolagus cuniculus. Classification (NCBI taxonomy): domain Eukaryota; kingdom Metazoa; phylum Chordata; class Mammalia; order Lagomorpha; family Leporidae; genus Oryctolagus; species Oryctolagus cuniculus. The sequence continues at coordinate 14,024,202 of NC_142875.1, read as the reverse complement.
CCCCTACACACAGACACACACCCTGCGAACACTCCCCGGAGACTGAAAACACCCCTACACACAGACACACACTCTGTGCACACTCCCCGGAGACTGGAAACACCCCTATATACACTCTGTGCACACTCCCTGGAGACCTGGAAATACCCCTACACACAGACACACACTCTGTGCACCCTCCCTGGAGAACTGAAAGCACCCCTACACACAAAGACTCACACTCTGTCCACGGCAGCTTGCTCACGATCGGCACTAAAAATCACTTAACTGTACCCGGAGAGGAGTCAATTTCATGATATGTAAAACACACCTCCATTTAAAAGATGGAGTGAATTTCATGATCCGTAGCATATGCCTCCATAAAGCCGTTTAACAGAAAAACACAGGCGGCCATCTTTGTACACCTCTTTTCCCCAGACTGCCAGTGCTCCAGAACCAAGGCTCCGTCAGCACACCTCACCCACGGGGCAGAGTGAGGGCTCAGAGGCCCCGTGGACGAAGGCAGAACAAAGGAAGGAAGGCAGCTCTGTCCTACTCCACGGCTCCAAGGTTTACCCTGTCCCACTCTTGTCCGAAGGCCCTAAGAGCTAACAGCCAGCGAAGGCCACAACGCACTTGGCCATGGGGCTTCAACTTGGAGCCTGACTGTACAGCATCTGCCTCCATCCTGGGCTTAAAAAGAAATATGCTGCCCTATTAGTATTAACTTACTTTTATTATTTATTAATATTATTTAACATTACACAAACCCTGGCACCGTGACGAGCAAGGACCACGGTGTACGTATCAGGTCCAGAAAGGGGGAGATCAGGACCACATTTACAAGAAACCATGACTTCTCTCAGAAGATGGCTGGTATCGTTCACTCAGAAGCTGCCCATGTAGAAAGCGTCAGAGACGCTGGCCCTGGATAACTCAATCATTTTAGCCTCAGCTCCTGGCAGACAAGGAAGCTAGCGCACAGGTGGGTGAGCTGCTGGGACCACAGAGCAGACGCGGCTAGGGCGAGACCTGCCCCCTCTGCCGCGACGGCCGGCGCCCTCCACCGTGAGGCAGTGTATCTTCTGGGGGAGGCCCACGTGTCGTGGGCCCTGGTACCTGTGTGCAAGGTGGTTCCTACTCACTCCTTCATTAACACTGCCACAACCCTGGCTGGGAAAATAAAACCTGGCGTCCCAAAGCAAGGTGGCTCATGGTAACAGGCGGGGTCTGTTTCACACGCTGTCAGCACCACCTGGGAGACGGAAGGATGCATGAGCACGCAGGGCTGGCGAGGTAGGGGCGCACACAGCAGTTCCCTAGGATCCAGACGGGTGCCCCTGTAGGCCGTCTACAGCGTCCGTACAGCGTTCCTCGTCCCCGCTCAGAGACCAAGGCCATTCCACCAACTGCTTATCTGGGGGCGGATACCCAGCTCCCGTGACTCCAGTACCTTCCCGGCCCTACATCCCACAGCCCCAGTGCTGACTGGCACCTGAGCCGTTTCAAAGTATTTTAGGCAGGGATTTAAACAGGTGGCCTCTGGGACGGTGTGCGGCCCCACATAAACAGGCTGAGTAAAGGCTGCTGGGCCAGCCCTGTCACCTGTGAGGTAGAGGACAAAGGACTGACACAAACACTGCACCCGCACTTCGCACAGTCTCCTCCCCATGAGCAGCCCTGGGGTTCAACTTCACTGGCAAGAGGATCCCGCAGGCCCACACGGCACCCGCTGCTTTCCAGACCAACACCCTATACACAGCTTCTGGGCTCCAGTTCCAGGGACAGGCAGGTTACAGACCCCTCATCTGAGCACCCACAGCTCTCCGTAGTGAAGCCCCCTCTCCAGGGCGGGGCGGCAAGGCGCGGCAAAGCCAGGCGGAGGCAGCCGGAGCACGCAGGGTGTCCCTCTCAGCACCGCCTCCTCTGCCTACAGGCCCAGGTGTCCATGCTCACTGAGGAAGGACAACATTTTGTTTTGTTTTGTTGAAGTTTTATTCTTTATCTGAAAGAGCTACACAGAGAAGGAGAAGGAGAAGCAGACGGGGGCGGGGGGGTGTCTTCCATCCTCTGGTTCACTTCCCCACTGGCCACAATGGCCGGAGCTTCACCAATCCAGAGCCAGGAGCCAGGAGCTTCCTCCAGGTCTCCCACGTGGATGCAGGGCCCCAAGGACTTGGGCCATCCTCCACAGCTAGGAGAGCTGGATCAGAGTGGAGCTGCCAGGACTCGAACCAGCGTCCATATAGGATGCCAGCACTGCAGGCAGCTTTACCTACTACGCCAGATCGCTGGCCCCAACAACTGGGTTTTAATTCAGACCCCATACTTTCAAACTCAATGGCTCAGACACACAAGCTGACAGGAATGGGTGTTTCTGGAGATAAAGGACAGAGAACAAAGCCTCAGCCTCCCCCACCCCCCCAGCATGGAAGGAAAGCCCCCCATGGAAGCCAGCCTGGGCCACACAGTGCCAGAAGCGGGGAGGGGGGCCTGGCTGCACGTGATGGGCCAGGACACACCACCAACAACCAAATCCCTCCCCACCCAAGTACCCAGTGGGGCTGTTTCTTTCCCAAAAGAGAAAACTAGACACAGACGAAGGCCGCAGCATGCCCGCCTCCCTGGCAGCACTGCCCAGGAGCGTTCACACGTGGAACTGCAGCTCTCACAATTAGGCAGGCACCGCCAAGGGGCCCAGCTCACATGTAGAAACCACAGGCGCAGAACGTTCCAGAAGCAAGAAGCAACACTGGCCTGCAGGCACCAACGCAGCCATCATCAACCCATGCTCACACACACTGCACTTCCCGAGGGGCGTGCAGCCACTCTCAGGATAGCCTGGTCCCCGGGGGCAGAGGCACACCCTCATTCATGATGGGGTGCATGTGGCTGAGGAGCCCCGGAGAGACAGCGCAGGGAATGAAGTTGCCCCGGCACCTCTGCCGGCCCCTAGGGCCCACACTGGACCTGGTGGAACATGGACCCCCCTGGACAGTGAGGGAGGAAATGCCAGCCCCGCCCCCAAAGTGTGACGTCCAAAGACACTGCAGAAACCACGGACCAAAGTGCTGCAGCGCCTGCCCGTGGTGTCTCCTTCAGGTCACTGCTGCTCAGCACTCGTTCCGTTCTCCAGGAGGAACCTGGGACGCAGGAGTGAAGTGGGGCAAGGCTGGGCCACAGCTGGAGGGTGGGCAGCGGGGGCCATGGGCCCAGCAAGGCCCTGCCGGCAGGGAAGGGGCACACGAACTTCCTGACCGACGCCAGAGCACGAGCACGAGCACGAGCACGAGCACTACCACTACCACGCAGTCACGGGAATCGGGAGGTTCTGCCAGCCACGTGAATCAGGGCCACGTGAACCACGTGCTATGCAGCAGCTATTTCACATCGGGGCCCTGCCTGACCCCAGTCTCGGTGAGACCAGCCCACCTGGCAAGTGGAATAATCCAGCTCTAATGGAAAAACACCTAGGAGACCTCCAGTCACAGCCATTGTCTTCTGATCCACACTGAAACTAACAGAAAAACAAGAGTGAGGAATGCGGAGAAAAGCCCACTACAATACAACCAAGACAGGGTTCCAGCCCCAAAGCACAGGCGACAGAGGCAGCTGCCCAGTCGCGAGACCCCGAGCGCGTACAAACCCACTCCAGGCCCAGGCTAGGGCAGACCTCTCTGTAGGAATGTGGGGGCCGTCCCTGGGGTTTGGGGTCCCAGCTCCATACCACACATCCCAGCTAGGCCTGGCTGAAGCCTCGTGGAAGACAGAGGAAAGCTCCGCCCCCTGACCAGAGACAGCAGAGCCTCTTATCCCTTGGCCAAACCGGTGAGGGACTCACTGGGGGGTCCCACACCCTCCCCCTGGGTCATCTACTCAGGGAGTGGACAGCCAGTGGAGGCACCCCCCAACAGGGGTCACTTTGAGGTGAGTATGTCCCCAGGCATTCAGAGGTGAGAGCTGCCCCAGCGGCTTCACAGCGGCTCAGAAGCACAGACAGGCGGAGACATCTGGGAAAGCAGAAGGGACAGGAAAGAATAGCAGCCACTGGGAAGCATCCCATCAGAATTCCCAGGGAGAGGAAAAGTCCATCTCACCTCTCAGACTGAAGTGTTAACACAGCTGGAGATGAAGACAATAAAAATCATTACCAGAAAAACATCACATTAGAAAGAGACACTGCTGAAAACAATGACATCAAGAAAAGTGACAGGTGGGCAATTGGCACCGAGTTTAAGACACCACTTGGGACCCCCTGCATCCTACTCTGGAGTGCCTAGTTCAATCCCAGCTCTGCTTCCCATCCAGCTGCCTGCTAACATGCACCCTGGGAGGCAGCAGGTGATGGATGAAGTTCTTGGTTCCCTGCCTCCCACATGAGAGCCAGACTGAGTTCCAGGCTCTTGGCTTTGGCCTGGCCCAGCCCTGGCTGTCGTATGCACCTGGGAAGAGAAGGAGCAGATGGAAGATCTCTCTCTGCCTTTCAAATAAAGTGAAGATAAATTAAAATTTTTAAAAAAGAGAACACAGGGGCTGGTGTTGTGGCATAGCAGGTAAAGCTGCCGCCTGCAACCCAAGCATCCCATGTGGGCACTGGTTCCTGTCCCGCCTGACTCCACTTTCGATTCAACTCCCTGCTGACGGCCTGGGAAAGCAGCGGAAGATGGCTCAAGGGTGTGGGCCCCTGGCACCCACATGGGAGAACAGGATGCTGCTGACTTCAGCCTGGCTGAGACCTGACCTTTGAGGCCATTTGGAGAGTGAACCAGCGGATGGAAGATCTCTCTCTCTCCCTCTGTAACTCTTTAAATAAACCTTTAAAAAAAGCTCATGTAAACATATATACATATAAAAAAGATGATACAAAAGCAAGAGAGTGTACATACACCTCTCTACTGTACCTGAAAATGAAAGGAAAACTCCCACCTGGAGGAATTCAAGGAAAGTGAAAACACTCATGCATGCAACTTGCCGCAGTATTTGAAAGCTGGGAGCTCCCTACGCAGTCATCAATGCAGGACTCATCACAGGAACTGGTTCCACTGTAACCGGAGGAGGGAGTGGGTTCACTCAGACATACGCAAAGAAAACACTGAAATCCTAACAGCTTCCTCATCCCTGCTTCCTCCTTATCTGTCCTACCTTGTTCCAGGCACAATGAGCCCATTTTACACACGTGAGCTCTGGGAAAAGCAGAGCTCCCAAACGAACATACACACCCGCCAGAGGGAGACAGGAAAGGCCAAGCCTGACTTCAGGAGAAACACTTCAGGTTCACTCTTGGATCAAACCACGGCGGTCACTGGACAACTCGAATCCACTACTGTCAATCACTGGGTAACAGCTAAGAAGCAAGAACAGCAAATGTCCTTCTGTAGCAGATTAAACATCCTGAATTATATTACGCCGCCGAACACTGTCATTATTGTATTCCTTTTTTTTTTTTTTTTTTTTGACAGGCAGAGTGGACAGTGAGAGAGAGAGACAGAAAGGTCTTCCTTTGCCGTTGGTTCACCCTCCAATGGCCGCCGTGGCTGGTGCGCTGCGGCCGGCGCTGATCCAATGGCAGGTACTTATCCTGGTCTCCCATGGGGTGCAGGGCCCAAGGACTTGGGCCATCCTCCACTGCACTCCCGGGCCACAGCAGAGAGCTGGCCTGGAAGAGGGGCAACCGGGACAGAATCCGGCACCCCAACCGGGATTAGAACCCGGTGTGCCGGCGCCGCAAGGCGGAGGATTAGCCTAGTGAGCCGTGGCGCCGGCCATTATTGTATTACTTTTAAACAACACTCTCCATAAGGAAAAAGCAACAGACACCAAAAACTATCTGGAAATTTCAGAAAACAGTATTTTAGAACTCATTAAAACTGCTTTTCTGAAGCCAAAAAGAAACAACAAAGTTGAAAGAAATTGGGCAATCATGAGAATTTCTTAAGAAATGGATATAATTCAATTCTACTCATAAAATCGTTGTCACTCTAGGTTTCACTGAAGAAGGTGAAGAGAACAGGCCACCTCCGACACACAACGCTCTCCATTCAAAGCGCGGCACAGAAGGTGACCACCGTGGCAGGGCTGGGGTGGCCGTCGAATGGGCCGAGCACCATCTCGGACACCAGCAGCAGAGGTGGCAGACACAGCAGACACACACGACCTGGGCCACTAATAAAGAGGCCCCAGCTCCAGCCCCTACTTTCAAAGGCCTACTTAGCTCCCAGACACCACATGTCATACAAGCAAACCAACCAACACTGAGTAATTCATTTTAGGGCTTTTTTCTGTTTCTGGTTTTGCTTTTTTTCTTTGATGATCATCAGACCAGACGTAACGCTTACCCATGGATGGAACCATGGTCACCATTATAGGTGATCCCACTGCACCAAGACTACAGTGAACAGGGGATTTCTCCAGTGCCCTGGAAAACCCAGGTGCTCCTGACAGGTGCCCTTCACCACCAGCCTGCCACTCCTGCCTGGTCCCCAGCTCAACCAACCCAAAGACAAACAGGCCAGCTTATCTTCCAAGTGTCACCTGCCAACAGGTGCTGGCTCCAGTCCACAGTACAGGTGAGGCTACCCATGACAGAAAACCAAACTCCCATTTCCCACTTCCAAAAGGGTGTGAAGAGGCAAGCCCCAGGCTGGGGCCAAGCAGGTGAGTTTCTCAACCACCGGCAGAAGGCAGTCAGTGCTGCCCCATGAACCCTTCAGAGCTATTCACGCCTGACCACCGAACTCCTCAACTCCTCAGTGCCCCTTCTTGCCCGACCCGTTATAAGGTACAACCTTCCACATTAAGAAGGGTTTAAAAGATGGTGCAACCTTGGAAGCCCCTCCGGTGGTTTGCTGTGAGCCGTCTTCCCAGTCTTCGTGCTGAGACAGCTTTTGCACATGCCTGGTGTGACAGCTACGGGTGGGGAGGCATGACCAGAAAGAACTGCTAACTGAAACGCGGTTCTCTCTGCAAGGCTCACGGGGGCTCAGCCATCCCCCCTAGTAACTGTGGCCTCCTCACCAACTCTTTCTGACCAACTGACAGAGAGAAAACACACAACACTGTAAGCACCTTTCAATGCCCCAGTACCAGTCGCAATTACCTAAGCAACTGAATACCCCACTAACTCGAAAACACACAGCGATCTGCTGCTTACGCCCACGGCAGATGAAGCCATCCCTCACCGTGCTCCCCAAAAGGCAAAGCCACTGGAGAACAGGCAGAGCAGAAAGAACAGAACAGGGGTTTGGAGCCAGATGTGGGGCGTTCAAATCCTCCTTGACCTCTTGGCACCATCCTGGAGGCCCGGCTCTGAACACACCGGGGACCAGGCTCTGAACACACTGGGGACCAGGCTTCAGCAATGGGGGGGGGGGGGGTGGCTCACAAGGCTCACACCTCCTTACTTCTCTTACCAGGCGGTCACTCACAGACACTATTAACTCATGAATACAGCCTACTCACAGCGGCTAGAACCGTGGTGCTGCAGGTTCCCCTTTGACAGGAGAACACAGCTCTCCAGACAGACCTCCATCACTGTTCCTGAATCAGGAAACTGTTAGTCATTCACAACTGGGCAGTTCTTCAGAGGAGGTGAAAGTGTTCTTGCTTCTTCTCTGTCTTTCGTATTTTAAATAGGAGCAGCCACTTTGTGAGTTTTGTCTTCAATCACTACATCCGGGAGGGCCTCCAAAGGTGCTGTCCTCCCATGGAAGCTTGGGGACTCAGACTTCCTTTTCTTTTCTTTTTTAAAGATTTACTTATTTATTTGAAAGGCAAAGTTACACAAAGAGGGAGAGGGACGGTGGGGGGCGGGGGTGGATCTTCCATCCACTGGTTCACTCACTCCCCAAATGGCCATAATAGCCAGGGCTGGGCCAGGTCAAAGCCAGGAGCTTCTTCCAGGTCTTCCACGTGGATGCAGGGGCCCAAGCACTTGGGCCATCTTTCGCTGCTCTCCCAGGCAATTAGCAGGGACCTGCACTGAAGTGGAACAACCACGATTGGAACCAGCACTGAACAGCTAGGCCCGGGGAGGACCCAGCTACTGAGGCTCGGTGCTAAGAGGTCAAGGTGGATTTGAACCCCCCACATCTGGCTCCAAACCCCTGTTCTGTTTTTCCTGCTCTGCCTGTTCTCCAGTGGCTTTGCCTTTTGGGGAGCACAGTGATGCACAGGCCCCTCTCCTGCAAAGCTGGAGGCTCAAAGACACGCCCATTTTGCATACTCTTCCCATCTGGCTTCAGAAGTCCAAATCCAAGGCCGTGAAACTAAATGAGGCCAAAGAAAACCTTCTGAATTAAGTTAATCAACTCCTGACTTTAAAAAAAAGCAGCACACGTTACATACTGTGACCAGACTACAAAAATCAAGATCTGGGGTAGGCATTCGGGCCTAATGCCTAAGCCTCTGGTTGGGAAGCCCATATCCCATATCGGAGGGTCTGGATTCAAGTTCCAGCTCCACTCCTGACTCCAGCTTCCTGCTAATGTGCACTGGGGAAAGCGCCAGTTGATGGCTCAAGTGGTTGGTTCCCAGCTATTTGTGAACCAATGGACAGAAGCTCTCTTTCGTCTGTCTCTAAAATTTTTTTTAAAAAATCAAGAACCACTCAAATACATGTACATGTAAGTACTGCCCCCTCCAGGAAGGCTCTTACCTGCTCCTACTCTGCCTCACCGTACCCCGAGTGCCTGCTACAGTGCCTGCCACACGCTGGCCTGGGAGCTCATTCAGGACAGCAGGGGCAGCTCAGGCATCTCGCCCAGATCCTAGCATGGGGCAGTACCATGGCAGACACATCTTTGCTGGTTGAGGAATGAGTACTGTGCCTCAACAGGAGTATGAAAGGCACTGAGGGGGGCCAGCACTGTGAAGCAGTGGGTTAAAGCCCTGGCCTGAAGTGCCGGCATCCCATATGGGCGCCGGTTCGAGACCCAGTTGCTCCTCTTCCAATCCACCTCTCTGCTATGGCCCAGGAAGGCAGAGGAGGATGGCCCAAGTGTTTGGGCCATTGCACTCGCATGGGAGACCAGGAGGAAGCACCTGGCTCCTGGCTTTGAATCAGCGCAGCGCGCCGGCCGTAGCAGCCATTTGGGGGGTGAACTAACAGAAGGAAGACCTGTCTGTCTCTGTCAGAAAAAAAAAAAATGGGCCATTTGAAGGGCTGGCACTCTGGCATAGCAGATGAAGCTGCAGCCTACAGAACCAGTATCCCAAATGGGTACCAGTTCAAGTCCCGGCTGCTCCACTTCCAATCCAGCCCCCTGCTAATGTGGAAGATGGCCCAAATCCATGGGTCCCTGTACCCATGTAGGAGACCCGGAAGAAGCTCCTGGCCCTGGCCAGTGCAGCCATCTGGGGCGTGAACCAGTAGATGGAAGACCTCTTTCTCTCTGTCTCTAACTCTGCCATTCAACTAAATAAATAAATCTTTTTCTAAAATGGGCCATTTCTCCTTAATTAATAAAATTATCTCTGGCTAAAATAGTAACAAAGCCAGAATTCTGATATAATGTGCCAAGTTCCATACAAAGCCATCTCCAGATGCCCGGGGTCTGAAACCGTCTGCCTCTGACAGGTCAGAGTGACAGCAGCTCACCTCCACGAGACCAGCGCGTCACGAAGCGGCGGTCGCACAGCTGTTACAGGAGACGATTCCAGCTACAGGACCGTCAGAATGCCGCCCCCCCCCCCCCCGTCACTCTCCTGGAATTCTCCCCACTGACTTACCACCCAGCTGCCACCACAGCTGACCACATCATGGATTCTCTGCTCACACAGCAAGTGGGTCGCCACACCCCCACCGTCTCCCTCTCATAAGCCCAGCCTCCACCCCGACCAGCAGGCACTGCCCTACTGCTGGGAACCGGGGCCGGAGCCACGTTCCAGCAGAAAACCCCAGAGTGGCTGTGTGCTGACCCTTACGTCCCCTAGCCGCTGCTCCAGCAGCACTTGGCTAAGGCACTGAGACCGCCCGAGCAGGACCTCCCTCCCCCACCACGAGGAGCTGCTGGACACAGGCCGGCCTTCACCACAGGGTGGACTCGGCACACGGGCTGGCCAAGGCCCTGTCCCACAGGGTTGGAGACAACACCTAGGCCAGGCCACCGGCACCTTTCACCCTGTGCTGGAGCTGCTGGGAAGGCAGCCTTCTCGTCGCCCCAGGCTTGGCACCGGAAGCCAGGTGCTCCTGTGACCCCCTCCCTGTACCTGGAAGCACCCCCCCCCCCCAGCAGCGAGTCTGCCGCGGGTGCCGCGGCACCGGAACCGAAGCCTCGGAGCCCTCTAGGTGTGGAAGCAACTCCATTCCCTCCTCTCTTCCTACTTGCACTAGCTGGGGTTACTCTTCTATCGGCTATAGTGGGGGAAAACCTACAGAACCACGAGTATTTGGGGACCAGGCAGGAGTGGCAGGCTGGTGGTGAAGGGCACCTGTCAGGAGCACCTGGGTTTTCCAGGGCACTGGAGAAATCCCCTATTCACTGTAGTCTTGGTGCAGTGGGATCACCTATAATGGTGACCATGGTTCCATCCATGGGTAAGCGTTACACACCACGTAACCCAGCAGCACCAAACCAGGGAGGCTGAGAGAGTCCTCCCCAGAAACCCCAGAACCATCCTGGGGGCGGGGGGAGGGGAATGACAGCCTGTCTGAATCCCACAAGTGTAACCAGAGCCCAGGACACTGGGACAACATCCTTGTGAAGAGTCTGCCACCTCCCTCAAGTCACTCTACGGCCCTCTTCAGGAGTGACTTCTGCCCGGCCACACCGCAAAACACTCGTGTTAGGTGCCTGAACTCTGACTCCTGCTGAGCTGATGACCCTTTACAAAAAGCACCCCTGTCACCTAAGAAATTATGGGCAACCAGCTCATCAACCACTCTCACCGAGAGCTGAGCCCCCACCCCCAGCACCCCTCACCCACTCAGCCCTGCGCACCTGTGACTGGCAGGGAAAGCTGGGTGGCACGTCCAGGCTCCCCTGAGGTCTGAAAAGCAGCCCCTCCCTTCTCTCTCAACCAGCGCCCAGGTTGCAAACAGCCACAGCGCCCTGACTCATCAGCCACAGGCCCCAGTGCCCAGCCAGACTCTTTCCTCACAAGATCACGCCTGTAACCGCCTGCTCCTTCTCTACTTCCTGTCCACCACAGAGCCTCCTTGTGTGCACCTACTATGCCTCCACAGGGCAGCCACCACCCTGGGGGCTTCTGACTTCACTACCAAGCCTGCCCCAAGCCTGGGTCAGTCCAGTGCAGCATCACCGTATCTTGGCAACGCCCATGAGGGCCCCAGTACAGCGAGCAGCCCCTTCCCTCCCATCCAGCCACTGTGCTTTCAAAACCCAACACCAGGACATGCTGGGCACTCCACCTTTCCCGGGAAAGGACAACTGCTATGTGCCCCTTAAAAACAGTGAGAAGGGGCTGGCACTAGGGCGTAGCAGGTGAAGCCGCTGCCTGTGGTGCCAGCATCACTGGTGCAAGCCCCAGCTGCTCCACTTCTGATCCAGCTCTCTGCTACGGCCTGCAAAAGCAGAAGATGGCCCAAGTGCTTGGGACCCTGCACCTACGTGGGAGACACAAAAGAAGCTCCTGGCTTCAAATCAGCAGCCACTTGGGGAGTGAACCAGTGGATGGAAGACCCCCTGCCCCCGGGAAAAATAAAACTGTCTGTGGGATCATCACAGGGGCTGGTGGGCTGCAGGCCAAGGAAACCAGCAGAATCCTTTAAAAAAAAAACACACACACACAAACAGATTTATTTTATTTATTTGAAAGAGTTACAGAGAGAGGTAGAGACAGAGAAAGAGGTCTTCCATCCGCTGGGTCACTCCCCAAATGGCCCCAACGGCCAGAGGTGAGCAGATCTGAAGCCAGGAGCTTCTTCTGGGTCTTGCATGTGGTGCAGAGGCACAAGGACTTGGGCCATCCTCCACTGCTTTCCCAGGTGCGTTAGCAGGGAGCTGGATCAGAAGTGGAGCAGCCGGGATTCAAACCAGCACTCAAACGGGATGCTGGTGCTGCAAGCCAGGGCTTTACCCACTGTGCCACAGCACGGGCCCTGCAGAGTCCTTTCTGACTGGCCAGGCCTCTGCTCCTTCACTGCTCTGCGCCCCTGCCTTCCCCCATGCCCAGCAACATGAAATTCCTTGTATTTTTCCAAACACTCTGTGCCAATCTGTCTACATTCCTTCCGCCTTTGAGAGAAATTCTTCCAGAACAGAGCTCAGGCTTTGCTCATCTTCAAACTGCCTCCCTGGACGGTTGAACCCCCGCCCCCACAACCGCACTCCTGCCACTTAACGGCCACACAGGCCCAGGTCAGTGCTGCGCATGGCCAGGCGCCCGGGTTCAGCACCACTGCTAGGCCCCGCCCCTCGCTCACTGACACTGAGCACCTGTGCAGGAAGGAGACAACACAGATCAGTGACTACTGCCCTCTCACTCAAAAGTCAAGTCCTACGTGGACCAGATGTTCATTCAGAGCAGTGATTTTAGCTCAATATTTGCACTCGACAGCAGTCCTGCAGATTTCCCTAGGATCTGAAACTTTCAACTAAATAAGAAGACTAACCAGAAATACACACATAAAATGTAAGCTATTTTAAAACCACACACACACACACACACACTCATCTGAAGGACCTTTAAAAATACAACTCAGGCAAGCAGAAGTCCAGCTGTCTGTCTTCCTCAGACCCCTCATTCAAACACACCCAGAGCCTGGAGGCGGCTGAGTAGGGGAGAGCAGTTCGGTTATCCTGAGTGCACACACATACATACACACACACACTATCCTGAGTGTACACCCACACACTATCCTGTGTATACACACACACACACACACACACACACACATTGAGGGCCCTGGTCCTCATGCAGTGGCCCCAGTTTAGCCACTTAGGCACTGGGCACCTCACACCAATGAAAGTACAGCAATTTACCATAGAAAATAATATCATTAAGTCAACGCTTTCCAAAAACACTGCTGGGGCAGTGGCAAGGTATTTTTTCCATCTTTCTCCAAAAACAAAAGCAGCGGCTTTTCTTTCTAGACAGCAGAGCCAAACAGGAATGTGCTCCTACCTAGAACGCATCTGTCCTAAAACCAGACAGGCCTCCTGTTGAAGGAGGAGCTCCCATCAGGTAAGACATTCAATAATCTCCCCAAGGGTCAGTGTTGTGGCACAGCAGGTTAAGTGTCACCTGCAACACCCACATCCCATGAGCACTGGTTCAAGTCTCAGCTGTTCCACTTCCGATCCAGCTCCTTGTTAATGCTCCTGGGAAAAGCAGTGGGAGATGGCCCAAGTATTCGGGCCCCTGTTACCCATATGGGAGACCTGGATGGAGTTCCAGGCTCCTGGCTTCATCCTGGCTCAGCCCCAGCCAGCCATGATGGCCATCTGGGGAGTGTACCAGCAGATGGAAGATTTCTTTCTCTCTATCTCTCTCTAATTCTGCCTTTTAAATAAATAAGCCTTTCTAAAATAAATAACCTCACGGAAGAGTGCAGAAATCCGGGACAAGACTTATGATAAAATTCTGAATGGAAAACACCACAAAAAGCCTACATTTTGATGCAAGTCAAGATAACACAAGTATGTGCATGCAGACAAGTGGACAATAAGCAGAACAGACAATGGCCATATTCAGAGAGTGGGGTTAGAGATACTGATGCGGTAAAAGCCATTCAAGGGGGGATGGGCTGGGGGCGTTTCCACTTCCTTACGCATCTTCGAATCACGCCGCCCCATTGTTTTTTAAAGATCACGCACAGCCGGCGTGCCCAGGGCGGGAGGCGCGGCTCTCCACTGCAGCAGATGAGCAGCTACAGGCCCCTCTGCTGGCTTTCAAAAACTGCGTTATCACTGCTACCCAGCAGAAACCAGCGGGATTTCTGCTGCTCTAATACAAAACGCAAGAGGCGAGAAGTGTCATCGTCACAGAAGTCCAAACAGCCTCGTCCGATTGCTCCAGATGACATATTTAAAAATAACCCATGGGGCAGGCCGTATGTACGAATACTGAGGATATTATTTTTAAATGCTTAAGATATTCCATCATCGTGAGTAACTTTCACTCCAATTATTTGTCAGGATGCTGAGTGTCAACTTTGCTCCTCACGGAAATACGAAGAGAAAAAACTTGGAGAGAAAATACACACTTTTACACGACACACACAAAGTCAGGCATAGAAGATGCTTCAAAGTCTGGAGAAACAGAATGAAAAGGCAAGTTTACTTTAGAGACAAAAGACTTTAATTTCATAGTTGTTTCATGATACGCACTTTCCACTCATGTTCTGAGGGGCTGCTCAGCCTGTTCTCAGGAAAGCGCCTGTTCCACACACAGAGTGTGGGGGCCGCTCTCAACTCAGAATCGCTTTAGATGCTACCCAGGGCCTCTAGGGAAATGAAGATGCTGCCCCGCGACACTCTACAGGCACAACCTCAGTAGGCCGCGTGTCACTCCCGGCTGTGTGTGGCCATACAGCTGCCATCAGCACAGCCGCAACCCACACAGCCAGCGTCCGCCCCAGTGAAGAGGCCCCTCCTACCAAAAGCAAGGGCAACTCGGCTGACTTCACAAGAAAACCTGGTGACGATGATGATAACGACGATGGAGGAACACAAAGACACTCTTCTGTAAAAGTAAAAACATGGAGGGTGCTGGAAACACCACACATTGCCTGCCTCAACTGGCTGTGTGTGCAGTTTGATGTTAGTAGTGGCACCCATGGCACTGTGGCATAGCAGGTGAAGCCGCCACCTGCAGTGCCGACATCCCATATGGTCCCTGGTTCAAGTCCTGGCTGCTCCACTTCCTATCCAGCTCTTTGCTGTGGCCTGGGAAAGCAGTGGAAGATGGTCCAAGTCCTCCAGCCCCTGCACCTATGTCAGAGACCCGGAGGAAGCTCCTGGCTCCTGGCTTTGGATCGGCATTGCGGCCAGTTGGGGAGTGAACCAACAGATGGAAGACCTCTCCCTCTCTCAGCCTCTCCTCTCTCTGCATAACTCTGATTTTCAAATAAATAACTAAATCTTAAAACAAAAAAAGTGGCACCCAGGGGAAGTGAACTGGCTGGCAGGAGACAGTCTGAAGAGAAAGGAACAGAACACAAGCTGGCACGAAAGTCCAGGCTCTCTTCTCAGCTGCCCTCTCTTCTGAGGGCCTTGGGCAATTTCATAATCCTCAGTTTTCTCATCTGCAAAGTGGGTCAACAGCCCTTGCCTCAGGAGGGGTGCTGAGGACTAACCAAGGCCAGGTTGCCTCCCACAGTGCCTGGACCTATTGAGCAGGACTCCATAGAACCAGTCTCCCCTCCTACCAGGCTTCCCACTAAGGCCAACAAACATAAAACACTTTTATCTTCTGGACAGCCCCGGACACAGCGATGCCCGAAGCGCACTGCCTTTCCCACCTCCCAGCCAGGCCAGCGTGATGAGGCCCCTGCGCCGCGGGAACCATGGAGGAGGAGTCCCGGCACCTACCACACCTCCCCTCTGCTGGCACCCAGCCAGGCCGGCGTGATGAGGCCCCTGTGCCACGGGAACCATGGAGGAGGAGTCCCGGCACCTATCACACCTTCCTTCTCAACCACCTCTCACGAGAATCTGGTACAGAGAGGGGCCCCCGACACACCACAGGCACCCTCAAGGGAAATGTCCCACATCGCACCTGCAGGGGGCGGTTTAACAACTCTGAATTCCCACACTGCCCTGAAACCTCCTGAAGGAACTGCCGGCCACGTCTGGACTATTCTTCATCTGTACTCAAGATGGATCGCTATCAACTTCTACCCCCGACAGCACTCGGTTCTTGAGGGAAGCCGTGCCCCGAGCGCGCTCACGCTTCACTCCAGAACCCAGCGCACGATCCACTACCACGTGCCACACTGCTGCGCCACAGTGCCTGAAGCCACTCTGGCAAGCCACGAACAGCCACCACACACCGTGCTCATCACCACGGGACATGCGGCCAGCGCTCCCAGAAGCACCCATTCGATCCTGGACCTCAGCTGAGCACCACAGCACCCTCAACGTAAGCAAAGGTTTCTCCACTGAGGTCCCACGGGGCTCTCTGAAATACGCCTGTGCCCCGAGGACCCTGGGACCAGAAAATGAGAGAGGACTGAGAATAGTGGGTCTTGGTTCAAGTTAGGGAGGAGGAAAAGTAAACAATACTTGAACTATCACTTACTTAGAGAGAAGAGGCAAAAAAAAAAAAAAAAAAAAAAAAAATCACACGACAAAGAGTAGTGAGGCCTACGGCCAGAGCAGTCCCGTAACCTCGGCTTCCATGCCACTGCCTGGCCCCGTGCTGATCCACCTTCCCAAAGGAGGACAGCAACTGGGGGAGAAGACACTGCACTGAGCACCTACGTGGGTCAATCCTGAAAACCCACAGTCAAGGGCTTTTCATTTAAGAACCTAAAAGCCTCCACACACTGAAGGGGAGAGAAGACACAGCGAGATTTCAGAAGCTGCAAAGTAGACAGCAGCACACAGGACGGGAGCAGGGGAAACTACTTCAGCCAGCTCTGCGTGGATCTAACACAAAACCCCTACCGGACCATCAGCAAAGAAAACAAACCTGCTTGGGGTGGCTGTCCCAGTGGAGCAGATAAAGTTGTGAACTGCTGCCTAGGACACCTACATCCCATATTGGAGGGCTCGTCTGAGTCCAGGTTCTTCTGCTTCTAATCCAGCTTCCTGCGAACGCACCCTGGGAGACAGCAGATGATGGTTTGAGTGCTTAGGCCTCTTCGGCCGGCAACAACAGGAGCCAGGAGCCTGGAATTCCACCTGGGCCTCCCACTTGTGTCTCAGGGAGACCCAGATGAAGCTCCTGGAACCTGGCTCAGCCTGGTACAACCCTGACGTTGTCATCTGAAGAATGAACCAGCAGATGGAAGATCTTCTAACTCTTTCAAAATTAGTTAATTAACTTAAAAAAGAGCGGGGGGAACAAGAGGAAGAAAGAGCTACGAGAAACTGACAGCTACTTCCCAGCGGCCCTGTCCAGTAGGAATGCTGACCGTGAGCTCAGCAGCCATGAAAGCGCCACAGGAGGGCCCAGAGCTGCCCCTGGCCCATGAGGGCCAAGCGAGGGTGCTCTCTGCCACAGAGGACAGAGACCAAACCCAGCGAGGGGACACGTGGGACCTGGAGGCGGAGAATCACTCCTGGGCAGTGAGAGCAGATGCTTCACCAGAGACGAGAACAACGTAACAGGAAGAGCTCCCAGGAGGGAAAACACACCAGAAGACATGCTCACTCCAAGAGCCGGGAAAGCGGAGGTGATCTCCCAGAAAGCCACGGAAAAGACACAAAGGGTTCGTGAACAGGGGCTTCAGCAACAGAAGGGCCACCACTTTCACACACACACACACACACACACGCAGAAAATGCAGACGGGGAGGCATTACAAATAAACAAACAGATAGATCCAGCAAAAGGCACGAGCTGCCCACCGGAGAGGGTCAACAGAGGACTTGTCATGAAAGATGAAAACACACTCATGCCAAGACCCACCACGGCGACCCCGGAACACAAGGAAACACCTGGGACCCCAGGAGGCGTGGGAAGAACAGGACCACGCACTTCACCACACCACCGCAGGCAGAAACAGCACCGGGCCCCCTCCAAACTCGGGGGGACTCACCTGCCGGCAACGTTCACCATGCCCAGATACGGGAGGAGGACGTGAGGGGGTAAAATAAAGACGTTTCAGGAAAACCTATGTCCCCCGTGCCCCACCACAGGACGGGACTGCAAGATAGGACCGGTGGACACGCCGGCAACCAACAGTGACAGGAGGCACAGAGAGCACGGCACAGAGCAGCCACGGAGCGCAGGCGAGGGCGGCAGAGGAGCAGCAGGGCACGCGCTGGAAGACGTCCAGGAGGCTCCACGTCCACTGCCGTCCTCCCTCTCAACTGCCCAAGACGAGGTCTCTCAACTGGTGAGGTCTGGGTTGGAGCAGCTGTCACAAGTTACCCGAAAACATTCCCAGAAGACAGCCGGGAAGGAAGCACGGCTTACCGGTGACGTCAGGGCTGCGGGCATGGCTGAGGCACACGCAGCATGCACACTGGGTGACCATGGTTACGAGGGAACTGCTGGGGAGGCAGGGAAGGGGTCAGGAACTAAACCTGATCTGCAGACACCAAAGCCCACTTAGGCAGTGTCTGACCCAGAGGGGACAAGCAGCAAACGTGCACCTGCTCCACAGCGGAGGGGCAACCAGAACAGAGCCGTGAGGACAGATCTGTCTTCCCACCAAGCTTCACAAAACCCCAACTAAACACAACCCTAAAGATCTGAAAACAGACACAGGATGGTCCTTCGGAGACTCAGCGCCTGAAGTTCTTCTTGGAAACCTGAAGAGGCTTCACATAATGGCAAGACAACCCCAGCTGCCTATCTGGTAGATGCTCTTTAAAAGCCTGAACCCCACCCCCCATTTAGTCACTCACCAACAGGGGACTAACGAAAAGGTTTCTTTGCTGACCCAGAACCGTCAGGCAAGCATACAGAGGCTCCCCCAAGTCAGCAAGCCAGGCCCTCCAGTGCTGGAAGACTTGGGCCACCCATGCTGGCAGAAAGCAAAAGTCCATCTTGCTTGTGTCTTCCCCAGCCTGAACCCTGGGAACCAGACAGCCATGGAGGGCCAGCAAAATCCACCTTGACCCCAGCAACCAGGTGCTGGAATCGCCATTTTCTTCTCTTTCCCAAAACATTTGGCACTGAAATTTTTAACCTACTCCACAGCAGAAACAGGAATTATGGGAAAGGAGGGATACAGACCAGTCCAAAGGCAGAGGCTGCTCCTACCGAGCACACAGGGATAAGCCAGGGCAATTTCTACTTCCTGCAGTCACTCTGGCCGCAAGATCCCAGTAGTGATAATCACGCTGAGCTAAGGATAAAAAAAAGCCACAGGAGGGTGGGCTGGGTGTGGGCCACTTCCTGCAGGTATGGAGTTTCCAAGCGGGCAACTCTGAATCACTGCGAGAGAAATTTCCCAAATAAAAAGCGACAGGTTTCTGAAGACACCACCAGACCCTGGCTCTGGAGTAAAGGAGCAGCGGCCGCTCTGTCTGACTCTCACACTGCCTCTCATACCAGGGACCTCAAAAACACCGGCCGGGGCAGGCGTTTGCTAGCACTGTGACACTGCTTCGGATGCCTGCATCCCATACTGAAATGCGAGGTTCAAGTCCTGGCTCCATTTTGATTCCAGCTTCCTGCTATGCACACCCTGGGAGGCAGCAGGTGCTGGCTCAAGTACCTGGGTCCCTTTCACCCACGTGGCAGACCTGAGAGTTCCCGGATCCCACTTCAGCCTGGCCCAGCCCAGCTGTTAGAGGCATTTGGGGAGTGAACCAGTGGACAGAAAGGCTCTCTTTCTCATTCTGTCTTTCAAATTTAAACAAGCATAATTACAAATAAATACTGTCCAAAGAACAGCCACGCCACCTGCAGCAAATGAGGCAGCTCAGTTCCAGGCATTAGCACAGCAGCTCAAAGACCACCAGAAGCACCTCAAGGAGCGAGGCAAGCAACGCTGTGTGCGGGGACACGGAACACACGCTTCCTCCGCAGCCGGAAATCACGTGACACCACGTCCGCCGTGAAGGTCTCTCCGGCCTCAGTGAAACGCTATCAACAACATTCCCAGATCTGGAATTAGCAACACCATGTCCTGGACTCCCGCAAAAGTTACTATCTTTAATCAAAAAAAAAAAAAAAAAAAAAAATTCCTGTCTTCCCCCTTCTGAAAGAAAAGAGAAGAGGAAAAACTTACTTCCAAGGAAAACGAAGTCTTAGCGTGGTTACATCTGTTGACAGAGGAAGGGGCCGCGGCCGTGGCAATCGGCAGTCTCCATCGCCCTCGGCACTCGCCTGCAGCACGCAGCCCCCAAAGCGTCAGGATGCAGGCGGGAGGGGTGTGCATGAGGGTCGATAAAGTGCTCACTGAGGGTTCCAACCACCACGAGGGGAGTAACCCCTGCTAAACCCGCACCTGGGCTGCCTGCGGCCACCTGAGCTACCACACTCAGTTACCCTGGGCTGCTTCTCGCCTCAGGTGCTGCAACACCGACTCCAACCACCTTCATCTGGGAAAGTCCGGAGGGCTACAGAATACGATGCTCACCTGTTCACGGCGCGCTGGCTGCCCCGCTGCCTCCCCAGGCTCCCGTACTAGAACCCCATGTTTGCAGCCGTGCTCCGCCACTTGCCGGGCACCAGGCTACTGAGCCCGAGGGTCTGGCCTGTGCCGCCCATGGCTCCTGGCGCCATGCTCTGCACGATCCCCATCTACTGCAGCACTGGAAGGTTCCATGCGTGAGCCTTCCCCAGGTGTCCTCAGAACCCAAACCTCACAGCTGCGCTGAGTGTCCACACAATGGGCCCGCTGACCTCCCCCCGCCCCGGGGAGACTCGGGCAGGCACCTGGCAGGGAGGCAGCAGACACCACGGAAGGGCAAGAGCCCTTCGACCACAATGTAATGCGGCTGCCCGTCTGTTTGTCTTCACTTCCCAGACTGCTAGAGCACCCAGGTTTCCCCAGTGAGGGGTTTGGGGGGGTGCTTAGAGCCCTGGAAAAGAGCTCCCACTGTGCCCAAATGGCCACCAAGCCAGTACAGAGGGCACTCCCAGCACAGGCCTCAGTCTCAGGCAGCTGGAACAATGCAAGGAGATCAGGGGACAGAGGAGGGCAGGATGACATCAACAAGTAGAAACCAAGTGTTTCAGCTCTTCTTTCAATTGTCTGCACTTTCAAATAAGAGCGTCTTCAGTTCACCACAACCTCAAAACAGGCTGAATTAACAGGCCCTGCGTCCACGTGAGTCAGGTGATGCTGTGTTTTCAAGCTGTGGGTCATGACCCAGGGGGCTGCACAATCCATCCAGTGCTGCAACCAGCGACGGCACAGTAACACACAGCGCAGCAGGAGTGACACGGACGAGCTGTGCCTCCTGAAATTCTGCTCCGGGTCCCAGCGTCAAATCCACTGCTGCCACAGAGCAGGACCCAGGAATTTCTCAAAGCGGACTACCAGAGTTCCGCGGCCGAAATTTCTAAGTCAGAAACCCCATTCTTTGAACGCTGCAATTAATGTAAGTGCACAGCTGAGGGGTGCTCCCTTATCCCCACCCGCAGCAAGCTCTTTTCATCTGAATTACAGAGAGGAACAAGGGGTGTGCACGGGACGGCGGCACGCACGGCCCCGCGTCAGCCCGAGTTCCAGTCATCCGCAGCTACTCCACGCACACTCAGCTCGTGAGTTCTACCTTTGCCTCCTATGGTGACAGAAAAATGGGGTTGGGAGGGAAGACCCCAGAAACTTCCACTAAGTAGTTACTAAAAATTGTAACATTAAGGTTTACCCTCGCCTGGCACAGGAGCGCTCAATAATGTGGCTGACTGGATACACTAAATGCACATTGCGCGTTTTCTAATTGCTTCAGTACTTCCAGTGTGGATAAGCTCTGCAAAAGTAGCAACAGAAACAAGGCAGCAGGGGGAGGAGTGTCCTGGAGGCAGGACACAGTCTCCTACCCTGGGCTCCGTCAGATGTACAGGACACCCTTGCCTCAAGCAGTAACAACCAAGGGGGCACAAAACTAACTGGCCAGACACTGAAAGACAGTCTCTCGCTACAATGCTAATTCATCTGGGTTAAATTTTTTTTTTAAAGCATTCTTGCCCAGGCTATCTGAATTCACTCTGCAGTTCTCCGAGTCCTGCAGCAAACTCCTTATACCCCCTGGTCAGACACAGGACAGACAGGAAGGAGAGGCGGTGTGCTTCTCCTCAGATCAGCCAGGTGTGCCTCATGGAACCACAGCCCCAACTCTAGGGACCCGTCCCAGGGCCTGCAGAGTCTCGAGGGGGCAGGGCAGGGAGGGGGAAGGAACGTTCTCCCCCACCGGCACCCTGGAACTGGCTTCAGCCCGACGCACCAGCAGGCAGTACCGTCTGCAGCCACTCTCACACCTCTGCCGCTCAAACACAGGAAGATGCTCTTCTTCTCTACTGAGAACTTTTACTCATCTTTCATTCTGAGAAAGCAAAATAAAAAGTTCCCTAGTAACACCACCTGGCAAAGGCACCGTACTGGGGAGGCGGCAATGGTTTCAAAACAAAAATTTGCTTTTTTTCCCAAGATTTAAACATTTGGGCCCACTCTAAGGGTGGGGGGGGGGGGGAGTAAGAGACCAAGCAGTGACCAGACACTGAGTTCCCAGCACCAGCCGAGGGGCTTCAGGTACCTTTCCGGATGGCACTGAGACAATCTGTGGTTACAGCCCGTGTAACACAGGGCAACAATCTAAAGGTAAATCGCATTTTTTAACATTACAAGAGGTCTTCTTACTCTACTAGTCAGAAACTCTTTTTCACCCTGTTCACCCTGACCTTGATGCCTTGAACGTTCAAACCAAAGCAGGAGTGTTAGGAAACACCCCCCGCCCCATCAGATTTTTACCTAGTGGTCAGCAGAAACTCACATCGCACGTTAAAGAGCTCTCAATGAGATTCAAAAAACACACTCTGGCACCCGCCCATCCTAAGATAGTTTGTTACTCCTAAAAAAAAAAAATTGCCTGAAATTCTGGCTACCACTGAAGTGGTGACACTGAGCTCCTATTTTGCTAGATTTCAAACCTGAACAATGAAATCAGGCTTTCTTGCTATGGTTTTCGGGGGACAGGGGGATGGTTTCCAATGGAGGAGGAGCAGAGGTCCAGGGGCGATCCTCAGCCCTCCCCTCCATGTCTACAAAATAACAAAAAATCTTTTTTTTTTTTTTTTTTTTTGGCCGATCTCCGGAAGCTCGTGCGTTCTCCCGCCCGGCTGGGCTGTCCGGGAAAAAACAAAACTTCAGGGGCACACTGCACAGCAACGCGAGGCTGGAACCCGCATCGCGCCGCCACCCTTTACCGACGTGCTCACGGACATGACAAGTTGGCTCGCCATGGGGGTTTCACTTTTTTTTTTTCCAAGAGCTAGAAACATAGTCACCTACGGAGGAAAAACTTGGAAGGCGTTCGCGACCATCGAAAATCCAACGCCTCCCCCCACTTCACCCCCCAAAAAAGGGGACCGCTAGGCCAAGCAGCCACAAAGCACCAACAGCCAGGTCCACGGCGCGGAACTCCTCTAAATCCCACCAAGTCGCCAAGTGGAACTCCAGCGCCGGGCCAGGGGCCTGCGCCAGGCCGGGGGCCCGCACCTTCCCGCACCGCGCCCTGTCCGCGCGCCGGCGCCCCTCCCTCCGCCCGCCGCCCGAGGAGCCGAGCCCCGCGCGGGCCCGGGGGGCCTCCACCGCCCCCGCGCCGCCCGGGGCCTCCAAGGGCACGTCTTCCCCTCCCGTCTCCCCCGGCGCGGGGCCGCCGCAGGCCCTGCACTGCTCAGGACTTGGGGGCCAGGCGCCGGTGCCCCACATCCGCACCCAGGCCTCGGTGCACCCCCCACCCCGCGCGCCCCGCCACACATCCACACCCGGCCGCCGCGGCCCGCGAGCAGCCCCGGGAGTAGGGCCCGAACCCCGGCCGACGCGACCCCGGAAGGGAGAGCCTGGGGGGGGGGGGCCCTGTTTACACCGCCAAGTTGCCCGCTTCCGCCCCAGCCCCGCATCCCCAGTCCCTGAGGCCCGCGGCTGCCTACCTGCATGCCGGGCAGGCCCGACTGCACCGGGGAGTGAGCCATGGCGCGCAGGACGTCCACTTCCTGGGACGGGACGGCCGGGCCGCGGCGATCCGCGCGGGCGACCAGGCCCGCGGGCCGCGCCGGATCCCGAGGCCACCCCAGCCCCGGCGGGTCCCGGCAGCCGGCGGAGCTCAGCGACGGGCGCCGGGCCGCGTCTCCATGCACGGCGCCCACACGGGGCGCGGGGGGCCGAGCGCGAGCCGCCGCCGCTGCCGCCGCTGCTTCTCGGCGGGAGCCGGGCGGCCTGGGCCCGCACGTACTCGCCGCCTGGACCCGGAGTGGGCGCGCACCACCGGCGGAGCCCGCGAGCGCCGAGAGCGCCCCGCCCCGGCCCGGCCCCCGCGCCCGCCCCCGCGGCCCGGCCGGGGACCCCGCCCCGCGCTTCCGGGAGGCGGAGGAGGGGAGAGGGAGGAAGAGGAGGAGGCCCGGCGGCCGCCCGGGCGCCCTAGGCCGCAGGCGCCGCGCCGCCGCCTGCCGGCCGGGCCTGCATCCCAGCGGCTCCCGCGCGCGCTCCCACGCCCCCCGGGGGGCGGTGCCGCGCCGCGAGGGCGTCCGCCGGGGCGCGAGCGGGTCGGAGCCCCGCGAGCCGGCTCGGGCGCTGAGGCGATCCCGGGCCGCCCGGCCGCCGCTGCACTGTGCCCGCGCCCCGGGCGGCCTTCCTAGACGGGGGCTGGGCCCGGGGCTGCTCCCGCAGGCCGCGGCGGAGCTTCTGCGGCGTGTGAGGAAGTTTCCGACCGCCCGGAGGCCGGGGCGGCGACTGTATGCCGGGCGTTTGCTGACTGAACGCGGTGCCGGCAGCGCGGCTGCGAGGAGCGAGCGGGGAGGGCCTGCGGGCCGCCCGCCGAGCCGGAGGAAGCGGCGTGCGGACTTTGCCCCGCGCCTCTCCGGGCCGGGAGTGCCCGTTCTGCCCGCTGGCTGTGCGAGGTGAGGCGGCCACAGCGAGCCCCCAGAGGCCGCAGGACGCGGTAAGCAGAGTCCGAGGTGTCGCAGCACCGCACCCCTGCTTGTGCTGGGAGCCCCGGGAGACCTCAGGCCGCCTTCCTGGCTGTCACAGGGACACTGCTCACTTACAGAGAAGCCGGGGCGGTGACTCTGGGGAGGATGTGACAAATACAAGGCAGAAAAGCAGCCGCTTACGAGCTTACCTAAATTCTGTACCGCTAAGAAACGTACCTCGGGAGAAGAGCCAAACCAGAAGGAACGTGCACTCTTCGAGGGCCCGTCGTGTTCAGCCTGGGAATTCCACCCAAAGTGACACAGCCTGAGGAAATGACTAGAACGTATCGAAAGCTGCAGCGAAGTGGCATTTAGAATCCTGGGGAATCTACCGTGGAAAACCCTAACAGATGCAGTAAACAGTGTTTTCGTTACGTACTCACTGAAGAAAACGTAGGAACCAAAACAATGCACAGGCACTTCAGAAAGTTCATGAAAAATGGAATTAAGGGGTATTTGTATGTTGCATAAGGTTTTGAAATCCATGCTGGTTTTTCATAATACACATTGTAAACTTTTTAAAAGGCCCTTTGTGTAGTTTGATTTCAAGCTACTGCATATAAATTAATTTTAGAAACGTGTGTGTGTGTGTGTGTGTATTAGTAGAGAAAAACCTAGAAGTATATGCACCAAAATTTAGCTGTCTGGAATTAAAGATGATTTTTCTGGTCACTAATCAGAGCCAGAGGAGACCATCGTGCTGAGATACAAATGGACAGTAACATCAGAGCACTGATCTGAAGCAATACCATGGGAAATGCTCAGAAATTGTGAGGATGTGAAATGAGGGGTAGAAGACACTGGACCATAATATTCCAGATATAAAAAATAATCAGAATAATATTTGTATACCAGGGCTAGTGAGACTAGGAACATACGGGTTCCCAGTGGATGTGGCTTATCTGGACATGGTCTGAGACTTGCATCCTTTAGCTGATCTATCTCCTGTTCTCTGTTTATCTCAGTTTTTCTTCTTTGACCATTGAGTTCCATTCTCACTGAACAAGAAGAATGCTCATAGAAGTAACAAGTTCTTCTCAGTCCTATGCAGGCATCAACCAGTGTTTACAGAACTGTAGGTCTCTGGCTGCTTTGTCTTCCCAGAACACTGATGATTGACAAGGCCTGAGTCAGGAACAGTTCTGTGCGGTTTTGCATTCGATCATTACACTTTATTTTTTTTTCCAAAAGACACCCTTTATTCATTGAGTACACATTTTATAAGCACAACTTTAGGAATATACTGATTCTTCCCACCATCCCACCCTCCCCCCCCCCCCCGACTCCCATTACACTTTTTTGTGCACTTGTTGCATTCAGACATCAGTTCAGCATAGGGCATCTAAACAGGACTAGATCCCCAGGTGCTTGTGATCCCATCCTGGAAATCTAGTCTCACTATCCTAACTTTGGAAGTTTACAGTACCATAATTGATGGCACGTAGAGTGACAACAGGGTCACTTCCAGGGCCGGCGCTGTAGGAAGCAGTAAAGCTGGTTTGGGTCCCGGCTGCTCCACTTCCAATCTAGGTCTCTGCTATGCTATGGCCTGGGAAAGCAGTAGAGGATGGCCCAAGTCCTTGGGCCCCTGCACCCACGTGGGAGATCCAGAGGAAACTCCTGGCTTTGGATGGGCCCAGCTCCTGCCATTGCAGCCACTTAGGGAGTAAACCAGCAGATGGAAGTCTTCACTTGCTTGCCCTCTCTGCCTCTGCCTCTCTGTAACTCTGCCTTTCAAATAAATAAATAAATCTTTAAAAAAAAAAAATCACTTCTACCAAGGAAAGAAAAGGACCATCCTCTCACACTTTTCCTCTCATCACTCTCCCTCCACCCCTAATAAATAATTACAACAGATCATTTACTACTGTAATTCCAAAAAGAATTTGAGGGTCTCCATAGAGATTATATGTTCTCTTGTCTCCATGGAGATACTAACCTATTGTTTTCATCCCCTGGCCCTCTTTGTCTTTTGTGTTCACTTACAGGACATGAGTTGGGTAAAGAGTTGTGCTCTGACATGTATTCTGGACCACAAAAGACATTTCCATGTCCCTACATGGAGCCCCTCCAACCAGAGAGCCCCTGTGGATTGACTTCCCCTAAGCCAGTTGCTAGTCTCAGCTGAGCTCAAAGCTTGCAGCAGAAAACAAGACTTCAACAATCAATCCCTTCACTTCTCTGGCTCTGAGTTGAAAAGATAAACACCCCCAAATGCCACTTGATAAAGAACAGCTAGACAAGTAGCACATTTGCAATTTAAATTTGCAGATTAAAGAAAGGGACTTGCATGGTGAACTTTAAAAGGAGAAATATGAGTAGCTCAGATAAGTAACAGAAGGCTTGAAGAATTTCTACACATGTTCAATAGGTGAAGACAAATTATTAACATCAGCATAAAGAAGTACATCAAGAATCATCGGATGACATGACAGCAAGAAAATACAGTTTAAAGGCCTAGGGGGATTTCCCAGCACATTGAGAAATGGTGACAACAGGGTTTTGTTCTGTGAGTGCAGAGCTCAGAGGACAGGCTCTCTTGGAGACCTCACTCTCAGTCAGCCTTTGGTTGTACCTTGCTTGCTAGGGCAGCTGTAACAAAGACCCACCAACTGGGTGTCTTACACCACAAATGTGTACCTCCTCACATTGGCAGAGGCTGGAAGTCAGGTCACAGTGTCAGCAAGGGCTGATTTCTTCTGAGGCCTCCCTCCTTGCAAGTGGCTGCTGCTCATCTGGTCTGTCTGTGGTTATCTGTGCCCTAAACCCCTCTGCATACAAGGAGACCAATAATAATGGGTTGGGGCCTACTCTGGTTGTTCTTCCTGAACTTGACTGCTTTGGAGTCATGTGTAGTCACATTTGGAGGCACTGGGGTTTAGGACTTCCTCATGAATTTGAGAGAGGGACACAGGTTAGCTCTTTTTTCTTTTTTTTCTTTTCTTTTTTTTTTTTTTTTTTTTTTTTGACAGGCAGAGTGGACAGTGAGAGAGAGAGACAGAGAGAAAGGTCTTCTTTTTGCCGTTGGTTCACCCTCCAATGGCCACCACGGCCGGCACACTGCAGGACTAGAACCTGATGTGCCGGCGCCGCAAGACGGAGGATTAGCCTAGTGAGCCGCGGTGCCGGCTGCAGGTTAGCTCTTCACTATATATGAGTTTGGTCACCCGCATCACTGGTTCCTACAGGCTCAGCTCCAGGACTGCTTTCTCCTCTCACAAGGCCCTTGGGCCTGCTGCACACTTCACATTTTTGCACAAGAGACATTTCTTCATATTTCCTTGGGCGTAGTCCCTAAACTTTATCTTGCATAGAAACCAGAGCAATAACCTCCAATTATTGGATGACTAAAGCAGAAGCAAGGAATTTATAGGTGTCTGCCCAATAAAATATTTCTAATTAGAAGAAATCATCTGGAATACATAACAAAATCTGCCAGAAAGAGTTCAGAGTATTATGCAGGCCTGGAAATACTCATCTCAGAAAAAAGGTGGTTGGACTAAGACATCTCTTTCTCCCCTCTGCCCCCTTCACCTGCGTATCTCTACACTTGTAGGTGTGATTTGCCAGGAAAGTTGGGGCCTGAGCCTCCAGCCAGCCAGGGGGATTTTGGTTGTGTAGTTGCCATAATGGCAGTTCTGTGGGCTCAACACCAGGGAACTTCGAACTGTTTAGAAGAAGCATCCAGAACAGGCTCACTAGAAAAATTCTCAAGTGCAATTTTGCTTGGCAGAGGGCCAATTCACAGGGCTTGTGGCCCTCTGAACAGTGGCCACTTGACCCTGCCAGTCAGCTTGTAAAGGCTGCTGTATGCAAAGACTCCTCAAGCTCCCTGTGTGTGGATTTCCCTCCCTCCTCTGAGGCTTTGTTTCCTTTCAGATGCATCTAGAAAGGGCATAAATGAAGTCATCCCCAGACTGATGTCATCCATCCTACAGTCACGGAAACTGAAGCATAGTTCTTAAAAGCTCTTGGCCCTGTTTTCTGACAAGGAAGACAAATGGTAGAAAATGATTTTAATTTTCACCTCCAGCTGATCCAGAGAATGATGTGCTTGAAGAACGCTGTATAACCACCAAAAGTAAAATGTGGCTGTCAGTTGCAAATAGCAGTTCCAGAATGCACACGACTTAAGTAAGCTCAGAATCCTGAAAATGCCGGCCTAAATACTGCCTGTGTGCAAAGCTGGAAAAAGAAGCAGGTAGTCTTGTACCTTGATTTTTTTAAACCCATTTTTATTTGGCTTCCTAAAGAAGCTATGTAAGGGATACTGTTATCCAGAACTCTTTGAATAACAAGGGACAAAAACCTAGCTCAAGAAGGCTGGTATTGTGGCATGACTAGTTAAGCCGCTGTCTGTATTATGTACTGCCAGTTCAGGTCCCAGCTGCTCTGCTTCCTATCCAGCTCCCTGCTAATGCACCTGCCAAGACAGAAGAAGCTGGCCCTAGTGCTTGGACACCTGCCATGCAAGTGGTAGCCCCGGATGGAGGTCCAAGATCTTGGCTTCTGCCTGATCCAGCCCCTTCTGTTGCAGCTATTTGGGGAGTGAACCAGTAGATGAAAGATTCTCTCTCTCTCTCTCTCTCTCTCTCTCTCTCTCTGCCTTTCAAATAATAAATAAATCTTAAAGAAAGAAAACCTAGCTTAAACCTCCATAAGCATGAAAGAGAAATTTTAACTCAGGAATCCAGGCTAGAAAAAATCCAAGAGTGTGGGTATAATTATAAAATCAAAGCTCTTTGTCTGCCTCTTATCTCCTCCAGCCTCTGCTCAGCTGCATGCTTATCTAGGTGCCCTCAGAATAATGATGGAACACAGACGGGGCAGTTCCCCAGTAGGAAAAAAAAAAAAAAGACTGGAACATTCTACTCCTTGGCTGCCAAAGTGCACACCCATGCACATTCTTTTACCAGAAGTGTAACTTGTTGTACGTGCCCCCTCCCCAATATATTACACCCAAACTATGAATAACCATTTATCAACTCATCTCTTCTCCAAAGCAAGTCAAACCCAAGTGTCTCCCACTGAAGTCATCCATTTCCCAGTCCAGTGACTCTGGATAAGGTGCACTGTTCTTTGTCAAGTTCATTGTATCTTTTCACAAGCTGGTAATTTCTGGCTAAATGGTCAGTGGAATCTCCATTCCTGTGTTTATTATGGAGGAGGAACTGTTTGAAAAGCACCTTAAAATCTCTTGCTTCAAAGACAGAGAAAAGGAACCCAGCAGGCTTCACCATCAGCCCGTATTATGTGTGAAGCCTTCCTGGAAGGAAAGGTGGGAGAGGTACATGGGTCAGCCACAAGGTTTGCACTTGACTGTTCTTTGGGAAATGCTCCTTTTCCTGGGTTACTCTGCCACTACCCAGGAAAGAAGCCTAGGTCACAGTGGCTTTTCTGGAGGCTGAAGATCTTTCCTACCACACCTGCTTTGGGTGAAAATTCGGAGAGGGCTTATCTTCATACAGAGGTCTTAAATTTTCTCCTTCATAGCACCTTCATGCTTCAGCCACTTTTTTTCCATAGCATCTCTAGGTCAAAATAATTACCCAATAGGCCAATTAATTAAGAAATGAGGTGTAAACAACTCAATATGTCCTTCTGTCTTCATAACTTAGGAGCCATCTGAAAAAATAATTCTGTAAATTTTTAAAGGTTTTAATTTTGTTCTTAAGTCATCATAGTGATTAATGGGAAATATGTTCCTGTTGGACATTGGACAACTTCCCAACCTTACAATCAGAGTGGCTGCTACCACCTTCATTTCTTCTTCCACCTTGACTTTTGATTTTTACCAAAGCACCTGCCAAAAAAAAAGTAAGCAACTGGTTTGCAAACAATATGACATCATTGGAAAGAGTCTAGCATGATCTAATATTGAAACTGAGCTACTTGTCCATGTGGTGTCTGACAGATGTTCAGCCCCACTCTGTCTCCTGGAAAATGTAAAACACTGTGCCTGCCTTTATGAATTCCCTGTAGTAACCAAGGGCACCTGGGGTAGAGCTTGGGAACCAGAGATTTAAGGATTAAGCAGTCACAGGTTTGCTATTGCCCTGGTGACATAAGTCTTCTGAAAACAGTAGAAACCAAAGGCATAAGCCTGCTGACTCTAAACCCTATCATTGAAAACTTGACCCTCTGCCCCGTAGCACTCCTGGTCTTACTCTTTCTGTGTGGTTCTCTGCCTCTGAATGAGAGGATTGAAATGATAGGCAGGGTTAATCTGTCCCTTGTCCTTGGATGTACCCCATGACTGGCTGTGGAGAAAACCATGCTTCTGCCAGGAAGGAGGGCTCTGCAGGGGAAGGGCAGGATCTGCAGGTGTTTAGAAGGAGCCTGGAGGATCTGGGTCACTTCATGCTTTGATTTCTCTCTCAAGTCTCGGGCAGGACTGGCTATATAATTTGCCAGGACCAAGGCAAAATGAAAATGGAGCACTCTTGTTCAAAATTATTTCAAGATACAGCTAGGCAGTAAACCAGGCACAGGGCCCTTGTAAGTGCAGTCTGCTGCAACTGCATGCCCATCAAGTCAGCCCGGGCCCAGCTTTCTTCACAGGTGCTTATCTGCCTCTCTGACTTGCTCTCACCAGCTTTAACCAGGGAGGGTTAACACAACTTTTGCATTCTCTTCTTCCTGCTGGTGCAGGCTGGAAGGGCCTCTCTTAACCTGGATTTCATCCAAGGCTGCATGGCTTCCTGATGGGGCCAACTTGGCTGAAGTTTCTCTGTTTCTCCTTGCAGCTTACTAAAATCCACAAAAGTAGCCAGCACACTTGGCCTGACCTTTTTAGACTAAGAGCTTTCTAAGCGTGTGGCACACCAGGATGGCAGATGTCTGTGCCTTTGTCCAGGGTGGCTGGGGCACTGCCTGAGGCATCCAGAGCCCCAGGCCAATTGCCTCTGGCAGGGAGCCGCCTCATCTATCTGGATCAGCGTGTCTTACAAATACCATGCTTCTTTATGTAGATGTGGAAGCTCTATTGTACTGTGTCATCCTCTGTATCTACCAAGTGCAAAGTCTCTGAGTTTCCAGATGCAAAGATTACTGCTGTCTGCCACTCAGCCCTACCCTTACCAATCAACCAAGTGCATTTTCCCCTGGCACCCAATATTTATACTTGCCTGGACTCTTAGTTTCAGACAACAGAACCCCTGTCAAAACAACTTTGAGCATGAAGAGTAATTTATTGGGAAATCTAGCATTTAAAAATCAGCCATAATTTGAAGATTAAAATCGCAGGAGGTAAACCCAGCTTCTGGCAACTCAGCCTAGGGACTCAGACAAGGTCATTGGACTTTGCGGGCCCCTCTGTGGGCTCACTGGCCTCTGCTTGTATTCAAGTAGGCTTTTTCCAAATGGGAACAAGATGGTGTGTTAGCCTGGAGCCTTCAGCGTCCTCACAGGCTGAAACCCCGAATTAAAGGGTGCCATCTTTCATGATAGAGCTGCCAGAAGTCTCAGGGAAGACTCTGATTGGCCTGGGCTGTGGGATTGGGCAGAGCCATCTCTTCTGAATCCAGGGACAAAAGATGAGTTCTTTGAGAAGAAGTAGTGGTACACCCTAAATCAAGTGATACTGAGCAGACACGGGCCTACTGAAGTGGGGGGAGTCGGGGCGGGGGTTCTCTGGGCAGCTGCTTTGTCTGGCAATGGGTTCGGGATATTCTCATAGAGTTATAAGGGCAGCCAGCCTCAGATCAAGCATTGGCAGACTTTTTCTGTCATGGGCCAGATAGCAAGTACTTTAAGCTCTGTGAACCATTTGGTCTCTGTTGAAGTACCTAACTCCATTGCTGTATGACCAAAGCATCCCTAAGCAGCAGATGCAAATGAGCATGGTTGCATTCCTGTGGAACGCCATTTACATAAGCAGATGGCAAGTACCTAACTCCATTGCTGTATGACCAAAGCATCCCTAAGCAGCAGATGCAAATGAGCATGGTTGCATTCCTGTGGAACGCCATTTACATAAGCAGATGGCAAGTCAGATTTGTACCAGGGACTATCGTTTGTTGACTTCTAATGCAGGTGAATGATCTTGGTAGTTGAGTGAGTGGTCAGCACCACGAGACAGGGTTTAAGCAAGATGGGTTTAAGGAAGTACATGGAGGATGAAAAAGAAACTAGTCACACCACTGGATATGTAGAGTCAGAAGAGATCAAGGTGCCACCCCGGATTATGGGTTGTAAATAGGTCCATAGTACATAATTGAACTTAAAGGCAGGGACCAATACGCCAGTGTAAGTGGTGAGAACCTGAGGAGACAAACCTCACACAGAGGATTCAGAACTTCCTGGAGTGTTACCGTGGACATTCGTCATGCAAAGCGAGTCATAAAAGAGTAAAGACGAGGAGTGCTGAACTATGGAAGGTCAGGGTCCAAGTTTAGATTTTTTTTCTTGTGACCCCAAGAACGTTCCCAGTTTGTGGAAACTCGAGAGTCACTCAGGAAATACATGCTATTTATAAGTCACAAGAGGCAAGCTTCAAAATTAAAATTCTAAAATTTAGAAAATGCTTAAAAATATAGGGAAACTGGCACTTAGATACACTGCTGATAGAAATGTAAACTGGGATGATAATCTTAGCAGGACCTTTAGAAGTAGAACAAAAATCTTCAAATGTTCATGCTTTTTGATATTATATTTTTATTTCAAGATATTATACTGAGAGAACAATTATAACCTCCTTGGAAAATATATATGAGGATGGGTTTATAGAACTGTTTATGAGATTATATAATTTATTTATTGTTCAACAGTAGTTGAAATATATAAGTGTTTGGCTAAAAATGATACACTCTCAGAATGGTATAAATGCTAGGTGACAGTTTTAAATTAGTGTGCAAATTAATACTGACATACTTATTAAAGATGTTTGTGGTTCATAAAAGAATAAGTGAGAAAACCAAGGTATAAGGAAGTATATATTATAACCTTTTTTATTAGAGTAAATTATAAATGTGTTCTGGCAATGGCTGACTGGGTTATTTCAGAACAATCTTGCTGTAAAGAATGACTGGAGGAGCAGGCATTGAGGAACAGTCGTTAAGACACCACTTGGGACGCCCACATCCATATCACAGTGCCTAGTTCAAATTCCAGCTCCACTTCTGATTCACTTTCCTACTAACGCACAAACTGGGAGGCAGCAGATGATGGCTCAAGCATGCAGGTCCCTGGCACCCACATGGGAAACCTGGACTGAGATCCAGACTCCTGGCTTCAGCCTGACCCAGTTCAACTGCTGTAGGCATTTAGGAAGGGATCCAATGGATGGAAGATATCTCTGTCTATGTGTCTGTCTCTCTTTGCCTTTTAAATAAAAATAAATCCTTAAAAAAAGAATGTCTAGAAAAGCTAGACAGAAATAATTAATCAAGGGTGGGAAAAACCTATGTGCTTGAAGCCATCAGAGACCTCGCAAGGCAATTCGTGGAGAAGCTGGGAGAAGTGAGCCTGGCACTGGGGAAGCTTTTCTCCTTGAGGCAGTTGCTAATTGGAAAAGGACCACTGCAAAAGAACGAAACCAAGGTTTGGCACTTTGCAGGGCCAGGTGAGCAAACTTTGGATTCTAGCATCCTTTACAGGAGAGACAATCTGGCAAATAATCCAAACTCTTGATTGGGACCAAGAAGTACTGCAAGTTAGGAGTAAGGACGAGTCAGACACACATTCCTGAAATGAAATCTAGCCTCAGCTCGGCTCAAAGGATTTGATTAAGATCATCTATCCCACTTCACTTCCCAAAGTGCTTGAGCCCCTGCTACCCACATGGCAGACCTGAAAGAAGCTCCTGGCTCCTAGCTTTGGCCTGAGCCAGCCCTGGCCATTGTGGCCATTTGAGGAATAAACCAACAGATGGAAGATTTCTCTCTCTCTCTTTCCTTTTTTCTCTGTAACTCTGCCTTTCAAATAAATAAAATAAATCTTTAAAAAAAAAAAAGCTGAACTCTTAAAAAATGATAAATAAGGCCAGTGCCGTGGATCATTTGGCTAATCCTCCACCTGCCGTGCTGGCACCCCATTTTCTAGTCCCGGTTGGGGCACCGGATTCTGTCCTGGTTGCTCCTCTTCCAGTCCAACTCTCTGCTGTGGCCTGGGAGGGCAGAGGAGGATGGCCCAAGTGCTTGGGTCCCTGCACCTGCATGGGAGGCTGGGAGGAAGTACCTGCCTCCTGGCTTCGGAAAGGTGCAGCACTGGCGGTACCAGCCATTAGGGGAATGAACCAACGGAAGGAAGACCTTTCTCACTGTTTCTCTCTCACTCTCTATAACTCCTTCTCTGTCTCTCTCTCTCTCTCACTGTCTAACTCTGCCTGGCAAAAAAAAAAAAAAAAAAAAAAAAAAAAACACACACATGATAAATAACATTCTTCTGATACCAGAATAAAAGGAAATAGAGCTTAGACATAGACTGAGATCTAAAATTCAATAGAGAAAACAATGGATTCTTCTTCTCCAGCAGCCTTCAAAATGAAGTAATTATTAAGTAGGTCTTCACCTACAGTGTAACTGTAGACTAGAAGACTTAAGATTAGTGATTCTATAGTTTTTAAGTTGAGGAAGCTGTTCCAGGAACTTCTGTTATGGTCCATCTACCTTCCAGGCAGTAATTTAGGGGCTGAGAATAATAACATGGACTCATGTTTTTAAGACCTCACAGTCTATGGCATTCCTATGATTATAGATAAAAAGTAATAAAATAAATGTCACTCATTAACAATTATGAGCTGAATACCTGCCATGAGTCAGATTCTGATTGAGGGGTTGGAATACAGCAATAAACAAAACAAAACCCACGACCTTATGAAACGTGCGTTCTAGTTAATAGGCAAGTACATAACACGCCGAATGGTGACGAGCACAGTAAGAAACAAAGCAGGTTGACTATAAAGGATGACGGTGGGACCGCTGTGCAGAGTGGGCTGTTTGACAGATGAAGAGACACGGAAGGTCTCTGTGTTCCGAACATTTGGGAAACACTTGAAGAAGAGAGAGAGTGATCCGTGTGGCTTTCTAGACATGAGCAGTCCAGGAAATGGGAGGGTGCTGGAACATTCCTGATGGAGCAATGGTGGTAGGCAAGAGAGAATGAGAAGAAGGAGGTTGCTCAGGGACACACAGGGACTTGAGATCCACAGGAGGACTTTGAACTTTACCTTTGTGAGATGGGGAACCACTGGAGCATCTGGGGCAGAGGCAGGACACGGCCTGAATGAGATCTGGGGTGTCCCACACAGCCTGCTGGGTGGAGAAAGGGTGACCACGGAGGTCAGACCAGGGAGAGAGCCTTGTTCTTCCACAGACAAGCCTTGTACCGCAGAAACACTACAGGAGGTTTTATTAGGATTACTGGCACAGCTTTTCCATTTTGCCTGTTTTTTAGTATACAGTCTTGTAGCATTAACTATATTCATACCACTGTCAATCACCAGAACTTTTTTCCCAGAGATTTATGAATGTATGTATGTATTTAAAAGAGTTACAGAGAGGGAAAGGCAGAGAGAGAGAAAGAGAAAGACAGAGACAGAGACAGAGAGAATCTTCCCTCCATTGAGTCACTCCCCATATGACCTCAATAGCCAAGGGTAGGCCAGGCTGAAGCCAGGAGTCTGGAACTCCATCCAGGTCTCTCACATGGTTGGCAGCAGCCCAGGTACTTGGCATCCCTCATTGCCTTCCCAAGCACATTAGCAGGGAGCTGAATCACAAGTGGAGCAGCCAGAACTCGAACGGGCACCTTGATACAAGATGCTGGCATCAGGACAGCTTAACCCACCACAGCACAGCACTGCCACCCCCCCAGTGGCCGCTGCGGCTGGCGCGCTGCGGCCGGCGCACTGTGCTGATCTGAAGCCAGGAGCCAGGCGCTTCTCCTGGTCTCCCATGGGGTGCAGGGCCCAAGCACTTGGGCCATCCTCCACTGCCCTCCCGGGCCACAGCAGAGAGCTGGACAGGAAGAGGAGCGACCGGGACAGAATCCAGCGCCCCAACCGGGACTAGAACCCAGGGTGCCAGCGCCGCAGGTGGAGGATTAGCCTATTGAGCTGTGGCGCCAGCCCCTTTTATTTTCATTTAAAAAAATTTGAGGGGCCAGTGCTGTGGTAAAGTAGGTTAATCCTGCCAGAATCCCACAGGGCCGCCATTTCTAGTCCTGGCTGCTCCTCTTCCAATTCAGCTCTCTGCTACGGCCCGGGAAAGCAGTGGAAGTTGGCGCAAGTCCTGGGGCCCCTGCACTCAAAGAAGCTCCTGGCTCCTAGCTTCAGATTGGCACAGCTCTGGCCATTGAGGCCATTTGGGGAATGAACCAGCAGATGGAAGACCTTTCTCTCTGTCTCTCCCTCTCGTGTCTGAAACTCTACCTCTCAAATAAATAAATAAAATCTTTGACA
Organism: Oryctolagus cuniculus; assembly: GCF_051225735.1. Classification (NCBI taxonomy): domain Eukaryota; kingdom Metazoa; phylum Chordata; class Mammalia; order Lagomorpha; family Leporidae; genus Oryctolagus; species Oryctolagus cuniculus. The sequence goes on along the minus strand of NC_142875.1, from coordinate 13,987,107 downwards.
AACAATTTTGATTGGAAAGCTGCCACCTGTGATGGCAGTGTCCCATAGGGGTGCCGGTTTGAGTCCTGGCTGCTCCTCTTCTGACCCAGCTCCTTGCTTATGTGTCTGGGAAAGAAGCAGAACATGGCCTAAGTACCTGGGCACCTGTACCCACTCAGTGTGGTGGAATGAGAAGGCCATGCCAAGATGGCCACTGGCAACAGGCCTGGCGACAGGCTGTGATGGGATGGCTTCGGAAACTGCCTGGCAACAAGCTGTGATTGGTTAGGGCATAAACCGCCCCTTGACCAGATTGGCTGCCTTGGCTGTATAAGCAGCTGTAGCATCTGAAATAAACGAGTCTGCAGGCTGCTCGCCTCAGGCCTGCTTTCACCTGACTCCCGGAGTCTGTGTGGTGACTCTGCACCTCTTGCCCCCACCACGCTCTTCCTCTCAGAAATGAATCCACCACAACAACTCGGGAGACCCAGCTGCAGATGAAGCTCCTGGCTTCAGCCTGGCTCAGCCCTGGCTGTTACGGCCATTTGGGGAGTAAAAGATTTCTTTCTCTCTCTCAACTCTGCCTTTTAAATAAAATAAATATCTTTAAAAAAAAGGTTTTATTTTAGTAGGGTCTCCATTAATGCAAACCACATCCACTCCTGGAAGCATTTGAAGTCACACACATCCTTTTCCTCTAACTTTTCTTCTCCACCCTTTATCTTTACCCTCCCAGAAGGCACCATCCCTTCCAAGAGGCTCTCCCTCGCATCTTTGCTGAGGTTTACTGAAGCACTCCTCCTGCAGAGTTCTGCAGCTTCTTCCACTCCCCTCTTGCTGTAACGTTTTATTTATTTGTTCATTCATTCATTTATATGAAAGGCAGAGACAGAGAGATCTTCCATCTGCTGGTTCACTCCCCCAAATGTCTACAACCACCAGGGCTGGGCCACGCCAAGACCAGGAGCCAGAAACTCAATTCAGGACTCATATAAGTGGCAGGGACCCAAGTACTTGAGCCATCACTGCTGCCACCCAGAGTACATACTAGCAAGAAGCTAGCATTGAGAGTGGAGCCAGGACTCACACCCAGTCACTCTGACATAATATGTGAGCAATCCAGGCAGCATCTTAATGGCTACTCCAAACACCCGCCCCTCTCATACTTCAAAAACAGTGTATCAGGTCTTCAGGTTTCTGGTTCCCTAAATAGACAAGTTCAATTACCTCTGTACACCCACATCGGGAAAGTTGAAAAGGAAGGAAGAAGAGCAAGGGGAGAAGGGAAGAGAGGGGGATCTATGATACACCATCTCTTCATCGCCTGGAGATCCCTGGATTGCAGGAGGGCCAGGTTGGTTCAGTTGATTCCTGGCTCAGTAGGTCAGATGAGAGGCAAATACATTCTAGAAATGTTGCCAATGTGATTAAGTGGACAATTATCATTACATGATGACTTCTGGAAGCATCTTAACATCGTCCCACTATTGCAATTGTGCTAAGGCTGGAATTACAGACCAGAGCTGCCCAGGGGAAATTTCTGCCATGATGGAAATAGTCTATACTCTATCCAGTAGAGGAACCACTAGCCACATGTGGCTGTTGAACACTTGAAATGTGGTTGGGGCCAGCACTGTAGCACAGTGGATTAAAGCCCCAGCCTGCAGCGCCGGCATCCCATATGGGTGCTGGTTTGAGTCCCGGCTGCTCCTCTTCTGATCCAGCTCTCCGCTATGGCCTGGGAAAGCAATAGCAGATGTCCCATCTCCTTCAGCCCCTGAACCCACGTGGCAGACTCAGAAGGAGCTCCTGGTTCCTGGCTTCGGATCAGCTCAGCTCTATTGTGGTCATCTTAGGAATGAACCAGCAGAATGGAAGCTTGTTCGTTCGTTTGTTCGTTCTCTCTCTCTCTCTCTTTCTGGCTCCACATCTCTCTGTAACTCTTTCAAATAAATAAAATAAATCTTTAAAAAAAAATGTGACTAGAGTTACTAAGAAACCAAATTTTAATTCAATTAAATTTTTGTGAAATGAAATGTAAACTTAAATGGTTGGCTGCTGGCAGTCATTTTGTTATGGGCTCTTCATAATGGAAGTTATGTTTTCTGATTTCCACATTCACATAAGAAATTCCATCTTGTTTGCCCAACTTCCTAATTCCTTGTACTGAGACATGTTATTGATTTTGTCATTACTCATTCCTAATGTGATCTTTATGTTGAAATCCATTTCTTCTGTAGAAACTATAAGTTTTCAGATAGCACCCTGAAATGTAATCCTTACAGGGTAGTCACAGTAATAAGCCACATTAAAAAAAAAAAGAGGCAAACTTAGTACAAATATATTTAGAAAAATATTTTCTCAAAAAGTAATCTTAAAAAGTATTATGATTATAAAAAATTATATGTCGTGTCTCATCTGATGATTACTTTTCCTAACCGAAATCATTTGTTGAGCCTGATAATTAGGTACACATAACCTTAACCTACTTGTAAAGTGACTATCTGAATGAAGAACTCAATTTTTGAGACTTTACATTCTCATCTGGATGATAATGAAATGGAGATGCGGCTGGAACCGCGGCTCACTAGGCTAATCCTCCGGTACTCCAGGTTCTAGTCCCAGTTGGGGCACCGGTTCTGTCCCGGTTGCTCCTCTTCCAGTCCAGCTCTCTGCTGTGGCCCAGGAAGGCAGTGGAGGATGGCCTAAGTACTTGGGCCCTGCACCTGCATGGGAGACCAGGAGGAAGCACCTGGCTCCTGGCTTTGGATCGGCACAGCGCACAGGCGGTAGCGGCCATTTGGGGGTGAACCAGTAGAAGGAAGGCCTTTCTCTCTGTCTCTCTCTCTCTCACTGTCTAACTCTGCCTGTCCAAAAAAAAAAAAAAAAAAAAGAAAAGAAAGAAAGAAAGAAACGGAGATGCATAATATAACTGAAAAATGACTGAATATAGAAAATAAATGTCATTTCTGTTTCCTAAAGCACCTCACATCCGTATAAGTCCAAGGCAAGGAGGATTGGAGTTTTGTGCCAAGGTGATGGTGTTTGGGTAATGACAGGGGAGATCTTCCCCTATAATAATAAACAAAACTCTCCTGAGTACAGCACAGCCCAGGCCCCATAGCCTACAGAACAATCAATAACTCCGATGAAGCTCTAGTTCTCACTGTACTTTTCTTGCATGTCTCCTGAGAAATCGCCAGCCACAGTGGACCCCATGTCCAACTTCTGCCTCCTGTCCCTGGGCAGCTGAGCACCTGCAGTAAATCTCTCTGCAGGGCTGGCCAACTGTAAGTTTAAGGTCACCAGTCTCCAAGGGGCCCTCACCACTGCCTGCAGACACATCTGCTACTCCATGTGGTCATTCCTCCCGCTCTCCTGTCCCAACACTCCCACTCCCACCCCATCACCCTCAGCAATGACTTCTTCCCCTGCTTTGCTGAGAACAGGAGTCATCAGAGAACTGCCTCAGCATCCCACCGTGTCTACAAATGTATAGCCAGTGGCCTCAGTCCCCTCTTCCTATTAGAACTCACTTGTCCCTTCTGCATCTGCGACTGTCTTCTCCACCCCTCATCTCCTTTCAGTGATTGTGTGCTGTCTCAGATTCCCCACTACTCTGGATCGTCCATCCCCCATTTTGACTCCGTCTTTCCATCAGCCTTTATACCTGCTCGTATCCCTTCTATTTTCAAAGAAACAAACCTGTGTAGTCCTTCAGCTGCCACCCAAATCTCTCTGTCCCTCCCTGGACAAGTTCTTGGACATCAGCTCCATTTCCCTATCGTATCTTCCTCTCTTAGTCCTCTCCAATTTACTGCCCACTCACCACTCTACCAAATCCATGCTCAATTCATTAACGACCGAGGCGGATGCACTCATGGGCAATTTGAGGTCTTTTATTTTCTCATATTGGCATCTGACATGGTTGACTGCGGCCTTCTTGAAGCAGTCTCTTCTGTCATGCTACTATAATAGAATACCCAAGGCAGGGTAATTGATAAAGAAGGGAAATGTATTTCTGATAGTTCTTTCCAGAACAGTTTCCACTCGGAAGTCTAAAGTTAAGGCACCACGTGGTAAGGGCCTTCATGCTGTAGCCTCACATGGCGGAAGGCAGAAAGGCAAGCGATGACAAATCCCCTCCAATAGTCAACCGAATCCCAGTCATGAGGGAGGAGCCCACGTGGCCTTTGAAAGGCCCCACCCCTTAATATTATCACCTTGGCAACAGAAGCCCATTCAAACCATAGCAGCACCTGTATCACACCCTCTCCTGCTTTCTTCTTATCCTATAGGTTTCTCCTTTTTACTGTTCCCAGAAAGCATGACCCACCTTACCCAACCATTCAACGCCAGAAGCACATAAGGCTCAGTTCCAGGCCCCCTCCCCCTCTCATTCCTCTACTCGCTTGGGTTCTTTAGACTATTTAGTTATCCTTATGACTCCCAGTTTAAATCTCTAGCTCTGTCTCCTGAGCTCCAAACACAGCAATCCAACTCTCTCACTGCATCTCCATTTGGAAATTATCCCAGGTCAACATCTTTCCCCACAAGCTTCCCTCTCCTCTTATCTCCCCAACACCGACAAATCAGACCACACAGACCCATCTGCTCAAAAATATGGGGTACAATCTTGGCCCATGCTTCTCCTTCTTCACCTGGTCAGGTGGCCCTGCTATCCTACCTTTAAGCAAGCCCTGGAATCCACCCATTTCATACATCTGTGCTGTTACTACCCGACTCTAAGCCCTGCTTCAGAGTGGTCCACAAGTCGGTCTGTTGTATTCACCTAGGAGCTGGCTAGAAATGCATTCAATTAGGCCATACCCTGTACCTACCAAATAAGAATCGATATTTAGTAAGTCCTCAGGTGGTTCACATGCCCACAGGGAAGTGCGAGAAACCCCTCTCTAAACCACTGTTATTTCTCCACCTGTTCTCCGTGCACCTACTCTGGTCCCTACCAGTGATTCTCCACACAGCTAACCAGATCATGTCATTCACACCCCAAAAGCCTTTCATAAAATGTTTTTTCATAAAATGTATTTTCTGTAGTCTTCTTTTTCTGTGCTACTGGTTCAAGATACCGTTGTCCTTTGTCTAGCTTACATCTTTATTGAATCCCTTTTAGGATCAAAAAAAAATTGGCAGCTTTAATTTTTAAACAGAACCGTAAATCAAGAGATGCTTTCATTTTGTTCTTTGTACATTTGTACAAATGTTACAATTTGCAAAAGGACTAGTTCTCAGTTCATATACTTCATATAATTGACATGATATAAAAGTCCCTCAATTATGAAAGAAGCAGTTTTCATTGGAAAACCCAATAAACTGCACTCTGACTACTCAAGAGAAATCACTTTGGATAGTTAGGATTAAACTCTGAATGTCTCAAGCATGGAAATAAGGCTCTAATATTATTTTTTATGAGAAAGACACTGTTTTGGATATGATATGAACACTATTTTTTAAATATTTATTTTCATATATTTGAATGACAGAGTGATGAGAGAGAGAGAGAGAGAGAGAGAGATCATCCATCCACTGGTTCACTCCCCAAATGGCCACAACCGCCAGCATGGGCCAGGCCAAATCTAGGAGTCTGGAACTCCACCTGGGTCTCTCCTACATGGGTGGCAGGGACCCAAGCACTTGGGCCATCTTCTGCTGCTTTCCCAGACACATTAGAAGGGAGCTGGATCAGAAGCAGAGCAGCTGGGACTCGAACTGGTGCTCATATAGGAAGCCAGTGTCATAGGTGGTGACTCAACCCACAACACCAGCCCCAAAATAAAAAAAAAAAATCTTTTAAGCCAAACAAAGCCAAAGGTGCTTGCAGGAAGAATGGAGAAGGCTGCTTCCAGAACGAGCTGCCCGTTTCAAGTGCAGCATGGCCATCCGCGGGGCCGTGAGAGGGAGAAGCCCATGAACAAGCAATGCCTGGGGACAACTTCAGGAGAAAGTGGCTTCTGCAAAGTGGGGGTCAGAGAACCTGAATGCTGGGAATGGGTTTGAAAAGACAAAATTTGGGAGGAAGGGAGAGGAAAAGTGAAAGTACCCAGAGACCTTGAGTCACAAGGATGGTGTAGTACAAGGCTCCCTATGTAGGAAAGGTTCAGGATAGGTAAATTTGCAGAGAGAGAGAAAGTAGATCATTGGCTGACCAGGGCATTGAGGGTCAGGGAGATGGATGTACAGACGGCTGTAGACAGGGTACAGGGATTCTTTGTAGTATCCTGAAAATGCTCTAAATTTGATTACAGTGGTAGTTACACAACCCTGGGACTACACCAAAAGGCACTGAGTTGTATACTCTAAACCAGGGGTGGAGAACCCTTTTCTCTGCCAAGGGTCATTTGGCTATTTATAACGTCATTCGCGGCCATATACAATTATCAGCTTAGAAATTAGCCTGCTTTATTTGCTCAAACATTGAATCCTCTCATCCCCAACGTGATGGCTGTAAGTACTCCTCCTCTGTGAGGCGTGTGAGGCCATCCAGTATGGATGGTGCTTTTCCAGGTTTACTTCGGGCAGCGGCGAGCAAAGGTGAGTTTTGAACACAGACGAACAACTCTGCAAAGAGGGAACTCCACCCCTGCTTATGTAACGCTTACAGAACCGGAGCACTGGGAGGTTGTTGTACCTAGCTTTCGGCTCCTCCTGGCCTTGCACCTGAATGATTCTGGGCAGTAGGTTATCAGGCTGGTTCCGCATGCAGTGGTTGTAGCAAAGCTGCTCAGTTTCGTTTGTTTACTTTTCACGTGCTTGAACCTTTCATTAAATGCCCCAACGAGCCTCACACATTCACCAGCGCGTTAAGTGTCTTGGAAGGCTTTTGTCCTTGCAGAGTGGGGAAATGCACTGTGTTATTTGAGTTATACTTTCCAGAGTTTTGGTTTAGCTTCAAATGATGTCACGCCTGGAAGCAGTGAGCCGAGAAGCTGGTCGGGGCCCTGGGGCTTGCCCCTCAGCTCTGAGATGGACTTGGGAAAGCCCACCACGAATGCCGCAATCACAAACGCTGGACCACACAGCCACTTGCTATCGCTGTTCCCTGATGGGTTCGCCCTTCATCTCCATGAACTTCATGACTTCAGCCTGCAGTTTTTAACACCTCGTGGGCATGTTCCTGTGACTCAGCCACCACACGGCGTGGTTAGAAATAAGATCGCTGTGCTCACAGTCAAGATCATTCTGTAACTCTTAAACTGGTGGCATTTTAACCCTCTGCTTTTGACAAAATGCACGCGTGATGCTACCACTGAAATCACTTCATTGAGCTCCCACGACTGTGCACAGAGACTTTCTTGGTGCACGATGCAGTGGCATATAATTAAATCATCTGGATCAAGAATGAGACAATTCAGTTCTTTCTTGACAAGTGCAATCAACCCTTCCTTTTTTGGGGGGGAGTCAACCATGGCTGGAGCTCCATCTGTAGAGAGGCCACTTAACATCTCCAATGTTAGCTCAAGTTTTTCACTGATAGAACAAGACTCTCGAACAAGCCCTCTCCTCTTCTGGCGCCACACATGGTTTCCAATGACGGGAGTTCCTCTCGCACATCAGACTGTGCAGTTATCCCACGAATGAAAACAACCAGGTGGGCAGTATTTGTTAGGTCCATTGTCTTGTCACAGCCAGAGAGAAAAATTGGAAATCTCCAAAATCTTGCAGTGGTTTTTCAATATTTTGTGCTAAGTCAGTAATCTGCTTTCAGATGGTTCTCCAAGACAAACTAACACCCGGAGACAATTGTAGCTTGCTGCCCACGCCTCTGCAGCAGCCGCCACGCACTCTTATACCAACTCTCCTTGTATGTGAGGCTTCAGCTTTTTTTTTTAATTTATTTTTATTTTTTTATTTTTTTGACAGGCAGAGTGGATAGTGAGAGAGAGAGACAGAGAGAAAGGTCTTCGTTTGCCGTTGGTTCACCCTCCAGTGGCCACCGCGGCCGGCACGCCGTGCTGATCCGATGGCAGGAGCCAGGTGCTTATCCTGGTCTCCCATGGGATGCAGGGCCCAAGTACTTGGGCCATCCTCCACTGCACTCCCGGGCCACAGCAGAGAGCTGGCCTGGAAGAGGGGCAACTGGGAAAGAATCCGGTGTCCCGACCGGGACTAGAACCCGGTGTGCCGGCGCCGCAAGGTGGAGGATTAGCCTATTGAGCCGCAGTGCCGGCCATGGCTTCAGCTTCTTTGAATTAGCTCACTCACTGCGTAACTCATCGGAATAATGTTGTCTCCATCACCTGAGGCCAGGTCAAAGTGGCCTGCTGTGATTCCAAGCTCCGCTGAAGAGCCCTGATTTTATCCAGATGCATTTGGTGCCCCCAATTCGCTGAGGTTAGCATGTTTGAGCTGCAAAGATGCTCCAGACTGGATTTATGTTTATTTTTTTTTTAAGATTTATTTATTTATTTGAAAGTCAGAGTTACACAGAGAGAGAAGGAGAGGTGGAGAGGTGGAGAGGTAGAGAGAGAGAGAGAAAGAGAGAAAGAGAGAGAGAGATCTTCCATCTGCTGGTTCACTCCTCAATTGGCCACACTGTCCGGAGCTGGACTGATCCAAAGCCAGGAGCCAGGAGCTTCCTCCAGGTCTCCCATGCGGGTGCAGGGGCCCAAGGACCTGGGCCATCTTTCACTGCCCTTCCAGGCCATAGCGGAGAGCTGGATTAGAAGTGGAACAGCTGGGACTGGAACCAACACCCATATAGGATGCCGGCACCGCAGGCAGTGGCTTTACCCGCTATGCCACAGCACTGGCCCTCAGCCTGGCTTTCTTCATGACTACTAATGCACTGCCATAAGCCAGGTGCACAGGTTTGCCTTTGACTCCACCACCACCACCAACATTCATTTTTTCATTTCCAGTGGAAAGATGGACACTCTGCTTCAACTTTTCTTTTCAGTGGCCATTGGTAGGCTGTCACACCATTTAAGTTCTGATAATGATCCCGTGTGTGTCACCAGCACTGGGACTGTTTTGGTTTACTCACTGTTCTAATCCTGAATCTTGGACTGGGATCATGGCCAATGCACGTATCATCAGCTCTTGAGGTCTTTTTCTGTGTGTAGTGACTTCGTTGATCTTCACCTGAGATTCAGTTTTTATGAGGATTGTTGATGGTAGATGTGTGGCTACAGGTTGGATTGGAGTTATCATTCATGTCGACAAAGAAGTCAGCATTATCAGTGGCAGTTCTTGGAGGCAAGGTCACAGGAACCATCTCACCACAAATTGACTCATGTGATCGCTGGATCACTGTAGTTCTGCCACCATGTATAATACTTCCGCAACATGTACACTCCCAGCCTGCCTGACACTAGTTGTTCTCAGAGTCACCATGGCAGACAGACCGAGGGGAGCTGACAAGAAGCACAGGTGTCTGTCCCATCGTGTACTTGTATGTGTCCTGTTCATCCCGTAATGAATGTTCCTTGCCTCTCCCTCAAAATTGATATTACTGGCTGGCGCTGCAGCTCAATAGACTAATCCTCCGCCTTGCGGCACATGCACACCGGGTTCTAGTCCCGGTCGGGGCGCCGGATTCTGTCCTGGTTGCCCCTCTTCCAGGCCAGCTCTCTGCTGTGGCCAGGGAGTGCAGTGGAGGATGGCCCAAGTACTTGGGCCCTGCACCCCATGGGAGACCAGGAGAAGCACCTGGCTCCTGGCTTCGGATCAGCGTGGTGCGCTGGCTGTGGCAGCCATTGGAGGGTGAACCAACGGCAAAGGAAGACCTTTCTCTGTCTCTCTCTCACTGTGTGGGGAGCAACCCGGACTAGACTAAGTTACTGGAATTAAGACTTATTCTATGCATCTGCTCTCCCACAATATGGCGCTGGGAGAGAAGAAAACAGCTTCTACCCAGCTGCCTCTCACCAACTTGACAAGCTGCAAGAGCCGCTCCTGATTGGAGGAGAGCAGCATACTCGGCGTGTGGGCAGCCGAGTTGGGATTGGCGGAGGAGGACTATAAAGGAGGAGAGAGACGGCATGCACCAGGAACATCTAAGGGGAACATCTAAGGGGAACACCTGTGCAGCCCCCGAGAGAGCCGGCCAGCGGTGTGCCGCTCCCCTGCGGAAGTGGGGAATGTGGCCAGGGGGAACCGCCCTTCCACGGAGGTGGAAGGGTCAGTAGCCAACCCGGGAAGAACCAGCAGCAAACCCAGGGAGGGCCGAGCAGACGAGAGAACAGCGCAGGGTTCTGTGTCGTTCCTCCACGAAGAGGGGGAGCGACACACTGTCCACTCCGCCTGTCAAAAAAAAATTGATATTACTGAGTCACTTAATAGAAATTTATGTTGCTATGAAAAAAGCCCCTAGATTTATTGAATTTTGAGTCCTGCCCGTGGTTGCCTTGGCAGGGCCAGACCAAGTAGGCCTTATATGGCCCACAGGCTGGACGTTCCCCAACCATGGTGGGCGTGGAAGCAGAGACAGGAGAGACCAGACTTACACTTTTTTGAGCAACCTGTCTTCCCAGGAAGTAACTAGGCCCCCCCAAAACCAACGTGAATCCCTTCTAGACTGGTGCTCTCCATGACCTATTGGCTCCGCCTCTTAAAGTTCCCACCATGTCCTAGCACTGCCATACTGTGGACCAAGCTTCCAACACACAGCCATTAGGGGGCTATGCAAACCATAGTGACCCCCCAAAAAATATACCAGTAAAAAGGACTTAGATATATTGAACAGTTATTTCTTGAGATTTCTATATAGTTACTTCTGGAATTCTCTCCAACTTATCATCAGCCGTTGACTTGCTGCTGTGTGAGATGCAGATTTAGCCTCTTACACGTGCCCATCCCCATGCTCCACCCCCACCCCCCGCAATGCCCACCTGACCTCTCTTGTCCCAGCATCTTCCCATTACAGCTGTAATTTAATTGTTGGTGAGATCGATATTCAGTGCTGCTGACTTCCAAATTCGCATCTCCAGCAGATTTCCTTCTGGACTCTGGACCCTATCCAAGTGCTTACTAAACATCCACCCTTTAACAAACACCTCAAGCTTCATTTTCCAAAACAGCTCTTGCTCTTCCCCCCTAGAACCTGCTCCTTTCCTGACCTTTCTCTTCTCATAAGCAGCAAGGCCTTTTCCCAGTGGCTGCAGTCAAACACCCCAGAGGGATCTGGCAGCAAACCCATTTGCTCTCCCTTCTAAAGAGATCCAGGTCCTAGTACTTTCTCTCCACAAGAAACCATTGCCGCCGTACCTCTCTCCTGCCTCTCTGCCTTGGCCTCCCATACAGCTTTTCTGCTTCTGTTCTTGGTCCCCTGGAGTTTATTCTCAAAGGTGATCCAGTGACAACGAAACTCCGCACACTGCTCACTGGCTTCGGAGCCTCCATGGCTCCTTCCATGGCTTCTCCCCATCGAGGACCTGCATGGTCCACCTCGGGCCAGTGCCGGACCTCTTCTCCGCCAAGGCCTTCTCGGGTTCACTGTACTCCAGCCAGACAGGCCGCTGCTGGAACCAGGCCCAGGGCTGACTTGAAATCTGCCTAACAACGACTTGTAGCTCTTGACTCAAAGGTCAGCTTGGCAAGGCTGCCCGTGGCCACCACGTGTAAAACTGCGAGCACCGCTATCCCTAACACCTCAACCCCCCTCCCTTGTGCATCTTCCTTTGTAGAGAACTTATTCCCCCCCAGGGCCGGCGCTGTAGCGCAGCAGGTTAACACCCTGGCCTGAAGTGCTGGCATCCCATATGGGCGCTGCTTTGAGAGCTGGCTGTTCTACTTCTGATCCAGCTCTCTGCTATGGCCTGGGAAAGCAGTAGAAGGTGGTCCAAGTCCTTCGGCCCCTGCACCTGCTTGGGAGACCCGGAGGAAGCTCCTGGCTCCTGGTTTTGGATCGGCGCAGCTCAGGCCATTGCTGCCAATGGGGGAGTGAAGCAGCGAATGGAATACCTCTCTCTCTGCCTCTCCTCTCTCTGTGTAACTCTGACTTTCAAATAAATAAATAAATAAATCTTTAAAAAAGAAAAGAACTTATTACCATTACACATAATATACATATACAAGTATTTTATTGTCTCATTAAATTTCTGTGCACTAGAACATGAGCTATTTGGAGAAATAGGACATATTATTCACTATCTGTCCAGTATCTGGAGCAGAGTAGGTGCTTAACAAACAGTTGTTAGTGAATATTTACATTAATATATTATGAGTACGATTGTGAATGTGTTTACAAATCCTTACGTAATCATATTGATACTCTGTCTTCTGAACCCCACCCCACATCTTTTCCTTAAGACTTATTTATTTATTTATTTGAAAGGCAAAGTTTCAGAGAGAGAGAGAGAGAGAGAGAGAGAGAGAGAGAGAGAGACAGAGAGAGAGATCTTCCATCCACTGGTTTACTCTCCTAATAGCTGCAATGACCAGGACTGGGCCAGGCTGAAGCCAGGAACCTGGAACTCCACCCAAGCCTCCCTGATGGTTGGCAGGGGCATAAGCTGTTGGGCCATCCTCCACTGCTTTCCCAGGCACATCAGCACCTGGGACTTACACTGGTATTCATATTGGATGCTGGTATGATAGGAGATGGCTTAACCACTGAACTACAGTGCTGGCCCCTGGGCCCCACTCTCTCTGTTTGGTATAGCAACTCCTTTGGTGGCTTCCTGAGAATGTTTCAAGACTTTGCATGTCGGAAGATGTCCTGATTCTGTCCTCTCCTCTCTGTTGGTGATTTGAGCAGTTACAGAAACTGGAAATAGAACACATTTTCCCCCAGAATTTTAAAAGCAGTCCTGCAAAGTCTTTTAGCTTCCCCTGCTGAGGCTAGAAATCCAACGCTGTTCTGAGTTCAGACTCTTTGTGTTGTCCTGCCGTGTGTGTGTGTGTGTGTGTGTGTGTGTGCTTCCTTCTGGAACCTTTTAGAATGTTCCCTCCGTCCTCAGTTCTCTGAGAATCCATGATCACAGGCCTCAGTGTAGATCTTGCTTCCCAGGTGATGCTGGGCCGATGGGGCCAGGAGTTGTCTTTGATTATATCTCTGATAATTTCTCTCCGTTTGCTCCTCTTCTCTCCCCTTGGAACTTCTGAGATCTGGATTGGGCACTTCCTGTTGTGAGCCTGACTCTGAGTCTCCCCACTTTTTGTTCTGCTTTCTGGGGAGGTTTCCTGAACTTTGTTTTCTAAGCTGGTTCCATGAGCTTTTGAGTTCTGTTAGCGTATTTTTCCCCGAGAGTTATTTTTGGTTCACTCTGTGTTCATTTTGTCCTTTCCTTTGAGTTCTGCAACAATCTCAAGCACAGAAAATTCACAAGAACAGTCCAAAGAACATCTTTTTCCAGAACTGCTTGAGAACAAGTTGCTGCCAGTGTCCTGTTATTCCAAAATTATTTTAACATAAATTTTCTACAAGCAAGGGCATTCAGACCATTAGCATTAATATTTTACTACTCCGTAATCCTCAGATTCTCTTCAGGCCTGGTCAGTCATCCCATCAGTGTCCTTTATAAAAAAGGCATCTTGTCCAACATTGTATCATAGACGTGCTGTGGTTCTTTGGTTCCAAAAATCTGGAAGAAATCCTTGGACTACCTGGTAGTCTACAGTATTCCTTCCAAAGATGCGTCACCGGAACCTAGTAATGAGGGAATCTCGGATGAGAGACACTGTATAACGTGACCCATGACCTTTGAGAGAGAAGTGTCCAACTTGGTCTCTTGATTCTTTGCAATTAATACACATTTTGTGTGGACTTTAAGATTGTGTAAATATATCACCACTTATCACACTTTCTATTTATTCATTTGTATCTATCAGTATGGATTGCTATTTTATCCAATAGGAATAACCCTTATTATCATTATATAGAGGCTGGCATTGTGGTGCAGTGGGCTAAGCTGCTGCCTGTGATGCTGGCATCCCATATGGGCACCAGTTCAAGTCCCAGCTGCTCCACTTCCAATCCAGCTCCCTTCCAATGAGCCTGGGAAAGCAGCAGCAGATGGCCCAAGTGCTTGAGTCCCTGCCACCCACAGGGGAGACCCAGAAGAAGCTCTGTTCCTGGCTTCAACCTGGCCTGGCCCTGGCTATTTGTAACCATTTGGGGAGTGAACTAGCAGATAGAAGATTTCTCCCCTTCTCTCTGTCTCTCACTTTCTCTCTGCCTTCCAAATAAATCCATCTAAAAATTATTACTTATTTTGGTCTTAGTGTGAACTCGGGTGTAGCAGTGGACATCCATTCAAGCTGATCCCTATGTTCTTCTGAACCCCCGTTCTTTGCATATTTTGTAGTTTTCTGGTACCACAAGATGGTCTGGTTCATGTAGTGTTTCCTCTGCCCCAGCTCTGGAATCAGACGTTTGTCTAGAGAGCTCTGGTTCCTACAGCAGAGGACAGAATTCAGATACAAGGTGTACCCTGGGCGTGCTCAGTGTTTCTGAGTGTTGCTGAGCCCAGAATCTCTCAGCAAGACTGGTGTGTGTGCGAGTGTGTGTATGAGTGTGCATGTACATTTAGTGTGTGTGCATGTGAGTGTATGTGTGTGCATGTGTGTTTGGTGTGTATGTGCATGGGTGTGTGCGAGTGTGCATGTATGTTTGGGGTGTGTGCATGTGAGTGTGTGTATGTGTGTGTGATGTGTGTATGTGTGTGTATGAGTGTGCATGTGTGTTTGGTGTATTTACAGTCACCCATCTGAACTTATTTCTCTATGTCTCTAACAGCATATACTGAAACCTGAGAGTCCCCAACAGTATCGTCAGTTCTAAACCAACAGCACGGGGCCCCTTCTAGGTTTTCCCGTCTTTGTAATCCCCTTCTCAGCAAGAAACCTGGCCCCCATCATCCCTCATGTATTTATTTATTGGGCCAATTTCCTTGTAGGTATCTACTAGAGACTCAGTGTTCTTGTTCCCCTCAAGTTCACACATTGGCCTCTCAATGTCAATGTAACATCAATGTGAGTACTCTGGGCTGAGCGGTGGATGTTCCAGCCATTTGCATCCCCACTGCCAACCAAAACCACAGCCTCAGCAAGTGACTTCTGCTAAGTCAGTTGCCTCTCCGAGATCTGCCTGCCAACTACTTGGCCTGTGTCTGTTATGTCCTTTATTTTTCTTTTGTCCTTGTGGCTAAATGCCATTTTAAAGCATCCCTTTGCAGGGCCAGCATGGTGGCACATGAGTTAAACTGCTGCCTGCCACGCCAGCATCCCATATGAGTACTGGTTCAAGTCCTGGCTGCTCTACTTCCAGTTCCCTGCTAATGTGCATGGGAAAGCAGTGGAAGATGGTCCAAGTGCCTGGGCTCCTGCCACCCATGTGGGAGACTGCATGGAGTTCTAGGCTCCTGGCTGTGGCCTGAGCTGCCAGATTGTTGGAGCCATCTGGGGAGTGAAACAGGAGGTGAAACCTCTCTCTCTCTCTCTCTGTAATTCTATGTTTCAATAAAATAAACCTTTTCTTAATCCCTTTGCTATCACGTTAGGCTTAAAGAAGGAGTGAAAGCCAAAGTACACTCACCCTGATGTTAGTGCTTTACAAAGCATATTTCATACACAGTCTGAGTTTCCACATTTGCAAAACCTCCAACTCACCCTCGTTTATCTGTAACTCCAGCCTCAACACTCGCACTCTGTCACAGTCATTCCTGGACACGCCCAGAGCTGCAGAAAAGTTGAGTCATCCACGGTGGAGTTCCAAGCTCAGACTGGGCAAGACAAGACTCGGCCTTCCTGTCCCAGATTCATCTCACAACGGAGCCCTTTTCACACTCTATTCGGTACCATTTTGTGCATTTCCTTGGCGATGTTGCTGGTCCCCAACACAGTGCAGGGTGCTGTCTCGTGCTCCTTACCACAGGAAGGCTGCAAAGTGGCTCGGGAGAAAATCCACGTGTGAGATCAGCTTCATTCACGCTTGGGTTCTGGTGCTGCTAGCTGCAAGTTCAGTATGAATGAGTCAACCGCAGGTGTTAAGCAGCATGCCTTTAGACAAACGCGTAACAAACAAGGTCCTGTAGGCATCCATTGACAGGCTGCGCCCGGAAGCTCCCTAGAACCTACTTGTGCATTTCCCCTGGAATTGTAGGTTCAGGACTTGCTGACTCCATGTTCAGTGACTGTAGGTATTTTACAGTTTCATGTTTATTTCAGCCCATTTTTGTTTCACTGCTGGCACACACACACAGCGTGTAACACAATCTTACACCTGAGAAACCACCACCAGAATCAAGACAATGAATGCACCTGCCGCTCCCAGCCGTCTCCTCGGTCCCTTGTCATCCCTGCTCCAGGGCAGACACTGAGCTGATTCTGTCACTGTAGATTATTCACATTGGTTCCTTCAGATCCTAACTAACACAGACTCTTGCACCTGGGAGAGCGTACACGGCCTTGACTTCTCAGCGCGCTGCAATTCAGCAAGGCGCTGAGTGCAGAGGGAGACTGCGACTTGCTATCGCTGGCAAACTGTCTCACCAGTGTGGCATTTGGGGGAACGCAGCCGCAAACGGGAGCCCTTTCCTCTCTGTCCTTCTTTCAAATAAATACATTTTTAAAAAGATGCTACAAACATTCATATAGCAGTTTGTATATGGACACTTGCTTTCACTTCTTTTAGGTAAATATCTAAGAGTAGAGTTATTGGATCAGAGGGTACATTTGTGTTTAGAAACTGAAAGGTATTTTCTGAAATGGTTATCAGTTTTTAAAATTTAAAAAATTTTGAGCCGGCGCCGTGGCTCAATAGGCTAATCCTCCACCTTGCGGCGCCGGCACACCGGGTTCTAGTCCCGGTTGGGGCGCCGGATTCTGTCCCGGTTGCCCCTCTTCCAGGCCAGCTCTCTGCTATGGCCAGGGAGTGCAGTGGAGGATGGCCCAGGTGCTTGGGCCCTGCACCCCATGGGAGACCAGGAAAAGCACCTGGCTCCTGGCTCCTGCCAGGATCAGCGCGGTGCGCCGGCTGCAGCGGCGGCCATTGGAGGGTGAACCAACGGCAAAGGAAGACCTTTCTCTCTCTCTCTCTCTCTCACTGTCCACTCTGCCTGTCAAAAAAAAAAAAAAAAAAAAAAAAAATTTAAAAAATTTTTACAAATTTTATTTGAAAGTGGGGGGGGAGAGAGAGAGAAATTGATGGATTGTTTGGTTTTCAACCTTCTGATTTACTCCCCAAATGCCCAAACAGCCGAGGCTAGGCCAGGCTGAGCCAGGCTGAAGCCAGGAGTGTGGATTTCAATCCAGGCTTCTCCGTAAGCACGACAGGGACCCAAGCACTTGAGCCGTCATCTGCTGCCTCCCAGGTATGCATTCTCACGAAGCTGGAATCCGGAGAAGAAGTGGAACTTGAACTGTCTCTGTGATATGGTATCGGATTTTTCCCAACACTCAACATGATCAGTCTTTTGACTTTCAGTGATTCCAATAGTTCTGTAGTAGTATATCATTGTGATATTTACATTTCCTTGATGATTGAAAATATTGAGCATATTTTCATGTGCTTACTTGCCATTCATCTATCTTCCTTAGTGAGATGTTTATTCAAATTTTATTTTCTTATAGTGTTTTGAGAGTATTTTCTATCTTCCAGATACAAATCCTTTATCAGATATATTCTTTATAAATATTTTCTCCCAGTGTATGCCTGGTATTGTTATTCTCTTAATAGTGTCTTTCAAAGAACAGAAGTCTAATTTTGGTGAAATTCAGCCTGCAATATTTTAAAAAAAGATTTATTTTATTTATTTGAAAGAGTTACAGAGAGAGGTAGAGACACAGAGAGAAGTCTGCCATCCACTGGTTCACTCCCCAGATGGCCGCAATGACCAGAGCTGCACCAATCTGAAGCCAGGAGTCAGGAGCTTCTTCTGGGTCTCCCATGTGGGTACAGGTGCCCAAGGACTTGGGCCATCCTCCACTGCTTCCCCAGGCCATAGCAGAGAGCTGGATGGGAAGTGGAGTAACCAGGTCTCGAACTGGCGCCCATATGGGATGCCAGAGCTTCAGGCCAGGGCTTTAACCCACAGCCTCTAATGTTTTTCTTTTATGTATCATCCTTTTGATGTCATAGCTAAGAATTCTTTGCTATGAATCCAAGTTTATGAAGATGTTTTAAGTTTTAAATAGATCTACAACCCATTTTGAGTTAAATTTTATATATAGCTCAAGGTATACATCCACATTCACTTGATTTCTGTATGGATATCCAAGCTTTTCCACACCATTTATTGAAAGCCATTTCCCTTCTCCTCTGAATTATAATTGCATCTTTGTTGAAAATCAGTTGTTCATGTAGATGTGGCCTATTTCTGGATACTGTATTCTGTTTCATCGATCTATTTGCCTATCTTTATACCAACACCACAGTGTCTTGATGGCTGCAATATTGTATAAGTCTTGAAACCCAGTAGAATCATCACCGGAGATGGCTCAATCAGAGGTCCTTGTCTTCCCGTAAGAAAAGTACGGCAGACATGAGTCAGAGACGGGCGGTGAGCAAGCGAGCAAAGTTTAAGAAGGAGACTATACCGGCAGGCCAGCTGGGCAAAGAACTTGGAGCCCAGTGTGCAGTTTTAGCGGGTGTGGGCCCACTCTTCCTCCTCCTCCTTCCATCTTCTGGGATATTGCTGGGTGGAGGGCTTTGTGGTGGAATTCATGAAATTCTCCTGGGGCTTTATTAGCACAGAGTTATTAGACCCAACAGGCCCCTGTGCAGGGCTGGGAAAACTCTCCTAAGATGCCTCCAGGGGAGGCTGGGACCAACCTAGCAAGGTAACGGGACTCATTCTCCAGCCCCTCTTAGGCTCGCAGGCTAATGCTGTCGGCCTCCTACCCAACAGCGTCGCCTTCCAACTTCATTGCTTTTCAGAGTTGCCTTGGCTACTCCTTTGCACATCTCTCTGAGTTGCAGAAATGGCTTTTCAAGCTCCATGAAGAAGCCCGCTGGGATTCTGATTGGGATTTCAAGGATAAGCACTTCTGAGAGATGGAGCTTCAGTGGTTGGACCAGAACCAGCTCCAGTATTTATCTCCTGGCCATCCCTGGGGAATGGACCTAGTGCTCCCTTGACTGGTGATTTGGGGCCTTCATTGTGGCACCAGCTCACGTGCAAAGCAGGACACAGCCAGGTCCCCCCTGCCCTGTTCTCCAAGCTTAGCTCTCACCCCAAATCTCTACCCAGGAGCACAGAGGCATGTCCAGCTCCTTCACTGGCCATGTGGATGCACACAGTGCCCATGCCACTCAGCAGGGACACCAGTGGGGCTAAGATTCTGGAGGCAGTAAGTCCAGTGCCCCTAGCAGCTCTGTTAACAAATATACGAGGAGCTGGTGCTGTGGCGCAGTGGGTTAACGCCCTGGCCTGAAGTGCCAGCATCCCATGTGGGCGCCAGTTCAAGACCCGGCTGCTCCACTTCCGATCTAGCTCTCTGCTATGGCCTGGGAAAGCAGTGGGAGATGGCCCAAGTCCTTGGGCCCCTGCATCTATGTGGGAGACCCAGAGGGAGCTCCTGGCTTCGGATTGGCGCAGCTCCAGCCATTGCAACCAATTGGGGAGTGAACCAGCGGATGGAAGACCTCTCTCTCTCTCCCTCTGCCTTTCCTCTTTCTGTGTAACTCTGACTTTCCGATAAATAAATAAATCTTTTAAAAAAAAGACAAATACATGAGCCTAACGCCTATTGCCTGCCATTCTCTGGGAAGGTTAGGGACGTTTGTTAAACTCCATTTACAACATCAACATGAAAGCACTCCAGCCTTTACCTGCTGAGCTGACAGCACTCGTCCATGAAGACGCCAGGCAGATCATCAGACAAGAGTGGCTGGGGAGGGGCCACAGGACCCTCCTCTCTCAGGACCACACACTTCGCAGCTTAACTTGCGATGAAAGAATCCTGATAACATGGGGGCTCAGCCAAACCGGAAAAGTCTAGTTGACCATCACGTGCTCAGAGAGCCCGAAGGCAGGCACCTCCCAGGTGTCAGTCGCAAATGCCAGGTGTAAGTGTCACGGCCATGCCACCAGTCAACACCCTTAGGCTTTAGGGGTAAATGCCCCAAACCAGGAAGACAGGATGTCACGTCTCCTCTCAACGGCCTGTTCATCCCTTGGTGAGTACTTTAGCAAACTGCTTAGCCAGTCCTGCTTCGGACCCTCTGAGCTACAATGCATTACTCCATCGGTGAAAAAGAAGCGAGCCAAGCCAAGCCGGCTGCCAGCAGCGGCCAAGACATTATTCATCCTGATGCACACAGGTCCTCACGCCGCCCTGAACATGGGCAGGGGCTCCAGAGCTATGTTTTAACCAGACTAAACTCTCCAAAGCAAATCTAGCTCTGATTTCCTTCATATGGTGGGGGCGGCGGGGAGACAATACAGCTCTGCTCATTCCTCTGACACTACTCCCATGCACACCATCCATCCCTGATCTGTTACACCAAGCATTTGCAGTCTTTCCGGGGCCCTAATGTGGGCAACACAGAGGACTCTACAGAAAGACACTAGGGCACACCCACTGGGGCCACCCTTTGGATGTCTCAACACCTGATTCCCTTAATTGTCACAGCATTCTTGATCCTGTTAACGATCCTGTTCATCCACAGTGGTCATCTCACTCTGTGAAATCCAAATTTGTTCGGTAGGACGTGATGTCACTGGGAATTGAGAAATAGAATTTCCTTCATGGATCAGAGAGACCAGGCCGGGAGGAGCTACAGAAGAGTTGCTATCAGCTGGTTTTGGAAGCGTGCTTGTTCAACTAATCTTCAGCCACTATTTTTCTCTGAAATACTGTGAGAGGGAGAGCAGCTGAAGCTCTACTTTCTGCTCAGGCCGCTGGGCTCGCCTCCCTCCTTTCCAGGGAAACAGGGTCTGCAGGGGAAGCCCCTTCCCAGGCCTGGTGCGAGTTAAGCTACTTGTTGGTCAGTCCCCACACTGCTCTTCATCCATCTCCTGTTAGTCACTCAAGCCCTGAGAATTCAATCTGAGTTCCTTTCTTTTTCACATCTTTAAAAAATGTTTAGAAATTTTTAACTGACACATAGCAACTGTACATATTTATGGGGTACAGTGTGACATCAATATACTTCTGCAATGTGTAGTGATCAAATCAGGGTGACTGGCATCTCACATCAGACACTTATCATTTCTTTGTGCTGCAAATATTCAAAATCCTTGATTAGCTGTTTTTAAATATACAATTAATTGTCAACCATAGTTGTCCTACTGTGCTTTAGAACAAGTTATTCTGGCCAGGGCCGCAGCTCACTAGGCTAATCCTCCACCTGTGGCACCGGCACACCGGGTTCTAGTCCTGGTTGGGGCACCAGATTCTGTCCCAGTTGCTCCTCTTCCAGGCTAGCTCTCTGCTGTGGCCCGGGAATGCAGTGGAGGATGGCCCAAGTGCTTGGACCCTGCACCTGCATGGGAGATCAGGAAGAAGTACTTGGCTCCTGGCTTTGGATCGGCGCAGTGTGCCAGCCGTAGTGGCCATTTGGGGGGGAACCAACAGAAGGAAGACCTTTCTCTCTGTCTCTCTCTCTCACTGTCTAACTCTGCCTGTCAAAAAAAAAAAAAAAGTTATTCCTCCTACCCAGCTGCTCCCCTGTACCCATTAACCATCTCCCACCCCCTCGCCTCCCCAGGCTCTGCTTACCACTATTCAATTCTGTGCTTCTAGGAGATCAACTTTTTAGCTTCTATATAAAAGAATGTGTAGTGCTTGTCTGTCTGTGCCTGACTTGGTTCACTTAACAACTAAACAAGTCCAACCAACGTCAGAGTCAGAGGAAAAGAATTCATGGTGTTGTCCTTTAACACATTCAGCTTTTCACCTCTGCTCTTTGCCTGTGTGCTTCTGAATCATTTGCCCTCTTATGCTGGATTCCTGCCAGATCAGAGCCTGGGATGGGCTTTCCTATGGACAGTTTATTGGGGATAGGGATCCCAGGGAACAGGGGTGGGGACTGGGCAGTGTGACAGGCAGAAGGGACTCGGGGCGGGGGGACATTTGGTGTAGCAGCTAAGACTCTGCTTTGGATGCCTGCATTCCACACAACAGCGCCTGGGTTTGAGATACAGCTCTGCTCTGACTCCGTCTTCCTGCTGATGCACAGCCGGGAAGGCAGCAGGAGATGGTGCCTGTAGTTGGGTTCCTACCACCCAGGCAGGAAGCCTGGATTGAGTTCCCTGTGCTCCTGGATTTGACCTGGCTCAACCCTGGCTATTGAGGACATTTGGAGAGAGAAACAGAAAACGGGCGATCAATCAATCAATCACTCTCTCTCCCTTTCAAATAAATAAATAAGTATTTTTTAAAAGGAAGGGAGAGTCAATACAAGGTGTATTATGAATTAGTCATCACTATGCACAAAGATTCTAATCTGGCTGGGGCCTCCTGAGCAGCCACTTAGAACTTGCCTTGGAATTGTCTACCCAAGAGATAAAAGGCCTCCAGCTTCATTTTCTTATACATGAGTGCTATACCACGAAGCTGGAGAAGTCCCAGATCTATGAGATACGTTCGGATTCTAGATGCTGGAACAATGGCTGGAGAGGGAGGTGGGCTGAGGAGAGGGTGGGGGAGCCGGAAAAACGTCCAATATAACTGCATTTGTTTCCTCCTTTTGTTGGGAATGTTCATAGCAGCTTCATTCACAGTAACCGAAAACTGGAAACCATCCTAAAGTCCACCACAGGAGGAAGCACAAACAAATTGTGGTACATCTGCCAATGAAACCCTGCTCACCACAGAGGAAAGCGACCCGGGTAAATGCAGTAACACAAGCAGCTCATACGGGCGTGATGCTGAACAGGGGGCATTGGAAACAAGGATGCAGATGGCCCGAGCTCACATTATGATGTGTGAAAGTGACAAGCATTCAGTAGAAACCAAACTTTGAATTTTGATATTTTCCTGGGCTTTTTTTTTTTTTTATCAGAATGTCTCTCGTAACGCAGGACAGTGGCAGTGAGCACAGTTCCCTGTCAGTGCTGAGTCACCAGGGAACAACCAACACTCATCAGTGTGCTGTACTGTACAGGTGTTCTGTGGGTTAGGTGTAGTCAATGCATCCTCAACTGAACAATATCTCAACTTATGTTGGGTTTCTTGGGACATAACCTGTTATAAGTTGAGGAGTATCTATACTTACAGTAAGAGTCTATTTATATAAAGTGAAAAGACAGACAGAACTGATCTATGGGTGGGGGAGTAATCAGAACAGTGAATCTCTCTTGTGTTAAGGAGACTGTGAAGGAGCATGAGAGAACTTTCCAGAATGATGGGAAAAGTGTATGCCTTGGTAAGAGAGTGGCTTGCATGAATTGATACATTTATCTCAGTGGACTGTAACTTGAGGTGTGCACATCTCACTGTGTGTAAAATTTACTCAAAAAACTAATTAACGCAAGCTAGAATTACTTCTCAGAAGGGTATAAGCTAGTAATATTTTGTTTGTTTGTTTGTTTTTTTTTTTTTTTTTTTTTTTTTTTGACAGGCAGAGTGGACAGTGAGAGAGAGACAGAGAGAAAGGTCTTCCTTTGCCGTTGGTTCACCCTCCAATGGCTGCTGCGTGCATCGCACTGATCTGATGGCAGGAGCCAGGTGCTTCTCCTGGTCTCCCATGGGGTGCAGGGCCCAAGCACTTGGGCCATCCTCCACTGCACTCCCGGGCCACAGCAGAGAGCTGGCCTGGAAGAGGGGCAACCGGGACAGAACCAGCACCCCAACTGGGACTAGAACCTGGAGTGCTGGCGCCGCAGGTGGAGGATTAGCCTAGTGAGCCACGGCGCCAGCCAACTCTGTCTTTCAAATAAATAAGATTTATTTTATTTAATAAAACCATGATGGTGAACTCACAGAAGCAGGACAGGAACAGCATCAATGGAAACCACTTCCTGCTCCAGTCAGTGCTATTAACACCCAGTGACGGGCATAGTTTCCTAACGTGCAGGAGTCCCGGCAATCCAAGTATACTCAGCGCTGCCAGCTTGCTAAGAACTTTCAGGCAGCCCACCAGACTCCCGCAGAGGACTCTGACTTAGAGCTCTGTGCCATTTGCAGTCATTTCTAACCCAGGACCCGCAGCTAGGGAACACTTAGTAATGGTACTAGGTAGTGCTCTGGGTTCACAGACCTAATGGGTACCAAACATTTCTTTATAACAAATGGAAGCTTTCATCCCTCCAGCCTGCTGGGCTGGGAGAAAATTGCATCTTGATGGTTATTGAGTCTCCTCTCTTCCCAGGCTCTCAAGAGAAGTTAGAAGTTCTAGATGGTGCCTGGAACATGCAAGACCACAATCCAGGGTTTTGTCATTTTTTTTTTCTTTTTGACAGGCAGAGTTAGACAGTGAGAGAGACAGAGAGAAAGATCTTCCTTCCGTTGGTTCACCCCCAAATGGCCGCTACTACTGGCGTGCTATGCCAATCCGAAGCCAGGAGCCAGGTGCTTCCTCCTGGTCTCCCATGCGGGTGCAGGGCCCAAGCACTTGGGCCATCCTCCACTGCCCTCCCGGGCCACAGCAAAGAGCTGGACTGGTAGAGGAGCAACCAGGACAGAATCCGGCGCCCCAACCGGGACTAGAACCCGGTGTGCCGGCGCCGCAGGCAGAGGATTAACCTAGTAAGCCGCGGCGCCAGCCCGTTTTGTCATCTTTTTGTCTTCGTTTTCCAAATGCACCATGTTCTCTTTCAACCTGGAGGCTCATGCTTCCTGGAGGCCCGGAGCCCTGCAGCCTCCCTAGGATCAGAGTCAGCCCCGTGCAATGCGACATAGGGCAGAACAACGCCCACAAACTGGAAGAAGTCTCTCCTGCTGCCCTTTGCTCCCTTCCAAGATCCGCCTCTCTCCCATGGGTGTCCACAGGCAGGAAGACGTCACCTCTTTAATGAGCTCTGGATTTTGGAAAAGAAAACCCAGGAGAAAAGCATGTTTCAAATAATTTCATTTTAAGCGGAGTAGCACTCAACTTCCTCTGGGGCTCAGGGTTGTAGGGGGCACAGGGAGGCACAAAGACCCTATCTACTGGGCTGACATGGTGGTACAGCAGGTAAAGCTGCCGCTTGCGGTGCTGGCATCCCGTATGGGCACCAGTTCAAGTCCCGGCTGCTACACTTCTGATCCAGCTCCCTGCTAATGCACCTGGGAAAGCAGTGAAAGATAGCCCAAGTGTTTGGACCCTTGAACCCACATGGGAGACACGGAGAGGACTCCTAACTTCAGATCGGTCCAGCTCCGGCTGTTGCAGCCATTTGGGGAGTGAACCTGCAGGTGGAGAATCTCTGATGTCTGTCTCTCACTCTGTGGCTCTGTCTTTCAAATAAATGAAGTGAATCTTTAAAAAGATCCTGTCTACTTTTGCAGAACAGAGGGGAGGGGCACTGTTGGAAGAAACACCCCAATATGTTGTCCAGTCACACGGATTCTATGTAAATAATCCCATGTTGTTTGTAAAACTGAAAACCTGTGACTCACACATTAATCATTCAAAATATTCAAGGGAAGACTTGAGGGGCTGGTGTTGGGGCACGGTGGATGAAGTTACTGCCTGCTATGCCAACATCCCAGGTTGGAGTGCCAGTTTGAGTCTGGGCTGCTCTGCTTCTAACCCAGCTTCCTGCTGAAGAACCTGGGAACGTAGCAGGAGATGGCCTAAGTGTTTGGGCCCCTGCCACTCACGTGAGAGACCCAGATGGAGTTCCTGGCTCCTGACTTAGGCCTGGCCCAGCCCTGGCATTTGTGGCCTTTTGGGGGAGTGAACCAACAGATGGAAGGTGTGTGTGTGTGTGTGTGTGTGTGTGTGTAACTCAGCCATCCAAATGAATAAATTTCTTAAAACAAATATGGAATCTTGATTGAGTCCCATCTCAACCACACAGGGAAACACATTACAACGTCCTGCACAGGGGAGGGAGCTGTCCCCATTTTCCTGCTCAGACAGAGCCTGGCACAGGAAACAGTGCCTTTTCTGAGTAGTTCTCATTCACGGCGACTCTTGCCTCTGTGTGGTCTTTGACTCAGCTTTCACCTTGGAGTGTCCCCTGAATCTGTCCAGCTGACCAGCAGTGTCCCAGGAATATGATTTTGTAGGTTTTGCAGGACTCAGGGGGATGTGATGGGCGGGAGTCTTAAAACTCACTCCAAGGCCGGCGCCGCGGCTCACTAGGCTAATCCTCCGCCTAGCGGCGCCGGCACACCGGGTTCTAGTCCCGGTCGGGGCGCCGGATTCTGTCCCGGTTGCCCCTCTTCCAGGCCAGCCCTCTGCTGTGGCCAGGGAGTGCAGTGGAGGATGGCCCAGGTGCTTGGGCCCTGCACCCCATGGGAGACCAGGAAAAGCACCTGGCTCCTGGCTCCTGCCATCGGATCAGCGCGGTGCGCCGGCCGCAACGCGCCGGCCGCGGCGGCCATTGGAGGGTGAACCAACGGCAAAAGGAAGACCTTTCTCTCTGTCTCTCTCTCTCACTGTCCACTCTTCCTGTCCAAAAAAAAAAAAAAAAAAAAAAAAAACTCACTCCAGGCAGCTCCGTCTTTCTCGATGATTCCTCTTGTGCGAAGGAGTCCGTGTCCTATGGAGAGTGTCCTCCCTACTCCCACTGGGCAGTTTCTCCTTTCAGAAAACCTGAACTGAAATTAAGTAGTTCCGCTTTCTTCTTTCATTACCCAACCTGATTCTCATTGTACACACAATGGAAGTTCACAGTTTTTAAAAACTAGGGGCAAGAAAGAGGTAGGCCAAGAGGAGAAAGGATTACCCACATCTTTTTTTTTTAATGGATAAATAGAAGCATAATTATACAGTTACCAAATATGCCACTGGTGATACTTTAAAACTTGCCTTTCCCACGGAGAAGTACGCCTTGAAAAGGCCTGTTTTACTTGCCAGCTGTTTATCATTACACGCCAGAGGTAAGCAGTAGGGCACTGCTGGGTTGTTCTTCCTAATCCAATACATCTATTTTTATAAGCTCTTGAATATTCTGCTTGTTGGGTTCCAGGTACTATCTTTTTCCGTTCCCTGACTTTCACTTACTTGATTCCATATATGCAATGTCTTACATACACAGTGGTTTATAACCTGTCCTCGCTGATACTGATGTAGGCAGGGAGGTAGCGAGAAGCTGAGGCACACATCCACCAAACCCCACTCTCCCCCATGCACCATGCTAATCCAACATGGATGCAGATTTGGCAAACCCACTTCCCATCATGCACCTGAGCCTCACTTCCCATCATGCATCAGACACTAGCACACTTCTAAGATTCCAATATGTGCTCTACAGCGACATGCCAGCCAGATGCCATGACACCCCTAGAGATCAACACGCATGCTGCAACCCCACCCCAAATTCTGCCTTCTTCAAATATTCAATCAGGCCCTGCCCCAGGCACCACCGCTATCCAGTAAAAAGACCATCCGAAATCTTTTAAATTGCGACATCATTTTCTTCTGAGGTTGTCCGCACTCCTGCCTGAATGTGTGCTTTCCCTTTGTCTTTAAGTAAAATCCTATGTGTCGCTCCCCCTCTTCGTGGAGGAACGACACTAAACCCTGCCTAGGCTTCATATCCGAGTCACGGCACCATTATGTCGCTCCCCGTTTTCGTGGAGGAACGACACAGGACCCTGCGCTGTTCTTTCGTCTGCTCGGCCCTCCCCGGGTTTGCTGCTGGTTCTTCCCGGGTTGGCTACTATCCCTTCCACCTCCGTGGAAGGGCAGTTCCCCCTGGCCACATTCCCCACTTCCGCAGGGGAGCGGCACACCGCCGGCCGGCTCTCTCGGGGGCTGCACAGGTGTTCCTTCAGGTAGATGTTCCTCTTAGATGTTCCCGGTGCATGCCGTCTCTCTCCTCCTTTATAGTCCTCCTCCGCCAATCCTAACTCGGCTGCCCACACGCCAAGTACGCTGCTCTCCAATCAGGAGCAAGTCCTACAGTTTATTGGTTGAACTGGAGGCAGCTGCGTAGAAGCTGTTTTCTCCTCTCCCAGCGCCATATTGTGGGAGAGCAGATGCATAGAATAAGTCTTAATTCCAGTAACTCAGTCCAGTCCGGATTGCTCCCCACACCTATGTGTCTGTTCCCTTCTGTCCATGGCTCCGCGTGGGGGGAGAACCCAGGAACAAGTCTAGCTGGGGGAGGGAGGATCTCTCTCTCTCCCTCCCACAACAATGTCACCCAGGTATGGCCCTGCTGTCATTAGCTATCTCCCCATTTCTTCCTCAAAAACCAGCGTCATTGTTGTTGCATATCTAGCATTTTGCTTTTGTTAAGGCTTCATGCCCCTTTTTTAAAAAAAATATTTTATTTATTCATTTGAGAGGTAGAGTTACAGAAAGTGAGAGGGAGAGACAGAGAGAGAAGTATTCTTTCCACTGGTTCACTTCCTGAATGGCTGCAATGGCTGGAGCTGCACTGATCCGAAATCAGGAGCCAGGAGCTTCCTCCAGGTCTCCCATGCAGGTGCAGGGGCCCAAGGACTTGGGCCATCTTCTACTGCTTTCCCAGGCAGAGAACTAGATTGGAAGTGGAGCAGCCAGGATTCAAACCAGTGCCCATAAGGGATGCTGGCATTGCAGGTGGCGGCTTTACCTGCTATGCCACAGCATTGGCCCCAATTATTTTTAGGAACTTATTGCTCAGGGCTGGCACTGTGGCATAGCAGGTAAAGCCACAGCCTGAAGTGCCGGTATCCCATATGGGTGCCGGTTCGAGTCCTGGTCGTTCCACTTCCGATCAAGCTCTCTGCTATGGCCTGGAAAAGCAGTAGAAGATGGCCCAAGTCCTTGGGCCCCTGTACCTGCATGGGAGACCTGGAGGAAGCTCCTGGCCCCCGGCTTCTGATCGGCACAGCTCCGGCCATTGTGGCCAACTGGGGAGCGAAACAGTGGATGGAAGACCTCTCTCTCTCTCTCTCTCTCCCTCTCTCTCTCTCTCTCTCTCTCTCTCTGCCTCTCCTTCTCTCTGTATAACTCTGACTTTCAAATAAATAAATAAATATTAAAAAAAAAAACCCTATTGCTCTGCCCACTACTTTGCCTTGACATAACACAACACCTCTCTCTCTCTTTCTCTCTCTCTCACACACACACACACACACACACACCCTGTACTCAAATGTACTCAGTGGTGGAACTGTGGCCTAGAGTTGGCTCCATGGCCAAGGTAGGCAGTTGAACTCGGATAAAGATACCTGGTTTAAATCAAGCCAGGTTTGTTCTATATTCTCCTGGGGATGTGAAACTTGGAGTCCATTAACCTCTCTCCGAAACTTATGTGAGAACATGTAAGAGGCAGGGCCTGGAGTAGCCACGCTGGCCCAGATGCCAGAGCGACCTGATTGGGAATGAGAGAGAGAACAAAGCAGAGAGGGAAAAGGGAGCGGAGACGCTGCCTGGGTCCCCGGGAGCCCCTCCCAGCCAGGCGGGTGCTCACTGCCCAGCTTTACAAACCCAGCCTTTGTGTGCTGGAGCCCCGTCACATGCAGAGAGCGAGCAGCTCCCTGGGGTCTCCCATGCTCCCCTGTTACCCCCAGCCCCACCCCTACCACGGCCAAGATCACCACCTCTCTGACGACAAGTGCAAAAGCCCAGCTCCTCTGATAGAGGCATAACAAACGCCGAAGTCTCATTTCCATGCCTGAGCCCACCCCCGCCCCCAATCCCAAGCCCCTGACTCGTTTCTCCCTGGGAACACCTCTCTTACACCTGGATCCTTGGCATTCGGGAGACCTGAATAATGGGTAGGGAACCAAGGAACCAAGCACCCCTGAGAAACAGAGTACCACGGCCTGGGCCTGGGGTTGCTAGTTCCTGCTTTAGCCCCTGGGAGGCCCCAATCTCTCTGGCCTGTGGGTGCTGTGACTACTCCTGAATCTTCAACTCACTTCCCTTTTGGGTTAAATGTGACCCAGACAGTTTCCCTCACTTGTGACCCTAAAAAGTTTGACTCAGGCACCCAGCGTTTCTACAGGGCTGGCATGGTCATGTCTTCCCACGTTCCCAGGTTTTCACTACAGTCAATGATCTCCCGTTGCTGGGCACATGGGAGATGAAATTACCAGTAAGGCAAATTCAGAATTGTTTGTTTGTTTGTTTGTTTGGATAGGCAAAGTTAGACAGTGAGAGAGAGAGACAGAGAGAAAGGTCTTCCTTCTGTTGGTTCACCCTCCAATGGCCGCTATGGCCGGTGCGCTGTACTGATCCGAAGCCAGGAGCCAGGTGCTTCCTCCTAGTCTCCCATGCAGGTGCAGGGCCCAAGCACTTGGGCCATCCTCCACTGCACTCCTGGGCCACGGCAGAGAGCTGGCCTGGAAGAGGGGCAACCGGGACAGAACCGGTGCCCCAACCGGGACTAGAACCCGGGGTGTCAGTGCCACAGGCGGAGGATTAGCCTAGTGAGCCACGGCGCCGGCTTGCAAATTCAGAATTTATCAGATGTTCTGCTGCTCCTGGAATGTGACTTGCAGCAAAAATTCCAGACTTTTAAAGTCATCCACCATTGCTACTTTCGGACATGTATGTGCTTTTGGATTTATTTCTAGACATTTCATGGCTAAATGCATATATTTATTTATATAATATACATATTTAACATACATAAGAACTTACTATATGTGTGTGTATGCCATTTTTGTCCAGGGCAAAATTTTTACTGTATTGACAGCCTTAAAAATAATTATTTTAGGGGCTGGTATTGTGGCACAGCAGGTTAAGCTGCCACTTTATGGTACACTGACATCTCATATAAGTGCTGGTTCAAGTCCTGACTGCTCCACTTCTGATCCAGCTCTCTGCTAATGCACCTGGGAAAGCAGAAGATGGCCCCAGTGCTTGTATCCCTGCTACCCTGGATGGAGTTCTGGGCTCCTATGGAGACCTGGATGGACTTGCTGGCTCCTGGCTTCAGCTTGGCCCAGTCCTGGCTGTGTGGCCATTTGGGGTGCAAACCAACAGATGGAACATCTCTCTTTCTCTCTCCCTCTCTCACTTTCTCTCTGCCTTTCAAATAAATAAATAAATAAATAAAATCTTTTGAAAGATAGTAGTTTAATGGAAAGTTCATGTCTTTCGTCCGTGTATTTAGAAGTCTATTTATAGAAAACAAATACCAATCCTCACATCTCTTATTTGGTGTTTGTGTTTCTTCTGCTGCAGCCTGCCTGGGGGATATTTTTGTTGCTGATACAGAGGATTTTGCTTTTTCCTGAAAGCCATGGGCCTTATTAGACATTAATTATCAGGCTCCTCCCTGGCTATGATGGAAAATAGTGCTGCTTAATAGACTTTTCTACCAACTGGTTGGGTGTTTCGATTGTTAAGAGAATACATTTACAACAAGAAATCAACACAGAAAATCAGAAAGCACAAGGAAATTGCTCTTAGATCCATCTGAAGTCTTATTTCTACCAAGCCACACACCCCACGTTTCAACTCTGTCCGTAATGAAATGATGAGGCTGACCCCAAAGACCCAACACTTCCTTACAGTGCTCAGAAAGACGCTAGATGAAGCCGGCGCCGTGGCTCAATAGGCTAATCCTCCACCTTGCGGCGCCGGCACACCGGGTTCTAGTCCCGGTCAGGGCGCCGGATTCTTTCCCGGTTGCCCCTCTTCCAGGCCAGCTCTCTGCTGTGGCCAGGGAGTGCAGTGGAGGATGGCCCAGGTGCTTGGGCCCTGCACCCCATGGGAGACCAGGAAAAGCACCTGGATCCTGGCTCCTGCCATCGGATCAGCACGGTGCGCCGGCTGCAGCGGCGGCCATTGGAGGGTGAACCAACGGCAAAGGAAGACCTTTCTCTCTCTGTCTCTCTCTCTCACTGTCCACTCTGCCTGTCAAAAAAAAAAAAAAAAAAAAAAAAAAGACGCTAGATGGAAACACTGGGCACACACTGACTTGGGGAAGCAGAGGACTGAAAATCAGCTCTTGGGGCTGGCTTTGGATGGAGCCGTAAGATATCAGTCTCAGTGCCGGCTCTGCTCCCACTTCTACTTCCTGCTAATGTGCACCCGGGGACACAGCGGTGATAGCCCAAGTGCTGTGTCCCTGCCACCCTGGGTGGAGTTCTTGCCTCCTGGCCTCGGCCTGGCCCAGGGCCAGCTGTTGCAGGCATGTGAGGAATGAACCAGTGGATAGAAGATCTCTCTGAGCCTCTTTGCCTTTCAAAATGAATGAATGAATAATATCTTATTCTCATTCCACACCAAATATTCATTCCCATCATCTTTCTTCTTTTCCACTTTCTCCCCAAATGGCCCCATTGTTTCTGGCAGTTATTTTGACTCCTTGATCATTTTATATATTTAAACTCAAGTAAATGCTATGTCAAAAAAATTTTTAAAAGATTTATTTATTTGAAAGGCAGATATACAGGGAGAGGGCGAGGGAGAGGGCGAGGGAGAGGGCGAGGGAGAGGGAGAGGGAGAGGGAGAGGGAGAGGGAGAGACACTCCCCAGATGGCTGCAACAGCCAGGGCTGGACCAGGCCAAAGCCAGGAGCCAGAAGCCAGGAGCTACATCCAAGTCGCCCACGTGGGTGCAGGGACCCAAGGACTTGGGCCATCCTCTGCTGCTTCCCCAGGCACATTAGCAGGGAGCTGGACTGGAAGTGAAGCAGTTGGGACTTGAACTGGTGTCCATATGGGATGCCAGTGTCACAGACTTAACTTGCTGTGCCACAATGCCAGCCCCTATTTCAAAAATTTTTTGCACCAAAATAGACTTCTTTTAATTCTGTTTTTCCATGAATCTATAGATGTACTTTCATATGACCAATGCATTGGGTCTGCAAACAATTTTGTCTAGTACTCCCAAAGATCACTAGACTTTGTTTTGTTGAATGCCAACCACTATGTTAGAGACCCTTCTGCATAGCACCTGCAAAATACTAAGATTTCAAGAAATGCTTGCTAAGTGGATGATAGAAAGCAGAGAAAATATATAGAAGTCTTACTTCAATTCAGTCAACACAAGAACTCCAGGAGGGAGGTACTATTGACTTCATTCGTTAGAGTGGGTAATACATATTTTCCACTCATTTCTCAGGATCCTGATGTGTCAACAGGTTTTACCCTCTTACAATCAATGCTGGGAAGGGGACACCAATAGGTCATTGTCTGCCTGTGTGTATCCAAGCTTGGTCACTGCTGTTAACATGACCATTTCAAATGAGTTATGAGCATTGGTGGGACTACACGTGCTGAACCTGACACTTCCTAAGTCTTCAAAAATATTACACCGTCATTCAGCATTGAAATGCAAACTTACAATGAGTATAGGAAAGCTGGAAATCCATTGCTTCTTGCAAAACAACAAGGGCCGGCTTCGTGGACTCAGAGAAGGGAGATGAAGCTGTGTCACTGTTGGTTAGCGAGATGTGCGTCCAAGAACTGCCCATCACGGGGCGAACAATGCGCAGGAGGCAGAAGTTGCCAGATCTCATGTGTAGAAGAAATAGATTTCAGAGCAGCTGTGCGGTGCAGCGGTTAAGATGCCATACTGAGGCCGGCGCCGCGGCTCACTAGGCTAATCCTCCGCCTAGCGGCGCCGGCACACCGGGTTCTAGTCCCGGTCGGGGCGCCGGATTCTGTCCCGGTTGCCCCTCTTCCAGGCCAGCCCTCTGCTGTGGCCAGGGAGTGCAGTGGAGGATGGCCCAGGTGCTTGGGCCCTGCACCCCATGGGAGACCAGGAAAAGCACCTGGCTCCTGGCTCCTGCCATCGGATCAGCGCGGTGCGCCGGCCGCAGCGCGCCGGCCGCGGCGGCCATTGGAGGGTGAACCAACGGCAAAAAGGAAGACCTTTCTCTCTGTCTCTCTCTCTCACTGTCCACTCTGCCTGTCAAAAAAAAAAAAAAAAAAAAAAAAAAAAAAAAAAAAAAAGATGCCATACTGAATGGTCTGGGTTTGAGTCCCAGTTCTGTTTCGGGTTCCAGTGTCCCACTAATGCACATCTTGGGAGATGGGAGGAGATGACTCAAGTACTTGGGTCCCTGCCACCCACATGGGCGACCCAGACAGATCAAGTTCCAAGCTCCAGATTTGACCTGGCCAAGCCCTGGCACTTGTGGCGTGAACCACTGGCTGGGAGAGTTCTCTTTTCTTTTCTCTTTTCCTCTCCCTCTCCTCAGATAACTAAATAAAAATTAAAAAGGAAGAAATTTCAAGGCAGAGAGGCTGGTGTGATCAATTCACAAATTATAGAGGGTTGCTGTTTAAGACAACATGTCAGAGTTTAGTTGGAAGCAATTTGTCTTTTTTTTTTTTTTTTTAACATCTATTTATTTATTTATTTGAGAAGCAGAGAGAGAGAGAGAGATTTTCCGTTAGCTGGTTCACTCCCCAAATCGCCACAGTGGCCAAAGCTGGGCCAATCTGAAACCAGGAGCCAGGAGCCTCTTCCAGGTCTCCCACATGGGTGCAGGGGCCCAAGGACTTGGGCCATCTTCTACTGCTTTCCCAGGCCATCGCAGAGAGTGAGATCGGAAGTGGAGCAGCCGAGACTGGAACTGGCGCCCAGATGGGACACCGGCACTACAGATGGCGGCTTTACCCACTACTCCACAGCCCCACAGCAATTTACCTTTCTTAGAAGTAAATCGTGTATGTCTTGAATGGAAAGTAGCTTAGACTAATTTAAATATATTATCTTCATTTTGCAGGTTGAAAATCCAGTTGAAAAAATTAGGCCATTTGCCTGTTCCACAGTGCTAGTAAACTGCAGAACCAAGATTCAGATCAGCCATCCTGATTCCAGACCACAGTCACCATCACAACACTGCCTCCCCCAGCACTTAGCGTGGTGCCCAGAAAGAGAAACATTTGTCAGCACACACTGAACTGTCCCGAGAAGCTTTACTCTTGGTGAGAATCAAACATGAAGAGAGTGTCTCTAACCCTGGAAAAATCTTCATTCTGGAGGGAGAAAAACTCAGAGCGTAGTTGTTCCAAAGCTCTGGTCCCAGAGTCAAGTGAGAAGCCTTGAAGGTCAGCACTGCCCACCCCACCCGTGGCCCAGGTCAGTGAGCAGGGAGCATCGTGGGCACAGCCAATGGTTATGGGCTGAGCCCACTGGCAGCAGCACACTTTTGACTTTCTGTGTGGGATTTCTTTGAGATTTATATTATTTATTTGAGAGGCAGAGTGACAGAGGCTGGCTCAGTCCCCAAACCATCTCAATGACCAAGCTTGGGCCAGGCCATAGCCAGGGATCCGGAACTCCATCCGAGTCTCCCATGTAGGTGGCAGGTGTCCAAGCACTTGGGCCATCTTCCACTGCTTTCCCAGGCACCTTAGCAGGGAGTCGGATCAGAAGTGGAGCAGCTGGGACTCAAACCAGTCATTCTGATGTGGGATGCAAGTGTCCCAAACTACAACTCAACCATGTTGCTAAATACCCACCCCTCCTCTCTTTTTAAGGACACCAGTCATGCTGGATTAAGAGCCCACACTATTTCAATAGGACTTCATCTGATCTTGATTGTGCTAAAATAGACAGCTACCATTTCGAGTCTGCAATTCAGTATTGTATAGGCATCTACAGTGTCTAATTCCGGAAGACTTTCATGATCCCAGACTGAAACTCTGTACCCACTAAACAATAATTCTCCATTCCTTCCAGCTCCTGGTACTACCATTCTAGTTTTTTCTATGGATTTATCCACCCTGGGTATCTCATGTGAGTGGAATCATACATGTGATATTTGTCTTTTTGTGACTGGTTTATTCAACTAGCATGATATCCTGAAGGTTCATTCATGTTTGTAGTATGTGTCAGAATTCCCTCTTTTTTTGAAAAAGTATTTATTTATTTGA
This sequence comes from Oryctolagus cuniculus, assembly GCF_051225735.1. Taxonomy (NCBI): domain Eukaryota; kingdom Metazoa; phylum Chordata; class Mammalia; order Lagomorpha; family Leporidae; genus Oryctolagus; species Oryctolagus cuniculus. Next base: position 13,951,353 of record NC_142875.1, on the reverse strand, counting down.
GAGAGAGAGGGAGAGAAGGGGAGGGGGGAAGAGAAAGACAGAGGAAGAGGGGGGGGAGGGAGAGAGAGGGAGAGGGAGATCTCCCATTCACTAGTTTACCTCCCACATGTTTGTAACTGTTGGGAATGAGCCAGGCCAAAGCTGGGAGCTGAGAACTCAGTGGGTGACAGGGACCCAAGCACTTGGGCCATCACCTGCTGCCCCCCAGGGCCTACGCTCACCACAACCTGGGATCAGGAGCAGAGCTGGGACTCGACCCAGGCCCTCTGATATGGGATATGGGGGTCCCCTTAACTGCTAGAACAAACACCACCCTCTTTCCTTTTTAGGGATGAGTCATGTTCCATTGTACTCACAGACCATGTTTTATTCTTCTGTCCGTCTATTGGCAGACACGGGGACCTTGCTGACTGTGGAGAACAGTGCTGCTCTGGGTATGGGTGCACAGTATCTGAGTTCCCGCACTGTTTGTTTCCACGGGCTGAGAAGTGGAATTGTTGGCTCTTCCATGTGTCATTTTTGAGGAACTATCGAAAAACCGTTTTCCACAGAGCTACCCCGTCCCACGTTCCCACCAGCACTGCACAGGGTTCCAGTTTCTCCACGTCCTGACCAACGTGTATTTTCCATCTGCCGGAGGTGGAGGCAGGGATCCCATACTGACCTTGGTGGACACAGGGAAGTTACGGGTCTTTCCATCCTGTCGACGTGCGTTCCCACAGTTTACCCAAGATTGGTGACCGATGACTCTGCTCCATTAACGTCACTCGAGGAGCGCTGTTTTACATGGTCGCAGTAAGTCCAGGTATTCCTTAGCAGCTCTCAGCAAGCACATGGCATCTTCCACTTATGTTCCTGTTTGGGGTTTGCTTTTAACTCCTTAAGTTCTTTAAAAAAAGCAAAATCTTTTAAAAGAAAATATATGGGACCAGCATTGTGGCCACTGCTCCTGACTGAGCTACCTGCTAATGGCCTAGGGAAAGCAGTGTGGAAGATGGCCCAAGGACTTGAGCCCCTGGCAACCACATGGGAGAACCGGCTGACAGTCTTGGCTCCTGGCTTAGGCCTGGCCCAGTCCTGGCTGTTGTGGCCATCTGGGGAGAGAACCTACAGGTGGAAGATGCTTTCTCTCTTTGACACTCTTGAAAGAAGGAAAGAAAGAGAGAGAGAAAGAGAGAAAGAGAAAGAGCAAGAGAAAGAGAGAAAGAGAAGAGAGAGAGAGAGAGAGAGAGAGAGAGAGAGAGAGAAGAAAGAAAGAAAGAAAGAAAGAAAGAAAGAAAGAAAGAAAGAAAGAAAGAAAGAAAGAAAGAAAAAAAGAAGAGAGAAAGAGTAAGAAAAATCCTTGGCAGGGGGAGAAAATACACAATTGTCTAGATATTTCAATTCTAGAAAATTTTGGAGAACTGTATTCTAGTGTAGTTCGTTAACATAATCAGTAGGGTTCTGGAGCAACTGGGTGATGTTAGCAGAGTCACAATCTCAATCCCTAGCCCACTGTCTGCATCTGATAATCAAAGCTACTTGACTAACCCCACACGGCAGCTGGAGGGCACCAGGGTTAGAACAGGTCCCCAAGCTCCTGTGTTAGCAGCTAAGCACAATGCATCCGTGTTGAGAGGTGGGAACTTTAAGAGGTGGTTTGGCCATGAGGGTTCCACTCCCAGGAATGGATCAATGTCACAATCACGGGATGGGCTTAGCTCCTGGACAGACGCGCCCTTGATCTTGGAGCTCATCTGTGGCATTCAGCTAGAGTAGCACAGAAGGGAGTAAGATGGGAGATGAGGGGCCAGCGCTGTGGCACAGTGGGCTAATGCCCTGGCTTGAAGTGCCGGCATCCCATATGGGCACCGGTTCTAGTCCTGGCTGCTCCTCTTCCCATCCAGCTCTCTGCTATCGCCTGGGAGAACAGCAGCAGATGTCCCAGGTCCTTGGGCCCCTGCACCCACTTGGGAGACCTGGAAGAAGCTCCTGGCTCCTGGCTTTGGATCAGTGCAGCTCCAGCCATTGTGGCCATTTGGGGAGTGAACCAGTGGATGGAAGACCTCTCTGTCTCTGCTTCTCTCTGTAACGCTCTCTTTCAAATAAATCAAAATAAGTCTTTTAAAAAAGATGGGAGATGAAATGGAGTGACAACCTTAAGGCCTACGTCCCGGTCCCTCTTGTTCTACCTGCAGGCCCGGCCCAGGCAATCCGCACTCAGACTTGGGTTGGTATTTGCAGGCAGAGCCCAGGCTGCTCTGCTGAGACCACGCCCTGACAGCCAGCTGTCCCTAAGTTTCCCACCTCCCCATTCCCTGGCCAGACCCGCATAAATTGCCTCTTCCTGTCCTCTGGGCTTCTTTCTTCTTCAAGAGCACAGTCTGCACCCTGGGGCCGCTCCACGGTGCCTTGGGTGCAGCGAAGACCAAACACGCAGCGAACCCTCTCCACCCAGCTCCGGAGAGCGGACGGACATCAGAATCTCCCGGGGCTGGTTTTGCAGTCTCTTTCCTTCCCGTGTGCCCACAGGGAACCTGACTTTGTCCCTCAGCCCTGCCTGTCTCCCCATCAACCTGGCAAGCCCAGCCTGGCCAGGCCAGTGCCCTGGGGCTCAGTGGTGCCGAATTCCAGAAGGAAAGAGGCGCGGGATGGGCAAAGAGGCCAATCCTGGCTTTGCCCGTTCCTCTCCGCACCACTGTCAGCACACAGCCCCACTCCCTGGCACAGGCCCTGGGCAGGTGTTTTCTCATATTGAACCCTTACTATGCCCTGTAAGCTAGATTCTTTTCTGAATGCCGCCTTGCAGGTGAGAAAACGGACTCACAGATGTGAAAATCTTGCCCTCCTGCCCACAATTCCCCAGTCGGCATAAGGGAGACTGAACTCCAACCTCCTTCCACCAGTGGGATTCTTCCGCTGGGTCGGGCTCACTCCCTCCCCTGCTTACGCACACCCTTCCTGGGCCGCTTGCCTGAGGTTTCAACGGCTCTGCTTCCTTCTGCGTTTTCACTTCCTTTATGCAAGGGAAGTGTTCCCTTGGCTTCCTGTCTCAGCTCTCCATGGGGCTGCAGATGAGCTACCGCTGAAAGTATTTGTAAAGCTAGCTATTGCTGTTCCAAGGCTCAAAAGGAAAAATACAGAAAGACAAAGTGATAAATGACTTTTGCTGCTTTTAAGATTTATTTATTTATTTGAAAGAAAGAGCTATAGAGAAGCAGAGGCAGAGAGAGAGGTCTTCCATCCGCTGGTCCAATCCCCAGATGGCCGCAATGACTGGAGCTGAGCTGAGCTGATCCTAAGCCAGGAGCCAGGAGCTTCCTCCAGGTCTCCCAAGTGGGTGCAGGGGCCCAAGGACTTGGGCCATCTTCTACTGCTCTCCCAGGCCATAGCAGAGAGCTAGATGGGAAGAAGAACAGCTGGGGCTCAAACCGATGCCCATACTGGATGGCAGCACTGCAGGTGGCAGCTTTACCTCCTATGCCACAGTGCTGGCCCAGATTTTTGCTGTTATTTCCCACATTTTTGTTCCCATTCTTCCCATCCCACCAATAACCACTTCTATTATTGTCTTGCTAGTTTGTGGGGCGCTTCTCTGGGTGACACAAATGCCTATACCTATACTCACAACCCTCACCTCCTACATAGAATGTTGCCTACTCCATGTACTATGCCATACCTTGCTTTTTTTCACTTATTATATATTCTGTATATATATAATGTATATGTATAGAGAATACAGAAAGTCAGATTATAGGAAGCTTCCTGGTTCTTTGTTAGTATCCCAGGGTAGTCAATGAATGGCCACACTTCATGATTTATTTAGTTAGTCCCCTGGCAGGAACATCTGGCTTATTTCCCTTCTTTGCCTATTCCAAAAAGTGCTGCAAGGAATGGCCTTGAACATGGTTCATTTTGCATATGTGGAATCAGTGTGCATGCATCAAAGGAACTGTTTGATACTGCCAAATTGTCTAAGGTACACTCCGTCCAGCAGCGACCGAGAGTGCTTGGCCAACATTGTGTTGTCATACTTTGGGATTTTTCCAACGTTCAGACAGGGGTGTCTGACTGCAGTTTTTAATATGCAGCTTGTTTACGTTCCTGGAGATCAGCCATTCACTTTCAAAGTCATTCGCATTTCCTGCAATGCTGCTGCTCCTACTCTCGGCTTTTGGCCTAGTTACTGACTCTGGAGATCTTGCCTGAGATATGACTCATTAACCTCTTTTTCCTAACTCTGTCATTTGCCTTTTGACTTTGCAGAGGATGTCTTGTGTCATGCAAAAGGTGGCTGTCTTCCTTTAAACGAACATACAGCAAAATTGACCTCGTGTGTTCACGGCTAGGAATTTTGACACTGGTGTAGATTGTGAAGCCACCACAGTCAGGAGACAGAACTGCTCCTATCACCAACATACCTTCTTGGTCCTCTGCTGGCAGTCCTGCTGCCCACCTCACCTTACCCCACTCCCACCCCTCCGGAGAACGATATGTTCTCATTGTCATTTTTTTCTCATTAAGAACATCTTCTGCACAGAATCATATCTTATACAGGCTTAGAGACTGGTTTGGCTCAGCATAATGTCTTTGAGATTCATCCAATCATCCAAGTGTAGCTGTATTCACAGCTTGGTCCTTTTCATTATGAACAGGAGTTGGTTTATCCACTCATCAGCTAAAGGACATTCGAGTAGTTCCCAGTTTGGGCTAATAATGAATAGAGCTGTGTACACACTCATGCACAGGTTTTTTAAGTGATCATATTATAAATTCCTAGCACTGGGATTTCTGGGTTGTTGGACTCTCGGGAGCCAGCCGCCTGTTGTCCAGCATGGCTGTGTCATTTCACATTCTTGTCAGCAAACTAGGAGTGTTCCTGTTGCTTCCCACCCTCACCAGCTGTAGGAGTTTCCCAGCGTTTTGTGTTTCAGCCATGTTGGTGGTGTGTACCAGTATCTCAGGGGGGTTTCAATCTGCACTTGCCTGGTGGTTACGCTATGGACGGTGCTTTCATGTGCATATTTGCTTATGGCTTCTTTGGTGAAGTGTCTGTTCAAGCCTCTTGCCCATTTTTAAACTTGGGTTGTTTTCTTGCTGTTCAGTTTGGCCAGTTGGTATTAGTGGGTGTTTTCGGTTTCTTTATGATAGGGGCCTGTGTTGTGGTGTAGCAGGTTAAGTTGCCCTATGTGACCCTGGCAGCCCAGACTGAAGTACCAGTTCAAGTCCCAGCTGCTCTGCTTCTAATCCAGTCCCTGCTGATGTGTGTGGGAAGGTGGCTGAAGATGGCCCACATACTCAGGCCCCTGTCACCCATGTGGAAGGCCCTGATGAAATTCTGGGCTCCTGGCCTCAGCTTGGACCAGCCCGGACCACTGTCACCTTTTGGGAAATGAACCAGCAGCTAGAAGATCTTTTTGTCTGTCTCTGTCACTCTGCCTTTTAAAAAATATGTAAATCTTTCTACAAATTAAAAAAAAAAATGCCTGAGAGGAGCAACTTAAGAGGGAAGATGTTGATTTTGGCTCATAGCTTTGGAGGTCACAATCCGAGATTGGGTGGCCCCCTTGGTTTAGGCATCAGGTGAGGCTGGAGGGTGGTACAGAGCCAATCGAATGGTGGTGAGCCAGGAGGGAGAGAGAAGCGAGGCTGAACTCAGTTTAAATAACCCGAGGGCAAGCCCCAGAGACCTCCCACCAGAGTCCAAGCTTAGATCAAGTCTCCACCCTTAATCCACTAACATCAACCTATTAGCCACAAACAGAAGACATTGGGGTTTAAATGTCAACAAGAACTTTGGGAGGCAAATTCTGTCCCAAACGTAATGAGAATTCTTTATGCATTCTAAATCAAGACCTTGTTGGGTATATTTGAAAATATATTCATTTTTTTTTTTTTTGATAGGCAGCGTTAGACAGTGAGAGAGAAAGACAGAGGGAAAGGTCTTCCTTCCGTTGGTTCACCCCACAAATGGTTGCTACGGCCAGTGTGCTGCACCGATCCAAAGCCAGAAGCCAGGTGCTTCCTTCTGGTCTCCCATGTGGGTGGAGGGCACAAGGACCTGGGCCATCCTCTACTGCCTTCCCAGGCCACAGCAGAGAGCTGGACTGGAAGAGGAGCAACTGGGACAGAATCCGGCACCCCAACTAGGACTAGAACCTGGGGTGCTGGTGCCACAGGGAGCCACGGCACTGGCCAATTTATTCATTCTCTTAATTATGTTTTTTTTTTTCAGATAAAACTTTTGTGTGCATTATGCAAAATTATATAATTTTGGTGATCAATCATTCTTTTTCATCCCAAGAACCGTTTTTTTTTTTTTTTAAGAATTATTTATTTGAAAGGCAGAGTTAGAGAGAGAGAGAATCTTCCATCCCCAGATGGTTGCAATGGCCAAGGCTGGGCCAGGCCAAAGCCAGGAGCTAGGAACAACTTCTGGGTCTTTCACATGTGTGTCAGGAGCCACACTTGGGCCATCTTCCACTGCTTTCCCCAGGCTGCTAGTAGGGAGCAGAATTGGAATTCGGGCAGCCAGTCAAACCAGAGCCCATATGGGATGCTGGCATCACAGGTGGTAGCTTTAGCCACTTCACCACAGTGCTGGCCCCCTTTGCATCTTTTTAAAAAGTCAACTGGCCACACTTGTTTAGGCTTGTTTCTGGGCTCTTTATTCTGTTCCATTGATCGATGTACCCAAACCATTGCCATACCACATAGTCTCGAATACTATAATTTTATAAAGACTTTTAAAGTTTAGTAGTAGGATTCTTCTGAGTTTATCCTTTGTCAAAATAGCTTACATAGGGGCCAGCACTGTGGCGCAGTGGGTTAATCCTCCGCCTGCAGTGCCAGGATCCCACATGGGCACCAGTTCAAGTCCCGGCTGCTCCACCTCTGATCCAGCTCTCTGCTATGGCCTGGGAAAGCAGAAGAAGATGGCCCAAGTCCTTGGGCCCCTGAACCCATGTAGGAGACCTGGAGGAAGCTCCTGGCTCCTGGCTTTGGGTCAGCCCAGTTTCAATCACTGCGGCCATTTGGAGAGTAAACCAGCAGATAGAAAACCTCTCTCTCTCTCTCCTTCTCTCCCTCTCTCCCTCCCTCCCTCCCTTTCACTGTAACTACCTCTCAAATAAATAAAATATTTTAAAAAAACTTTTAAAAATAGCTTCTTTGCCTTTACATATACACGTTAGTATCAACTTGTCTGTATCTTAAAAAAAAAAGGCTCTGTTGGGATTTTTGTCTTTTAAAATTTCAATAAATCAATGCATCATTTTGAGGAAAACTGAGATGTTCACTGTGTTTTTCCTGACTTTTGGACACAGGATATCTCACCATTAACTTAGATCTTCTTTAGTTGCTTTATCAATGAAATGTTATGGTTTCCAGTATTTTGTCAGATTTATGCCTAATTATTTTGGGCACACAGATCCTCTCCTGCTACTTATGTGCCTCTAAGCTTGATTAGGAAGAAAAGCCTACTAAGCATTTTATTAAAAATGAAGAAAAACAACAGTTTTTTAATAGCTGGAAATATTACATCCAAAAATTCAAATCAAACCCTACCACCGGCTATTTGTTTCCAGACATTTGTCGTTACAAAAAAAAACAAAAAAAAAACAAAAAAAAAACAGTAAGAAGAAGATGGGCTGTGGGGACAGGACCACCACTGAACCTCAGTGTGACCTTGGATGAGCTGGTGACGGCCAGGCAGGTGAGAGATTTCCAGCAGTCTCTGTGTCTTAGCCCTGCCTTTCCCACAATGCACCTGTGCCTCCTCCACCATGAAGACGGGGCCAGAATGAACACATGGATGCTGGGCTCCACCAGCAGACACTGTGAAAACCTCCCCAGGGATACTCACAGCACTGAACACCACTCAAGTTCCACCTCGTTTTGTATGCAATTCGGTTCCAACCCTACCCAATAAAGGGGCAGCCAAACTGGGGGTGGGGGCGATTCCCCTCATAGTGTTTCCTCTCCTCACCTGGCTGCCTGCCTTTGTCTGAATGCGTACTTTCTCTTTAATCTCCTTAAATAAATCCTGCTCTCCTTCTTATACTACAAGTCTCTGCTCTAAGTTCTTTCGTGCAGAAAGGAGAACCTGGAATAGATCCAGCCGGGGACATGGTTAAGCCAGGCTTTGAGGGTCTCAGTGCTCATAAATGGTAAAGATGAGATCCAACCCAAATTTTCTTCCTTTTTGGCCCAAATCACTTTCTACTAAATGTCACGGACCTAGAGTCCTAACCTTTACAGCGCTGGAAATGTAATTAAAATTCCTCGAGAGGATCGGCTCCGACCCAGGTTCCCGGCTTGGCTATTTCCTGCTTCTGGGACAGAAGGACCAAGACTGAGTCATTTGTGAGAAGGATTCTACTTCCCACAGTTCCAGGGGCTGGGATCTGGGGAGGGCCTCCTGGCTGCTTCGCAACATGGCCGACGGCACCAGGTTACGAAGGGAGGGAAGGAGGGGGAACAACGGGTCCTCTCTCTGCTCGTCCTTCCTCTTCTTTTAAATCCCATCCTGGGGATCCCACTGCCATGGGCTCATCTGACCCTACTCACCTCCATCCACCTACAACGTCTGCGTCTGGAGAAGTTTCTAACACACAAGTTCGGGGTACATGGGCTCTGGCCCTCCCCTCGCAGTACTGGTGTTTCATGGACTCATCTTGCCCTCAGTGAGCTCTGTGGAGCCACCGCCTGCTTCCAGAAACCAGGAGGCCTGGGGTTTCCTCCCAGCCCTGGCCTCTACACTGCACGTTGCCTTAGCAGCCAAGTCAACTTCTCTGGGCCACAGCTAGCTTATCTGTTGAGTGAGGACATTGGCCAGTACCAAAGGTCACATCTTGTTGAAAGTTCGGTTGTTAAGGGGAGCGAGTGCTGTAGACCAACCTGAGGAATCAAAACTGAAACTGTCTCCCCAAGGCCCTCTACTAAATTACGAGGCCACAGCTGAACCAACCGTGGCCGTGGGTGGGAGCTTTGTTCGCCTTCCCCTGCAAAATATTCTCACACACGGAAAGAGCCCCTTGGGCTCGCGCTACCCTGCAAATCTTCACCGAACTTGAGACCTTGAGGCTGGGTCTACTCCAGCGTTTTGTGTGTCAGGACACCTTGTGTTTGTGTGGCCAACGAAAACTGCTCCATTGAGTGGGTGGGCGGGAGGAGGCCACGAATAGAGTTTTTATTTCCCTTCCAGTAACATCGCCCACAGGGGCAAAGACACTTTGTAAAGTGCTGCTGGTGACTGTCCCTTTGAGAACTTTGCCCTGAAAGCCGTGAAAAGCTGTGTACAGTCTTGTTCTTGGAAGCCCTGTTTCATTGGAGATGGAATAAATAAACAGTAGATACAAGGCTCCTTCAGGGGTCTCTGAAATTGGCCAGAAGCTACCAATGTGCACATTTCTGCACGTAGCAGAGTTAATAATTTGCTGTACAAACATCCTTTTCCGATGCAAAGGCCAGGGGGCTGGGATAGTCCTGCGCGTTCCCACGCTTCACCCACCTGTTTCTCACCCGCCCTGTCTTTCACCCCACCTGTCTCTCTGCACCCACTGGGAATCGGAGAATTGTGCCTCCCCGCCCCCACTCTCTGAAAGGGCAGTCCTCGGACCCTCAGCTCTAGGTCATGAACAAGGTGGCCCGCAACCCCCCGCCCCCACCGTCCAAGGGGCATTTTTCAGTGTCTGGAGGTATTTTGGGTGCTCAGAAACCCAGCCAGTTTCTGATCATGGCGTTTGGTGGGGAGAGGCCAGGGGTGTTGTTAAACAACCTACAGGGCTCAGGACAGCGCCCGCCCTGCCAGCAAGGGATCACGCAGCCCCATGTCAACACGCCAAGGTTGAGAAACCCCACTCTAGAGATAGCAAAGCCAGGGTGGAGGTTTCTTACCCCAGGCCCTGGGGCGGCTGCTGCTTATGGAGAAGAGGAGTGCCCACAAGCCCAGAGGAAGACTGACCCCACCGCAGTCTGCCCCACCCAGGGAGCTGGCCTTTGTCCCCGAACGTGCTGTGACATGCATTCCTGCTCTCGCAAGACCCATGTGCCAACCCCTCCCTCCTCTCTGCAGCAGGCTTCCTGCAAAACCAGTTCCTCACGCTCCCTGGCCGCAGAGTGTGTCCAAATCGCATTCTAGGCGGGGAGGCCAAAGGCTAGGGGGAGGCGAGGCGAAGCAGGCAGAGGGCCTAAGTCACCAGGAATGATCACAGGCGGTCAAGTCACAACGAGGAAGTACAGCAGAACTCAGCACCAACTCCACCCGAAGGAAGGGGATGGAGCGACATGTCCGTGGGCGATGGCCTGCTCCGAGGCGGCTTGGAGCACAGTAGGGGGAAAGCTGAAGAGAAAGGAATTGCCCGGAGACCCCGGAAGCCGGGGGAGGGCTCATGGAGAGGGTAGAAATAACAGCTGCCTCTCGATAGCGGCCAAGGAGAAGCGATTAGGCGATCATGGCTTAGCAGCCGTCCTCGTCTGTGTCGCAGCACCTGGCTTCCTCCACTCTCATCACGCGCTCACGGTGTACTCCTGAGGTCAGAGGGATTTTGCAAGGGCACGGTGCTCTCCTGAGCTGCTAACGTACATGTTGGTGTGAACGTGTAAGTCCACCTCTGGGCGTGTCGAGTCCTGCCCCGGGAGAGGGGCCGTTCCCCCTGGAGGGAGCGTCATGAGAAGCCTTCTAGAAGCAGAGCTGGAGCCTGCCATGGCCATGGGATGAGGGGCCGTGCTGCTTTCAAGGGAAAGATCCCGTTGGAGGGAAAGAAATGACCGTGTTGCTCAGTGGAAGGTTCTATTTCTTCCTCCAGATCCCAGGCCCTGATCTGATATCAACAAAACTAAACAAAGAGTCTGAGCTGGTTAGGCCAGGAGAATACTGCCCCCAACCCCCATATGGGACAAGCGAATACCAAGATGTATGGAAACGCAGCGCAGGCCACGCTACAGTTACAGAGCTCGCGCGGCGACTAGGAAAGACGCCGATGGGCTAATGACTCGGGGACCTGGGCCCGGGTGCACACAAAGCCACCGCCACAGCCTCGTCCAGGAACATCCCTCAGCGACGATGCTGCCACAGATCTGCAGCCGCAGGACACGTGGGGACACGTGGGGCTCCAGCCCAGGGGTTCCTCCACACTCTACAGGAGGCGGGCCCTCCCGTAAAGAACCCAGAACATTGGACGGACCTGCTGTGCCAGATTAAAGGGGTTACGGAGGGAGTTTTCTTCTCCCACCATTTCCACCACTACTGTGTTGCCTTTACAGAAAAAAAAAAAAAAGGATTTTACTTTTATAATTAAAAACAAATGAAAGGGCCGGCGCTGTGGTGTAACAAGTAAAGCTGTTGCCTGTGGCACCAGCATCCCATATGGGTACCGGTTCCAGTCCCAGCTGTTCTACTTCCGATCCAGCTCTCTGCTATGGCCTGGGAAAGCAGTGGAAGATGGCCCGAGTCCTTGGGCCCCTGCACCCGCATAGGAGACCCCAAAGAAGCTCCTGGCTCGTGGCTTCTGGTTTTGGATCGGCACAGCTCCGGCCGTTGCGGCCAACTGGGGAGTAGACCAGTGGATGGAAGACCTCCCTCCCCCCACCTTCTTTTCCAATAATAAATAAAGTCTTAAGGAAATTAAAATAGAAACGACACATACAAGTTAAAAATGAACAGGACGCAAGATGAGTCAGATGGAGAAGAGCCCGGAGACGGAGACGGAGATAGGCCACCATGGAACAGCGCAGGTGAGAGATGTTAACTCAAGGCAGGCCCTCCGCAGTGGGGGAGGAGAGAGGGGCCCTGACACCGAGACTTCGGGCACGCGGGCTATTAGCGGAGACCCTGAGGACGTCGTGAAGTCTAAATTTAATCATCGCTGCCATCACTGAGCACTGTCCACCCAGCGGTGCCTGAGTGTGGCGCCTGGCCTGTCATCCGATCTCACGGAAACCCCTGGGGTGGGTGCCACGATTCCCCGACCTTTCAGAGGACGGTGAGCGGCCGCGGTTCAGGAGCCTGCCCCGCGACACAGCTCGGCTGCGGCAGAGCCAGGAGAGAACCAATGAGCTCTGGGCTGCGCGCAGCTCTGAAATGTCAGGAGGCAACACTGTCCTCTTGAGAGCGGCAGAGGGATGAGGTCAACCATTCGCTTCTTCCCCATGACGTCACACGGTGCTCTACACCCAAAAGGTCACTGTGTCTGAAATCGGGACAGCCTGAGCTGGAGACCCTGACGGGGGTCTGCTGGGACGATACCATCACAGTAATACGGTCTCAGGGGAGACCGGGGAGAACAGCACCCCTGCACGCCATCGCCTTGCAGCTGCAGGCGTCACCTGCACGCACACTGAGCTCCAAGAACTGGCTCCTTGAACCGGAGCTCCGGTTTCCACGTTAAGTAATCTGGGCGCGAGTCGCCGTCCTGCCACCTGCTGGCGATAGCGTCGCCTGCAACTCGTGTAGCGCACGGGCTTTCAGCGCCGGCTGTTGCACTTGCGGGAGATTGGGGCACTGGGCGGGGTACAGCCCTCCGGGTGGTGCTCCCGGGCAGCTGGCGCTCTGCGGACATCTGCCTGACCTCGCCTCTTGGCTTCCGACGTGTGTCTGATGGTGGCAACCCTCCATAGCCACCTCTTACGCATTTTCTCACTCCGCCATCAGAAAACCCTCCCACCAGTCCAGAACTTTACCGCTCTCCATGGAACTAGTTCACGGGGACTGGCAGAACTGAGACCCACACGCAGCTGCGGCTACGCTGGGCCAGTTCTTCCCGCGGCCTCAACCCTGTCCATCTACAGCTATTTTGCACACACGGCTGTTCTGAGGATCGACCCAGACGCTCAGAGCACAGTACCCGGCACCTGAGCAGACCGAGTTAAAGCAGTGTTAATTTGCAATAGGGATGTATTCTAATGAGCGAGTACACCCTTCCACATCTATATCACATACATGTGTATGTATGAAGATAAAGTACTTTTTCCTTATTTTCTTAAAGGCTGGCCCTTACCTCCAGACTGGGTTTCTGGGACCCTGTGCTTCAGGCTCGGGCTGTGTCCGCTGCCCGGGGTCACTGGGATGTGGTCTGCCCGCTGCAGCAGAGAGGATGATGGGATGGTGGCTTCCCAGCCGGGGCGTGCGGGCTTGGTCACAGCCCCTCCGTCGTCTTCCGGAAGCCCCTGTCTCTGGAGGTCTTTAACTCTGGTGTCTGGGGAACCTCCGGAGACAGTGCTGCAGTCCCAGGGCAGTGGGCAGGGCCTGGTTGCCTGGGCGGGGGCGGAGGGCAGCTGTGGGCTGTGAGCTCCCAAGGCCACGGTGTGATCGCCGGGAGCTGTGCGGAGGCCACGGCAGCAAAGCCTTCGCTGAACTCACTTCCCCGGATGTAGTAGGAGCACCTGGAGCTCGGTTGAGCACAGCTTGCCGGGCGGCCTCAGGGCGCATGCCTCAGCCAAGCTGGGGTAGGTAGGGCCCGAGCAGGTGCACGCCCACTAGCTCACGAAGATCACGCTTCCAGAGACAGCTGCCATCACCAGTCTTGGGGATCCCAACAGCGACATGGAGCCCCCCTTGTGCCTGGCTTGGCACTTGAGCTCCTGCCCTTCTGGGTCCCACCAGAGCACAGAGGGCCATGGGAAGGCACAGGAAGTGGTGAGATTGGGTGGGTGGAGGACCAGGAGGAGGAACTCCAGGTGCCCCCCAAGAGGCTGGATAGGGTTGGGCTGGGGTCTGAAACCCACATGCCAGCCGTGAACACCAAAGCCAGGGAGAGAGGCAAAGACTGAACTGTAGGACTCACTCATGTCGGGGGACCCCAGGTGAGGGGCCCAGGGTCCCCAGGGAGGAGCCCTGGCAAAGCCACGTGACAACATCCGCATCACAGAGGCAGGCGCTCTGACACAGGAAACCAAAGGTCAGCTTTTTGTCTGATGCTTGCCGAGGCAAGGCACGGATCTTCAGAAGCTGGGTTGAAAATGCTTGGTGTCGATGACTTCTGCAGGCTGCGGAGGGCTGGTGCCCAGGCTGCTCGCCAGGCGGCCACAGCGTCGTGCCTGCCGGTTTGGGCTCAGCCCCAGGGCGCCTGGTGCGGTTAGCCTCTCCCCACCTCGTCCATGACTCTTGCAGGCTCCCGTGTGCTTCTCCAGACCACAGGAGGCACGCAGCTTCAGAGAAAAAAACATGACCAAGCCTGGGAATTACCCCTTCTTTCTTTTAAAGATTTATGTATTTGAAAGGCGGAGTTACAGAGAGGCAGAGGCAGAGACAGAGAGGGGTCTTCCATCCACTGGTCCACTCCCCAATTGGCTGCAATGGCCATAGGGAAGTTGATCTGAAGCCAGGATCTTCCAGGTCTCCCACATGGGTGCAGGGACCCAAGGACTTGGGCCATCTTCCACTGCTTTCCCAGGCCATAGCAAGGAGCTGGATTGGAAGTGGAGCAGCCAGGACTCAAACAATGGCTCATATGGGATGTGGTGGCTTTACCCGCTATGCCATAGTGCTGGCCCCCAGTTACCACTTTTTAAGAAAGAAAAAGCTGTATGGGCTCATCACAATATGAGCCGCTTCCAGCCAGCTGCTCTTCAGGGGGCAAACTGGTTTCATCTCCACGTGTCGGCATCACTGGAGGCCAACGGATGTGTGGAATTCACTGGAATCCAGGTGAACGGGGCTCTGCCTTCACTTAGGGTCCTAATGAAGACGGCCTGGGGCCCATGTGGGAGATGGCCATTGGCGAATACAGTCCGGCAATCTCCCATGTTTTCTAAAGCACTCAGACAATAGCAGTCCCCTACGTCACACTTGGCAAAGCATAGAAACCGCCTAGCAAGATCGCTCAAGCTTGCAAGCGGATAGGCTGCACCTGTTTGATAAAACTGTAATTTGTCTACATCCTACATATGATTTAAGCCAACACCTGGATCAATGTCAAGATTGTAACTGGTATTGTTAAGGTTATAATTGATATTAGTTTTGCACAGGTTTTGGGTTAGCTGGACCCTGGTAACCATGTATTCCTCTGCCGATTTTGTGGTTTTTGCCTTTATAAACCCTGTTGCGTTGGGCTTTGGGGTTGAGAGTTCTTTGGGGCACGGGCCCACTCAGCTGCCAGCAATAAGACTCTAAAATTTCTCAGTGTGTGGTGCTCCTCTGTCAGCACTCACTCAACAACAACATTTGAAGATGTATTTATTTGTTTGAAGGACACAGTTCCAGAGAGAAAGGAGGAGGGGGGAGGAGAGAGAGAGAGAAAGAGAGAGAGAGAGAGAAAGAGAGAGGGCTTCCATCCACTGGTTCACTCCCCAGTGGCTGCAATGGCCAGGGCTGGGCAAGGCTGAGACCAGGAGCCTGGCGCTTTACCCGGGTCTCCCACATGGGTGCAGGGGCCCAAACACGTGGGCCCCCCTCCACTGCTTGCCCAGGAGTTTTAGCAAGGATCTGCATTGGAAACTGGGGTTTAAACTGCGCCCATTTGGGATGCTGGTGTTGCCGGTGGCAGCTTAACCCCTCGCACAATGCCATGCCTGGTGTTCTTTTTAATGGAGCTTCACTTAGGCCGAGAGTGCTACTGGCTACAACAAGGCTCAGCCACAGAGGAAGCGATCAGGAGACTGAGCCTGAAAATGCAACAGGAAACACAGCGGAAAGAAAGCGGCGGCCGACGGGAAGGAGAGGGGCGCGGGAGTCTGGCGCGCTGAGAGTGGGCTCCGACAGGGCCCGGGAACCCAACGCAAGACACGCGCGCGCGGCTCCTCTCCCCACAGCGACGTTCTGCCAGCATTCTTCCTAACCCCACAGAAGTCTGCAAACCTCTGTGTTCCCCCGGCTGCGTGCTCACAGGGCTCTCTGGAGAGAACACTGTCCCACCGAGCCGGTGTGACCTTGCACCTGCGCCCTAACAGCTGGGCCCCATCCCGCCGGCTGCAGCGGCTCCCAGCCCTGGGCCCTGCCCCGCCCACGCCTTTGTGCCCATCCCCGCCCCTTCCCAGTGTAAGGCCTGCAGGACTTCCGTGGAAAGGCAAACAAATAATGAAGGGCAGCTCTGGACTTAGCAAGGACATCGGCCGTCCCAGCCAGTCTCTGCCGTGTGCACAGGTGGGGGCGCGTCCCCTGGGTTTCTCTGTCCCCCCAGATCCTCCCGCACGGCTGAATTTTTACGCTCTCAAAATCCGGCCGCACAGGGTCCGATTTGGTGGAAGAGGCCAGCTCAGCCTTTCCCCAAGCTTGCTCGTGCAACATGAGAGCAAGCGCAGCCTCTCCGCCACGGAGACGGAGGCAGGTGCAGGAGTGGGAGGGCTTTAGGGCCCTCTCGGGGGAGAGAAGGGGCAGCCGGGCCAGTGCCAGGCAGAGAGCGCGGTCGCACCTGCTTCCTAGGTGGGCCTCCTCCCTGAATGTGGGTGAACTTGACCCCAAGCGGAGCTCCCGGCACGCCTCCCCCCAAAGAGTGCTGTCCGTGCTCATGCTCAGCCCTGGCCTAGGCTCTTCCTTCCCCACCCTTCTCCTCCCCCATCACCTCCCCCAGAAGTGTGTGGACTGGGTGGGCGCTGACAAAAGCAAGCTGGTGGAGGAGGGGCTGTGCCCGCAGTGGCCACCAGGCGGCGCTGCGTCTTGAGCAGGATGCCTGCCAGAGCCGGCTCCTCCCGTTCACGCCAGATCTGGGCACTACGGGGTAGAGGTACGGCGGGGGGCAGGACACCCAGGGAGGGTCTCTCTCATTCAGTCGGTGGCTGGAGTGAGAGGACAGTGAGCCCAGGGACCTCAGGCCCCCGGAGTGGCACAGTTCACAGAAGTGTCACAGGACTGGTGGCACCGTCACTGTGGGCCCTGGCGACAGCCCTCCTTGGCTCACCTGTGAAATTCTGTTCGCGTAGACAGAGGCTCTATTTTCCTGCTCATCGAGAATGTTCTGCCCACAACGCCAAGGCTGCAAGGATGCAAATCTGAGGTTAGGGATCTGGGAGAGAAGCCCCCCGGGGTGCTAGGAGCAGATGCCCATCATCAATCCCTGGTCAGCAGAAGGGATCTCGTGTCTCTCACCTTGGCCTTGGCGGGACGTTCAGGTGCCTGGTGCTGTACAAAGCATGGAGGGAAATAAAACTAGAAACAAAATCTCTCCCCCATGATAGAGGGCAAGTAACATAGTTATCCCCACTGAACCCAGAAAGTGGCAGGCACGGTAGCCACCTGCTGCAGCGGGTCTGCCACCCCCCCCCCAATCGGGCAGGTGTGCAAGGGATCCTGCCTTCCTGGACCGCGCTGTTGGGAAGAGGGGAGGAGGCATTCCCGCCTTGTAAGCCTGGCAAGTGGTTTCACCAAGGAAGAGGTTCGGACACATCTGAGAAGAACAGGGGTGGAAATTCTGCAAGGAAAGGGAGAGGTGGGAGTGGGGGAGTCTCCTGGCTTCGGGATCTGAGGCTTGGTCAGAGGCACCCCACTAGATGCCCTGGAGCGACAGAGGCTGGGGCAGGTGTCCCTGGGGAGCCCGGGCGGGCGGGGGAGCAGCCTCCACTGAAGAGGCTTTGCATCACACCCGTGCCCCTGCCACCTAGGGACCCTCGCTCACGCTACACAGCCATGCCACCTGCGACACCGGCATCCCATATGAGCACCAGTTCAAGACCTGGCTGCTCCACTTCTGGGAGAGTCAGACGGAGCTTCTAGCTTCTGGCTTCAGCTTGGCCCAGCCCCAGCCCCAGCCCCAGCCCAGCCGCTGCAGCCATTTGGGGAGTGAACCAGTGGACAGAAGATCTCTTTTTCTCTTTGCCTTTCAAATAAATAAATCTTTGAAGAAGTAACTATCTAAGCTCAGGAGTTAAAGGACAGAGACGTGTTTAGCTACATCATTTGCTGGTGGAGAAGGGAAGCTCTCTTCTGACTACCCCAGCCCTCTCGTCGTAGCTCGTAAGAACAGACATCTCACATGCAATGACCAGAGCCAGGGGCTGCTTTCCCCTCCCTCCAGCCAACTGCCCAGAAATATCCTTTACAGCAGTATCTCCTCATCCAGGGTCGGGTCCCGGGATGGGATTTGTGCTGAGACATCACGTTTCCTTACTTTCCTTCACTCAAGGTCACTGTCTTCCTTCCTTCTCTCTCTCTCTCTCTCTGTAATGACTCCTCTTGTCTTCTAGTCTGTAATGGCATTGGTATTTTTCCAGAGTCCAGGCTTTGTAGACTCTCCCCCCAGGGGAGTTTCGGTTGCTCCCTCCTGACGACTGTCACTGTTCCTCCACATCCAGGCTGCTGCCCTCCTCAGCCCCTCCCATCAGCAGGTGCACAAGCTCAGGCCAGGGGCGGAGGCACGCTTCGTGCAGGTGGTACCTTCCAGCCTCCGCCCAGCAATGTGCCCTTTGCCTTGGGTCAGTTGTGGGGGTGGACTTGGAGCATAGCCTGCACCCTGCTGTTGTAGTCAGGGTTCTGCAGAGCAAAGGAGCCCATAGGATGTCTACATAGCAGCTGTCTATCAGCCATCGTCTACCCTCCATCAAGACACACAGAAGGAGACAGTAGGGGATTATTTAAAGGGACTGACTCATGCAGTTGTTGAGGCCGTCAAGTGCAAAGTCAGGACAGGCAGGCCGGCCAGCCGGCCACCCAGGCCAGAGCCAATGACCCCGCTTCAGCTGAGGGCCATCTGGGGGCAGACTCCCTTTTTCCTCGGGGGGACCTAAGAGTTTTTTTAAGGCCTTCAGCTGGTTGGGTGAGGCCCACCCACACTGTGGAGGTTGACCTGCTGATTTAATGTCAGTCTCCTCTGAGAAGACCCCCACAGCGCCATTCTGGTGGTTCACCAAATACCCAGGCTCGCCAAGTTGACACATAAAATTAACCATCACACCCCTGAAACCGCCCCCTAATGGTTGTAGCACCCACTGATAATCTTGGCCGTAATCAGTCATGGCTGTGGCAGCTCAAAATGGGAAAAATTTCCAATTTTATCATTGCTTCCACGTGCATTAGCTTTGAAAATTAGAAAGTGGCAGATAAGCTAAACTCCCAGTTTCCCTCAGTGTGTGGCATATACTTATTTATATATAATATATATACATGATATACATATATAACTTTGAGGTATGTATTCCTGCATTTTCCATTTTACTTAAGTCTTTGCTTCGTCTGGAACCTATTCTGAGCACTGCATGACATATGGAACCAGCTTCAGTCTTCTCCGGAAAACTACCTGATTTTCCTGCCACCATTTGGTGAGACGTTCATGCTTTCTCCCACTGACTTGATGCAACAGCTTTATCAAATTCTAAACCCCCACGTAACTTGGGTCTACTTTGATTCTGTTCCGTTTGTCTTCCCTTGCACCTGCATGCGCTGTCTTAATCCCAGAGGTTGTGTAGCGTGCTGCCTCATCACTGGAGCGGTGGTCCCAGCACCCCTGGTGTGTCTGAGGATGCCCTCGTCCTGGGTGACCTTTTCACAGATGTTCGTATAACAAGCGGCCTTGGAAGCTGCAGACCGTGTCTCTCTGTGACTGCCTGCTACAAAAGACGCGGGTTCCCTAAGATCGGGGTTCCTGCCTATACGTGGGATCCACTGTGTCTGTGGGACGCACCTGGTCTTCTTCATGTCACCCCCTGAGAGTTGGGGCTTGGGGAACCCACACAAGGGAGGGCTGATGCTGCTGACTCTGGGCTTTGCCAGCGTCCCGGGCCTGGGCCAGGGTGTCAGCTTGCATGAATGCTGGAACCCTCCACTGCTCACAGTCCTTCCCAGTGCTCTTCTCTTGGGAGTTCTCCTTGTCTTCTGATGTGTTTATTTGTCCTTGTCACCTTGGAATTAGCTAGTTCCAAAACAAAGTCAGACCACAGAAACATCCAGTCTTTGTGCATGGTGTTAACTTTACAAATCAGTGAGGGAGGACTTTAACCACATGGTAAAATATTCCTCTTTTCTATCCTCATGGCCAGTTTTTTTTTTTTTTTTTGGACAGGTAGTTAGACAATGAGAGACAGAGAGAAAGGTCTTCCTTCCGTTAGTTCACCCCCCAAATCACTGCTACGGCAGGTGTGCTGTGCCGATCTGAAGCCAGGAGCCAGGTGCCTCCTCCTGGTCTCCCATGCGGGTGCAGGATCCAAGCACTTGGGCCATCCTCCACTGCCTTCCTGGGCCACAGCAGAGAGCTGGACTGGAAGAGGAGCAACCGGGACAGAATCCGGTGCCCCAACCGGGACTAGAACCAAGGGTACCAGCACCGCAGGCGGAAGATCAGCCTAGTGAGCTGCAGCGCCGACCATCATGGCCAGTTTTGTAATCCAGGCCCTTATGAACTGACACTCCCCCTTATTAAAAGGATTAATTAATTCATTTATTTAAAAGGCAGAGTAAGAAGGAGGGAGTGAGAGAGAAATCTTCCATCCGCTGGTTCATTCTCCAAATGCCCATAATGGCCAAGGCTGGGACAGACAGAAGCCAGGAGCCTGGAACTCCCTCCGGGTCTCCCACTTGGGCCATCTTCCGCTGCTTTCCCAAATGAATTAGCAGGGAGCTGGATTGGAAGTGGAGCAGCTGGGACTCAAACTGGAGCCCATATGGGATGGTGGCATTGCAGGTGACGGCTTAACCTGCTGTGCCACAACTCCGGCCCCAGCACAGCCCTTTGAAATCGGAGCCCGGATTTGTTTTAATTAAGTGAGAAAACCCTTGGAAACCTCACATGACAGCATAATGCTAGAGTATGACCTGTCTTGTAAAAAAGCCTGGAGCCATATGTCAAATGGGTAACACAGCCAAGTCCACAAGCTTGTTGGGAAAATTAAATGAGTTAATGCATTGGGTCAAGCATGATCAGAGCTCAGTAATGGTCACTGTCATTAGTATTATAATGAGTTTCTTTTTTGTAATTGTGATCTTTCATTTGGTCCTGAAGATTCAAAGTCTAACCATTTTAGTGTGCGAATCTGTATGGCGAGGGAGCCCGGAATAATTCTTATGATGTGGAAATATGAATTATTGGACACCTGTTGAACAAGGACTCATTAATTCGATTGACGTGGTTATCATCATCTATAAATAAAATCCTCTCCCTCAAAGTTATCTTTTAATTGAAAACCATTGCGGATTTCTCATGGAGGCCACCCCTTAGTTGCTTTTGCAGCTGATGGGGAAGGAAGCCGTGGGGGTGCAGAAAGGGACAGTCAGTGACAGCTCTGTCCTGTGTAGGAGCCAGCATGGCCACTGAGTCCTCTGTCCCTTGGATCGCCGGGTTCATGGATCAAAGCTGTCGGGGGCGGGGGGGTGCTGAAACCTGCAGGATTTTATTGGATTCTGGCTATTTGCTTTCTTCATTCTCAGTGTGTCATCTAGATATTAAAAGTCCTGCCTCCGAGGTCATAATAAATTGTCGGAATGACTCCCAGGACACTGTGCTATTTTTTTTTAGAGGTAGAAATCTAAAATGCAAGAAGAGATTTGAGTTGTAAAGAACAAGTCTTGGGCCAGGAGCCTTGTCCAGAGGCAGGCACGAAACCCAGGCAGGGCCACGAGGCTTAGGAGGTGGCGGTGGGACGTGCTGTGCGGGCACCCGCCCCCAGCCCGGGTCTAGCAGGCTGAGGGAGACAACCCTCACCATGGCTCCTGGAGACGCCCTGAGCGTGCAGGACCAGAAGCCACAGCCGTCAGCAGAGTTCTGCTTCAGGGACACAGGACAACAGCCCGGGGACTGTGGCAGGAGATGGTCTCCAACGTGGGGGCGTCACCTTTGAGAAGGGGCCTGCACGTGTCTCCCTGGTTCTCTAAGAGGGTCCCCGCCTCGAGCTTTTCTTCTCCGTGCCGACCCCACAGCCCAGCTGCACGCACTGGTCCTTCCTCCTGACTCCCCAGAGACCCCACTGTCCCTGGGCAAACTCTGCTTTCTGTCCCCACCTGCGGCTGTCACCTGCATTATAGGGCCTTTGTTTTTTCAGCCCTGTCCTAGTCCCTAACCTGCCCCCTCCCCCCGTCCCACCGTTCCCAGATGTGAGCCAGCTGTGTGTGGCCCTCTGTTCACAGCGTTCACACGCGGCGTGGAATGAAGAAAGGGATCGGAGTCACACCCGGCCAGGCGCTTGGCAGTGGCCACCCCTTTCTGTCCAAGTCTTTGCCTCCCGGCCCTTGCTCCTTGCTGCACCTCAACAGGACGGCAGCAGCAGCGGCAGCCCTCTGCCCCCTGGGGTCTCACACCTGTGTGTGTCCCCACGAGGCTTTAGGCACGGGGTGCATTTTGTTTGGTTTCCCTGGCAACCTGTTGTCTGTTATGTCATTGTCCCCAGAAAAATTAGAAAAGAAAACTTAAAACTTCCCTATGTGTGGCTATGGGCAGAGCCTTCCTGTGACTGTGACTGTAGGGTCACTGGTTTTAGGAGACACGAGGGACCGGTGCTGTGGTGTAGTGGGTTGAGCCTCCACCTGTAGCGCCAGCATCCCCTATGGGCGCTGGTTCGTATCCCGGCAGCTCCGCTTCCGATCCAGCTCTTGGCTATGGCCTGGGCAAACAGTGGAAGATGACTCAAGTGCTTGGGCCCCTGCACCTGCCTGGGAGACCCGGAAGAATCTCCTGGCTCCTGGCTTGGGCCTGGCTCAGCACTGGCTGTTGTGGCCTTTTGGGAAGTGAACCAGCATACAGAAGACCTACCTCTCTCTCTCTCTCTCTCTCTCTCTCTCTCTCTGCCTACTTTCAGTAAATAAATGATTCTTAAAAAAAAAAAAAAAAAACTGACAAAGCAAAACAGAAGGAGACACGGACAGGCCTCAGCAGAATGAAAAGGATGAGAGACCCTGTGACAGATGGCAACGTGGCCAGCCCGAAAGCCACCCTGCCTTTGGGCTTTGAACGCTGTCAGCCATGGGCTGGCCACGCTGCCTCGGGCACTCAGGCTGCAGTTTCCATCACTGAGCCTTTCCTGTCGGTAAACCGTGAAGCCGCTGGAGGAAGATGCAGACGAAGCACAGCCAAAGCTCCCGCTGGGATGCAGCCCCACCAGCGGGGACGATGGCCCTGGGACCCTGCTGTTCCCAGAAATGTGCACTTTCCCTGCCCACCAGGTGTGCGCCAAGCAGGTGCAGCCGCCTGGCTGAGGCCTGCAGTGGAGAGAGAGAGAGAGGGAGAGAGAAGAGAGAGGGAGAGGGAGAGAGGGAGAGGGAGAGAGGGAGAGGGAGAGGAGAGAGGGAGAGGAAGAGGAGAGAGAGAGAGGGAAAGGAGAGGGAGAGGGAGAGGGAGAGAGGGAGGGAGAGGAGAGAGAGAGAGGGATAGGGAGAGGAGAGAGGGAGAGGAAGAGGGGGAGAGAGGGAGAGGGAGAGAGAGGGAGAGGAGAGGGAGAGGGAGAGGAGAGAGGGAGAGGAAGAGGAGAGAGAGAGAGGAAGAGGGGGAGAGGGAGAGGGAGAGAGGGAGGAGAGGAGAGAGAGGGAGAGAGAGAGAGGGAGAGAGAGAGAGGGAGGAGAGAGAGAGAGAGGAGGAGGAGAGGAGAGGGAGAGGGAGAGAGAGAGAGGGAGAGGAGAGAGAGAGGGAGGGAGAGAGAGAGAGAGGAGAGAGAGGAGAGAGAGAGGGAGAGAGAGAGGGAGAGGGAGAGGAGAGAGAGAGAGGAAGGAGGGAGAGGGAGAGAGAGAGAGGGGAGAGAAGAGAGAAGGGAGAGAGAGAGAGAGGGAGGGAGAGAGAGAGAGGGAGAGAGAGAGAGAGAGGGAGAGGAGAGAGGGAGAGGGAGAGGAGAGAGAGGAGAGGGAGAGGGAGAGAGAGAGGGAGAGGAGAGAGAGAGGGAGGGAGAGAGAGAGAGAGAGGGAGAGGAGAGAGAGGAGAGGGAGAGGAGAGAGGGAGAGGAGAGAGAGAGAGGGAGAGGAGAGAGAGAGGGAGAGGGAGAGGAGAGGATGGAGAGGGAGAGAGAGATGAGAGAGGGAGAGGAGAGAGA